>NW_004443994.1:2285607-2322260 GCF_000243295.1 Trichechus manatus latirostris
TGCAGAACTCAAATTCTAGTAAGAAAACCAGAGACTGGAGGAACCCTGGAAAGCATGGCCCCCAGATTCTCTATCAGCACAGAACTAAAACAATTTCTGAGGCCAACTCTTCAGACAGGGATTTGGCTGGACTGTAGGACATAAAGTGATGCTTATGAGCAGTGTGCCTCTTAGCTCAAGTAGATACAAGAGACTAAACGGGCAGCTTCTGTCTGGAGGTGGGATGGGAAGGCAGAGAGGGGTAGGAGCTAGTTGAATGGACATGGGGAATCAGGCGTGGAAAGGAGGAGTGTGCTGTCACAGTACAGGGAGAGCAATTAAGGTCATATAACAATGTATGTATAAATTTTTGTATGGGAGACTAACTTGAAACGTAAACTTCATTTAAACTACAAGAATAAACAAAAATAAAAGGAAGAAAGACAATGGCCATTCTTATTGTAGAGGCCTGAGAACTAAGGCCTATGATGTATACTCACTGCAAAATCAAACCTGCCTGGAGCTCCATCTGATGGGAAGTGGGGTGGGAGATCAACCTCGTCTCTCCTTCCCTCTAAGGATGAGAACTTCAAACTCAGTGAGGCACAAGGACCCTGCATCCTCCGAGGCAGTGTGGGCAAAGGGTGGAGGAGAGGATGGTTTTTAGAATAGCATGGTGGGTGTAAATACCACAATGGTCCTCAGCCTGCATTCACCCCTTCCCCCGGTCCAGAGCCAAAGTCACAGATATGAGTCCCAGTAACAAGAAGTGCATAGACCAAAGTTGAGCATTACTAAATTCTCTATAAGGAAGAGAGTGCACTAGCTCAACATGTTTTGTGGCCTAGTACTAGAGCTCAGTATTGGTGAGAGGAAGGTGTGCCTCCATTTTGACAAGACCTGGGGAACTGGAAGAGAAGATACAGCAATGTCAAAAGTGGTGGTGATTGTCACTGTCACATCCACAGGAGCCCTGTGTGGCAGTAGGAAGAGATAATGTGGTAACGTTGGAGTACAGGACAGGGGACCCTCTTCCTCTACCCCTACCCTTACCCAAGGACTTCCCATAATAATTAGAAAGGACTGGGGGCCACGGTGGTAAAACAAAACTGAAATTTACTCTTGGACTCTTCTTGGCACCCTATTACATGCCCTCTACTATGTGCCTTACTATGTTTGAATTACATGCTCTTCCTTCCCTCTGTGGAATTCCTGAGTGGTACAAAAGATTATCCTACCCAGCTGCTAACAAAAAGATTGGTGGTTCAAGTCCATCCAGAGGTGCCTTGGAAGAAAGGCCTGGAGATCTGCTTCTGAAAAACCAGCGATGATAGCGTTGCACAGTTAATTATTGTAATTGCTGTCAATAAGTTGTACACCTGTAAAAAGTTGAACTGGCAAAAGTTATGTGATAGATATGTTTACAAAAATGACCAAAAAAAAAAAAGAGTAGCTGCTGAGGCTGCTTATGTACTACCAAAAACATCATAGGATTTGGTTTCTTGGTTTGGACGTTTAGGGTCATAGTTTCATGGGACATCCCAGTTAACTGGTTTAATAACATGTTTAGTGCTTCTGTTCTACCCCCTAATTCAGTGCATAGTGCCTGGGGTCTTAAAAGCTTGCAAAAAGCCATTCAGGTCACAATAATAGGTCTTTATTTGCCTGGAACAACAGAGGAAGAAGGAGAGTCAGGAATAGGAGGATACAGAATGTGTGGCTAATTGCCTCCATGAACAAGTGCCTCCTTTGCCACGAGACCAGAAGAACTGGATGGTGCCCGGATACCATTACTGAAAATTTTGATAAAAGATTCCACAGAAGAATCCTGATCAAAAGGGAAAAATGTAGAACAGAATTTCAAATTTTCGAGGACTTTAGACTTCCTGGAGCCATGAAGGTTGGATGAACTCCTGAAATTATTGCCCTGAGATAATCTTAAAACCTTAAACCAAAAATATCCCCTGAAGTCTTCTCAAAACCAAACAATAGTTTAGCTTAACTAGTAAAAAATGTCTGCCTTGAGCATTATGCTCTTTTAAGAACTATCTATATGGGATCAAATTGACAACCGAAACTCGTAAGATTAGATAAGAACCTGAAAGGGCAGTGAATTTATGTTAATGGGGGGGGGGAACAACTCAGAAAAGGAGAGTGAGAATGGTTACACAACTCAAACAATGTAATCAATGTCAGTAAATGGAACATGTAGAAACTGCTGAATTGATGTATGTTTTGCTGTGTATATTCTCGACAACAACAAAAAGTAAATAAAATTATATTTTAAAAAATCCTATGGAGAACAGTTCTACTCTGGCATTTATGGGGTTGCCATGAGTTGGCGGGAACTTGATGGCCACTGGGTTTTTTTTTTTTTTAATCTCTCCTCTGTAGCATCCTTTAGCAGCACTGAGAATTCAAACAGAAATGTGGAATTCAAGGAGAATCCCCATATATAGACCAATAAGCCACTCCCAGAAATGTCATGTTCAGAGAGTGAGAAAAAGGCTGGTGAGCAGAGTAAATTATTCCCCTCCAAGTGTTTTCCCCCAGTTGGATACACCTAACAGGCCAAAGTCAGGTAGAGTAATTAGCCATTTGGCAGGTTCTTTTATCTGTTGTTTTGTACAAGTTCTTTACATCTTCTATTAAGAAAGTCAAAGGCAGCTGCTTCCCTGCCTCTGTGAAGCATTGCTGAGCATGGCACTACAGCAAGTCATTTGCTTAAAGTACATCATAATAAAGGGTTGGGATGACCAGTTTTTAAATCTACTTCCATCCTTGGCTTCTCAATTTTCCAATCATTGCCATTTATTGACAGTACTTACGTGAAGGATCAGTCATCTTAAAGGAATAAAGATTTGTTACTTTACTTGTACTTTGTCAGCAGGATTCACCCCTAAAGGTTTAGGTCAAAATAGCTCTGGGCAGCTGTAGGTGACCTCTCAGGCCATCACAAGAATAAAAAGGGCTCTTTCTTTTTATTGTAAAGGGACTCAAGATGTGACAGTTGAACCAATGCCTCGCCATAAAGTGCAAGGGGAGTGACAGAAAGAGTGGCAGACAAATTAAAGAGTGAATTCTGTTTAGCAATTTTGGGTGACAGCACTTAAAATTTTTAGCTCTGGCATTGTTTAGGAATGACAGTATGCAGCTGAGAAAGGCAGTCTACCTTTTATAAAAAGGAAAGTGTGTGTGAACTTAGAAAAAAAAGTCCTCAAAACTGGGGAAAAAAATTTTTACATACGTTGTTGAAATAGTAGCCCATTAATGTTTCACGTAGTCTTCAAATTGTCTGTTGCCAGCCACATTTCATCATTAGCCCAATGTCTGAATCAAGGCTTTCAGATAGATTTTGTTTCCCTATTCCTATGCGATGTCGTTAGAAATTGGATTTCACATCCATTTGTTATTGTTGTTGTTATTGTTGCCATTTTTCCAACCAACGGACTATGCTATCACAAACATCAGCTTCTGACCAGAAAAAGGCATCAAGATGAACTTTGCTTTAGTAAGATGCTCTCTGCATGTGATAACAAATGGCATCAACACTTGCATTGATCTCATTAAGAACAATATTTACTTATTGAGCACTTATTGTATGCTAGAAACTGTGCTGAGTAGTCTGTACTCATCATCTCTCTGACCTATATATAATGGGCATGCAATAAATGTGTGTTGGTGGATGAGAGGAAGGAAGAAGGGAGAGGAGAGAAGAATGGAAGGAGGGAAGAAAGTTTCATTATCATTTACAACTTTTACTGAGTACTTTCTTTGTAGGTCATTTTAAAAAATTGAAAAAGTAGTTGAGCAGATAGAAGCAATCCACTTTTTTCCATTGGCATTTATGAAAGCAGATCCCAGTACAGCCCAGAAACATGCTCAAATTGCCTTTTGATTTTTACACTTACAGCCTTCAATCATGCATAACTCTGCTACCAACAGCTTAGGCTAGTAGCTCAGAAAAAAAGAGGTAAACAAAACTGAGCTTTTCTCATTTCAGGAAGATTCTAAAATGAATCCAGTTACTATACCTCCTTGCTTCCCTTTACTTTTGCACTTCAAAGATCTGAAGCCAAGAGGCAACCCCTGAGGTGTAAACAACAAGAAATTACTCATAGATGGTATAAACAGAAGATGAGTGCAAAGGTCCAGGCTAGGGCCCAGTTGTCATCTAAAGAGATAGATCAGCTCCAAAACCTGTCCAAACACTCATCACAGACAGGTTTCAGAATGTTTTCCATGGATTTGAGCCAGGTTTTTACCTTGTCCATACCCCAAAAAGCTGATCTATCCCAGCTCCATGAATTTTAAACTAATAAAAATCATTTGATTACAAGAAAGAAGGGGAAAAGAAAATGACCCGCTTCCCAATTATTCTAATAGCACCTTAGCAATTGGGAAGGAGTTGACTCATCAGAAAGTCTATACCATATTACAGATTGAATTCTGACAAGCTGTTTAGGATAAAGTTGGAATTATACTGCCTCTGCGTCAAAGTGTAATGGGCACTTTCCCTTCATTATTTCAGATTTTCTTTCTATGCTGGTGCTTCATACGAGATCATGAAATAACTGTACTTTTCAATGGTATGGTAGAATTCTCACCTTCCATGCGAGAGACCTGGGTTCAATTTCTGGCCAGTGTACCTCATGCACAGCCACCACTTGTCAGTGAAGGCTTGCATGTTGTTATGATGCTGAACAGGTTTCAGCAGAGTTTCTAGACAAAAACAGATTAGAAGAAAGGCCTGTCTACTTCCCCAAATCAGCCAATGAAAGCCCTATGGATCACAACAGTCCTATCTGCAACCAATCATGGAGATGGAGCAGGACTGGGCAGCATTTCGTTCTGTTGTGCATGGGATCTCCATGAGTCAGGGTCACCATGAGTCAGGGCCAACTCAATGGCAGTTAGCAATGACAACATAAACTGTAAAATGAAATGTATGCCATTTTTATTACTATTGTGTTGGAAGGATTTGGTGGGGAATGTTAATATTAACTATTATCGATCATATTATTATTATACCAACTCCTCACTTATCAAATATCTTGTTATCCGACATTTCACATTTACAACAATAGTAAAAAATCTACCATCCAACTATTTTGTGCATTAAAAAACAACGTATGTCTGGCAATAACAAACACTGATGTGCAAGGCGAGAATAACGCTGGCTGTGATGGTTAAGGTTATGTGTCAACTTGGCTGGGCCATGATCTCAGTTGTTTGGCAGTTATGTAATGATGTAATTTGGTAGTTACATAATGATGTAATTTGGTGGTTATGTAATGATGTAGTCATCCTCCATTTTATGATCTGATATAGTCATCCTCCATTTCCCACATAATGCTGATTTTCATATAATGATCTGGTCTTTGGAACATAACTATGTTGATGTGTGACAAGTAGGTGTATTATCACCAACTTTAAGCAAGCCCTCCACACTCACACACTTTGCATCTGCAAAACAAAGGCAAATAGTCATTCCAACGTTATTGTGTTCCTTTCTTTGCTCCTAACCCATTCTGGTTCCAATATAGTCTCCACTAGCTGCTAACCCATAGCATGAACTTTTACTTGCTGCTTCACTCTTATCATTTGGGGCTTGATATTGGAGAAAAGACATAATTTTCTAAACAGATCCAGTAAAAAGTATTTAGTATTTATTCAAAAATTTTTAAACATTCTGAAAGTTCTAACTAGAAACAAACTTTCTTAACTTGAGAAATGATATCATGTAAACCCGTAGCGATCATCATATGTATTGATAAAATTATATAATCACTCCCATTTAAATCACAAACAAGACAAAAATTTGACTATCTTACTAACACTGCTTCTATTCAATATTATATTGGTGGTTCTAGACACTACAATAAGATAAGAATTAGAAAAGGAAAAACAAAACTGCATTTTGCATACAATGTAATTATCTATATAGTATATTCAAGAAAATCTACAAACTATTGAAACCAATAAGAGTTTGGCAAGTTGTTAAATAAAAGTAATTTGAATAGCTAGCACATATTGAATTCTTACTATGGTCAGGCACAGTTGTAAGCACCTTCCATATACTATTTACTTATCTAATACTCACAACAGCCCCATGAAATTGATATAATTGCTATTTCCAGTGAAAACTGATACTCAGAAAAGTTAAGTAACTTTCCTAAGATCACACAACTGGTAAAACAGCAAAGCTGGGATATAAGATACAAAAATCAACATACTGCATATCAGTAAAAACCAATTTTAAAATGTAGTATAAAAATAAATACTATTCACATGAACGATGAAATCTGCAAGGTACTTTAAAGTAAGTCTAATAAAAAATGTTCAGGGTATTTATGGAGAAAGTTACAAAACTTTACTAAAAGACGTAAAAAATGACTTACAAAAAGGAGATATGGAATATAGCTGTGCAGTAAAGAGTTACTCAGCAGGCTTAGGATACTCAAACACTGTACATTCCAAAGGAAAAAACTGGCCCTTGATCAGCTCCTAGGAGATAACCTCTGAGACCTTGGAATATTCTGCCTGATAGGAGTGTCTCTGTATACCTGGGGACTTGGGCCATGCCAGATAGATTATCCTAATAATGTGTTTTATGGTGAGTGCCTGTTTTTGTTCAGCTGGAGGCATGGACTATGCTGTATTAGTCTGAGCTCTGGGGGGAGGGGGTGGAGACTAAATAGCAAAGGTCAGTCACATAGGCACTCCATGCTTAAGTGACTGACCCCAAATAAAAACCCTGGACACCAAGGTTCAAGTGAGCTTTCTTGGTTGACAATACTCCATACGTGTTGTCTCACATTATTGCTAGGAGATTTAAGCATTGTCCATGTGACTACACTGGGAAAGGACAACTGGAAGCTTGTGTCTGATTTCTCCTGGACTCTGACTTATGCACCTTTTTCCTTTGCTCATTTTAATTTGTAGCCTTTTGCTGTAATAAACCCTAACTATGAGTCTAACTCTGTGGGAAAAAGATGTAGCAATTTGATTCTATAAAGATTTACGGACTTGGAAAAACTATGAAGCACTTCTACTCTGTCCTATAGGATTGCTGTGAGTCAGAATCAGCTTGTCAGCAGTGAGTTTTTTGTTTGTTTGTTTTTTGTTTTTGGATGATTCTAACAGCTTATCTGGCTCCTGTGAATACTCCTAGTGAATCATCAAATTTGAGGGTGGTCTTAGGGACCCCTGGCACACTGGTCGTGAGTAGGAAGACTCAAAATTATAATTTCCATTAAAACCCCAAAGAGTGTTTCTGAGGAACTTGACAGACCAATCCTAAAATTCACGGAAAAGAATAAAGACCAAGAATCACTAAACAATTTTGAAAAATAAAGTGGGAGACTTATTCTACCAGATATTAAATTTAGAATAAAACTATAGTAATTAAAGTAGTGTAATTTTGACATAAGGTTAGACAAATAGAACAGTGAAACAGAAGAAAAGATCTAGAAATTGATATACACCAACACAGAAGTTTGTATAGGTCTAAGTTGGTGTTACAAATCAGTGGAGAAGGATTAACTATTCAGAAAATATGGTCAGGAGCAGTAAATTAATCACACAGTGAAAAAAAATAGATCCCTACTTCACACCATATCAAAAAAAAAAAAAAAATGAAAAACCCAAAAGTAAAAAACAAATGATAAAACATTTAGAAAAAATAGAGTGCATGTTTTAAAGAATTCTAGGTAGGAATGTATCTATTTAGTAGGACAGGGAAAAAAAGAACAATTCAAGCAATAAAGGAAAAGATTAATAAATCTGGTATTAAAATTTTTTAAATTTCTCTTCAATGGAAGACACCATTAAAAGTTAAAATACAATTCACGGACTGGCAGAAAGGATTTGCAACACCTATAACTGACAAAAAGTTAGTATACAAAATTTATATAAAAATCCTAGAACCGAATAAGAAAAAGACAAAATTTACCAGAGATATAGAGAAAGGATATGAATATACAAAACATACTCAACAGTATTAGTAATCAGAAAATGGAAAAACTCATTAGATTTCATTTCATGTTCATTTGATTGGCAAACATTAGAAACTTTGATAATCCCAAGTTTTGTTAAGGATGTGAAGGAACAAGAACTTTCAACACTGCTAGTGGAAACTGAATTGACAGAAACACATTGAAGAGCAATTTGGCAATATCTGCAAAAGTCGAAGCTGTGTATATACCTATATTCAGTAATTCATTATTTAGGTATAGGCCATGGGGAAACATCTTCACACGTGCACAAAAAGATATGCACAAGAATGTGCACTACAGCATGATTTGCAACAACAAAAATCTAGAAACGACTTAAATGTTCCATCAACAGAAGATTAGATTCATTATGGCTATAGTCATACAATAGATATGACTAAATGGATAATTTTTAAAGGTGCAGAAATATATGTAAGAATCTTACAAAAAATGTAAAAGAAAGTAATATTGTATATTATTTACTGATACATACATGTGTTATAATAGTATAAAAACATTAATGGAAATGATCAACAAAATTAGTTGGTACTACTAAGATAGTAATTTTTTCTGGAAGAGGGAAGAGTATTGGGGAGGGATACTCAAGAGGCATCAACTGTATAATTTATTTTTATTATTTTTTAATCTACAGAAAATATGGTAAAAAGTTAAGAGTGCATACAAGAAAGACTGGGTGAGTGTTTGTTGTAGTCTTCTGTATAATTTTCTGCGTGCTTACGATATTAATTTAAACAAAATATTTTAAAGTCTATTGAAGTTGGCAGAAACTCGATGTCTGTTTAAGTCCTAAATGTGCACTTGCTGTTAAAATTTAGAGCCTACCATCAAGTTCTATAAATAAGATAATAGAATGTAGGAATTACGCTTAATCCTCTAATTACTCTCAGCTTTAATCAAGCCTTTATTAACATAATGTATCTAGCTTGGGGTCTCAAAACCTGAGAGGGGATTTAGGGAAAAGTAATCAAAACAATGAATGAAAAACAAGTAGGTGATGTAAGGAAAGGCAATGGGAACTGAGATGATTTAGACTGGTGAAAGAAAGCAAAGGGGAAAATATATTGAGGAGGATGCGCAGTTTGTCTCAGTTAAGGCCTTACTAAAACTACCTGTTCTGGTTATCTTTTGCTTCATAACAAATCACCCTAAAATACAATGGCTTAAAACAATAACAGTCATTTATCTTGCTCATGAATCTGTAGTTTGCTCATGACGGCTCTTTGCTGCTCCATGTTGCCTCAGCTGTGATGGTTCAACTTGGGCTGGAAGATCCACTTTTACAATAGCCCACTCACATGGCTGGCAGGTTGGTGTTGGCTATTGGCTGGGAGCTATACCAGGACTTGGACCACAAGTCTCAGTTTGTCTCCTTGTAGGCGGCCTCTCCATCAGCTTCTTGGACTTCCTCACAGCATAATGCCTGGGTCCCAAAAGTGAGCATAATATGGGGGAAGTGTATGACATTCATATGTCCTAGCTTTAGAAGTCATGGAGCATCACTTCCAACCAACACCATTGGTTGGGGCAGTCACAAAAACCCACCCATGTTCAGGAGGAGGAGACATAAACACCATCTCTTGATGGGAGAGGGGCACAGCTGTAGAAGAACTTTGGATTGGGAGATATTGTTGCAGCCATCTTTGTAAAATACAATTTGCCACACTGAAGTCCTTTCTCAATTTTCTCTCCAGTACAATTTTCTATTCTCATTGTTACCAGAGCAGAAATCTGATCCCACCAGTCCATCCTTGTTCAACAACAAGGGAGGCTAGTCTCTGCTCTTCACCCGGCAAACCAGATTTATTCTTCATAAATTCAAAAAGGTATATAATAATTTATTGAGGGATCTTGAAACATTACCTTCTGTAACCAAAACTTAGGAAAAGCTCACCAAAAATATCGATGTTTCAGATGTTTTTCTGCTTGAGTTCAGCTAAAACAACCTGACAGCACTTTCATATTTCATGTAACCTGCTGTCAAAATCATGTGCAGACATGTCAGCAACCCAGGTGAATTTGGAGCAACCCAGGTGGCAGTATTTTTGCCACCCTCTAGACTCCCAAACAGAATGTAACTCATAAATCAAACCAGATTTTAGAATATTTTTTAACCCAGAGAAAGACAAGATAGGCTTTTGGAAAGTTTCTCTTGGAAGTTCTTTCTTTGTTATTTGACTTGGGATATGTCAGCACAAGAGTCAAAGGTGGTAGTATCTGTCAATACAAGGTTAGCTGGTCACACCAGAAGGTTCCGCTTTCACCCTATCTACCAATTTAATATGTTGTCTTCTTTTTTATATTAACTACCATTTTACACCAGAACACGCCCTATCACTTCTTTGTCTAAACTGTCAAACATGCTACCCGAATGGACCTCAGCTAGAGCTGATTAACATGTAAGGGTAGGTTGCCCTGGGTGCCAGTTTGACTAAGATGATTGTTGGCGTCTACCTCTATGACGCTGAACCACATGGAGTTGCTAATAGTTAACCGGTTTTGACTGATATAAAACAGAAATTTCAAATGGAGCCCTGGTGGCACAGTAGTTAAGTGCTTGGCTGCTACCTGAGAAGTCAGTGGCTTGAACCCATCAGCTGCTCCATGGGAGAAAGATGTGGCAATCTGCTTGGAAATCCTATGGGGCAGTTCTAGTCTGTCCTATAGGGCCACTATGAGAATCAACTTGATGGCAACATTTTTTTTTTTAAATATATCATTTTTTAATGCAAAAAATGCACACCTTCTAGGTTTGTTTGCCAAATAATCCCTTCCCTTGAGAGGTATTTTCATAAATGTCGCTATGCTAATTTTTTTTATGTGTTGCTGTAAAAAAATTAGCATAGCACACGAAAATACCCTGAGGAGTGGAGGGAGAGGCTGGCAAACAAATGTAGAAGGTGCATATTATTTGCGTAAAAATACAGTATATATTGATCAGATTGAGAAATTTCCTAGCAAAACCCAAGAAGTTAGGGATTTAATTCAAGATCAGTCTAGAGAGAACCCTAACTGAAGATTCACCTTGTTTTTCTTTGCACCAAAATGCTCTAATGTAAAAGTCCAGGAAAGTGGTACCACTGACTCTTAAGTGAATCAACCATTTCAGTTCTATGTATGGTCCCATCCATAAGGGAAAAAAATAAAAGACACAATGTTTATTATGATAGTTTTTCAGCTGCTGTGTAAATTAGTCAAATAAAACTTAAATGTGATAGTCTTTAAGAATAGGTTTGATGTTATTGGATAAAGCCTTTGTGGATTTTTTTAATAGACAAAAATTACATGAAATAATTAAAGATTTTTGTTTCCTAACCTTTAAGGCAGAGAAACAAATCTTGATTTGCCCCAAAAGTTGGACATAAAAAAAAAATCCTTAAGCAATACTTAATAAGTACTTAGTACTATAATTATAATCCTTAAAATAGATACCCACAAGAACTATGAGTAAAATGATTGACAATGATGATTATAATAACGTAATAATTAGACTTTGGGAGAGTTAAGAAGGTAACCTCCAATTTCAACTGCTACAAAAAAATCATACACTAAGAATATAAAGTAAAATAATGTATAATTTAAAAAACACACTAACTCCACTTGATAATCTTTGAGGGTAAATGTAGAATTAGGATAAAGATTTTATGAGTGTTTCGATGGGAGTACAAAGTTTACCAGAATGGTTAAATGTTTCTGATTAAGTTTTAGTTTCTCGTACCTTTTTACAGAGACTCAACTCTACTTGGCGTGCTCCAAGTTAAGTGATTTAACAAAGAAGAATAAAAATTACATTGAGTCCAATATGCACAATATACTACTCTGAATTTCCATTTCAAGTGCAGTAAGGAGCAAATAGTATGGCTCTCTGGATACGGGAGGAAGAAAAACTATTTCATCTGTCCAGCCACCTAATTCCATTCCAACATTCTTCTCTCTAATCACAATAATGTTCGGATAGAGAGGGAAATATGGCAACAGATTCCCTGCCTCTTATTTTTTCATGCGGTGGCAAGAACCCCATGATCACTCTCACCACAACTGAATCTGTATTGGTCATATTTCTTTGAATTCCTCATAACTTATAGTCTGCACTATATTATCTTTAAGTAACACATAGCACTTCTGAAAATGTGCACCATGAAAGTCTAGCTCCACAAGATGTTAATAAGATTATTATGACATAAGAGAGTAACCCATGCTGATGCTGGGTGAACTATGTTTATTTATTGCAGTTATCATCAGAATTTTTTATATACCAATATACATTATAAATATCAAAAGAGGTACATAGGGTACATCATTTTCCATACTTATTTTAGTCATGGAAGCCATTTTTCAAAAATCTTAAGAAATTAAAACAATCCTTGGAAAACTATAAGACATTTCTTATAACAATTTCTTGATATCAACGTCAATTATGGGTTTCTTAATGATAAGGCTCCCCCACACATCTGTCAGTTTGTCTTACTGTGGGGCTTGTGTGTTGCTGTGATGCTGGAAGTTATGCCACTGGTATTTCAAATATCAGCAGGGTTACCCATGGCGCACAGGTTTCAGCTGAGCTTCCAGACTAAGACAGACTAGGAAGCAGGACCTGGCAGTCTACTTCTGAAAAGAATTAGCCAGCGAAAACCTTATGAATAGCAGCTGAACACTGTCTGATATAGTGCTGGAAGATAAGCCCCTCAAGTTGGAAGGCACTCAAAAGATGACTGGGGAAGAGCTGCCTCCTCAAAGTAGAGTCGATCTTAATGACGTGGATGTAGCCAAGCTTTTGGGACCTTCATTTCCTGATGTGGCACGACTCAAAATGACAAGAAAGAGCTGCAAACATCCATTAATAATCAGAACATGGAATGTACAAAGTATGAATCTAGGAAAATTGGATATCATCAAAAATGAGGCGGAACTCATAAACATCAATATCCTAGGCATTAGTGAGCTGAAATGGACTGGAATTGGCCATTTTGAATTGGACAATCATATGGTCTACTATGCCGGGAATGACAACTTGAAGAGGAATGGCATTCCATTCATCGTCAAAAAGAACATTTCAAGATCTATCCTGAAGTACAATGCTGTCAGTGATAGGATAATATCCATATGCCTACAAGGAAGACCAGTTAATGGGACTATTATTCCAATTTATGCACCAACCACTAAGGCCAAAGATGAAGAAACTGAAGATTTTTACCAACTTCTGCAGTCTGAAATCGATCGAACATGCAATCAGGATGCATTGATAATTACTGGTGATTGGAATGGGAAAGTTGGAAACAGAAGAAGGATCGGCAGTTGTAAAATATGGCCTTTGTGATAGAAACAACGCCATGATAGAATTTTGCAAGACCAACAACTTCTTCATTGCAAATACAATTTTCCAACAACATAAATGGCGACTACACACGTGCACCCCACTGGATGGAATACACAGAAATCAAATCAAGTACATCTGTGGAAAGAGACGATGGAGAAGTTCAATATCATCAGTCAGAACAAGGCCAGGGGCTGACTTCAGAACAGACTATCAATTGCTCATATGCAAGTTCAAGCTGAAGCTGAAGAAAATTAGAAGTCCCTAAGAACCAAAATTAGAGACCATCTTAAAAATAGATTTGATGCATTGAACACTAATGACTGAAGACCAGATGAGTTTTGGAATGACATCAAGGACATCATACATGAAGAAAGCAAGAGGTCATTAAAAAGACCAGAAAGAAAAGACCAAAATGGATGTCAGAAGAGACTCTGAAACTTGCTCTTGAACATCGAGTAGCTAAAGCAAATGAAAGAAATGATGAAGTAAAAGAGATGAACAGAAGATTTCAAAGGGCGGCTCGAGAAGACAAAGTAAGGTATTATAATGACATGTGCGAAGACCTGGAATTAGAAACTCAAAAGGGAAGAACACGCTCAGCATTTCTCAAGCTGAAAGAACTGAAGAAAAAATTCAAGCCTCGAGTTGCAATATTGAAGGATTCTACAGAGAAAATATTAAACAATGCAGGAAGCATCAAAAGAAGATGGAAGGAATACAGAGTCACTCTACCAAAAAGAATTGGTTGACATTCAACCATATCAGGAGGTAGCATATAATCAGGAACCGATGGTACTGAAAGAAGAGGCCAAGCTGCACTGAAGGTACTGGTGAAAACAAGGGTCCAGGAATTGACTGAATACCAGCTGAGATGTTTCAACAAACAATTGCAGTGCTGGAAGTGCTCACTTGTCTATGCCAAGAAATTTGGAGGACAGCTACCTGGCCAACCAACTGGAAGAGATCCATATTTATGCCTATTCCAAAGAAAGGTGATCAAAACACTCATGCAAGTAAAATTTTGCTGAAGATCATTCAAAAGCAGCTGCAGCAATACATTGACAGGGAACTGCCAGAAATTTAAGCCAGATTCAGAAGAGGATGCGGAACCAGGAATATCATTGCTGATGTCAGGTGGATCCTGGCTGAAAGCAGAGAATACCAGAAAGATGTTTACCTGTGTTTTATTGACTGTGCAAAGGCATTCAGCTGTGTGGATCATAACAAGTTATGGATAATATTGCAGAGAATGGGGATTCCAGAACACTTAACTGTGCTCATGCGGAACCTGTCCATAGATCAAGAGGCAGTCTTTCAAACAGAACAAGGAGATACTGTGTGGTTTAAAGTCAGGAAAATTGTGCGTCAGGATTGTATCATTTCCCATACCTAATCTGTATGCTGAACAAATAATCTCAGAAGTTGAACTATATGAAGAAGAATGTGGCATCAAGATTGGAAGAAGACTCATTAACAACCTGCAATATGCAGATAAGACAACCTTGCTTGCTGAAAGCCAAGAGGACTTGAAGCACTTTTGATGAAGATCAAAGACTACAGCCTTCAGTATGGATTACACTTCAACATAAAGAAAACAAAAATCCTCACAACTGGACCAATAAGCAACATCATGATAAATGGAGAAAAGACTGAAGTTGTCAAGGATTTCATTTTACTTGGATCCACAATCAACAACCATGGAAGCAGCAGTCAAGAAATCAAAGGACCCACTGCATTGGGCAAATCTGCTGCAAAACACCTCTTTAAAGCAAAAGATGTCACCCTGAAGACTAAGGCGCGCCTGACCCAAGCCATGGTGTTTTTAATCACCTCATATGTGGATAATGAGTAAGAAGACCAAAGAAGAATCGATGCTTTTGAATTATGGTGTTGGCGAAGAACACTGAATATACCATGGACTGACAAAAGAATGAACAGATCTGTCTTGGAAGAAGTATAGCCAGGATGCTCCTTACAAGCAAGGATGGCAAGACTATGTCTCACATACTTTAGACATGTTATCAGGAGGGATCAGTCCCTGGAGAAGGACATCTTGCTTGGTAAAGTAGAGGGTCAGCAAAAAAGAGGAAGGCCCTCAAGGAGATGGATTGACACAGTGGCTGCAACAGTGGGCTCAAGCATAACAAGGATTTTGAGGATGGCACAGGACTGGGCAGTGTTTCCTTCTGTTGTACATGGGGTTGCTATGAGTTGGAACCAACTTGACGGCACCTAACAACAACAACAATGATAAGGCTCATGTCCAATCTCCTTATTCATCTCCCTCTCGTTTAATAACTTCTAAGTATTTATTCAGGAGTTTATTTATTCAATAAATAGTTATTAAATGCCTACTAGGTTTCAAAGCACTGTTGTGGGTTTTGGAGACAAAGAAATGAACAATTAAAACAATGTCCTTTTCTTTATGGAGCTTACATTCTAGCTTGGGGAAGTGCCAATTAACACATAACAAATAAATTGCATGATTTCAGATACTGCTAAGTGCTACTGAAGAAAAATAAAAACAGGATAATGAACCCTAGAGTGTATGGGGAGTAGGCATACTGGTTATGGCATTTTAGAAGAGTGATCAGCATGATTTCTCTGAGGAGGTAACATTCAACTAAAGTCCTATGAAATGAATCTTTCTCTTTACTATTCTTCTATTCTTCATTTTCTTTTTTAATCAAAATAATACTTGCACATGGTGGTGGTGGTGTTGTTATTAGGTGTTGTTAAGTTTATTTTTGGCCCATAGTGACCCCATGTGAGAGAGTAGACCTGCCCCATAGGGTTTTCTAGGCTGTAATCTGTATGGGGAGCCCTGGTGGTACAGTGGTTAAGTGCTTGGGGTGAAGCAGGCATTTTCCTCTCGCACAAGGAGACAGAAAAGAGTATTAGAAAAGAAAAAACAACAATAACAAAACTGTACAGGAAAGTCATAATCCAAACATGAAGCAAACTAAAATATACATGATTTTGAGCAATTACTGTAAAGATAGAAAAATAATGCATTTGACTTCGATGCTAGGAACATTTTCTCTGAGTTGACAGGGGTTATGTGTTGGTCCGGTATCATCAGTTGAGGTTTGGGTACAGTTAACAGACATCTCCAAATAACAGAGGCTTAAGCGGCTGCTAACCAAAAGGTTGGCAGATCGAATCCACCAGCCGCTCCTTGGAAACCCTATGAGGTAGGTCTACTCTGTCTTATAGGGTCGCTATGAGTTATAATCGACTTGATGGCAATGGGTTTGGTTTTTTTTGTTGTTGTTGTTATTGTTTTAAGGAAGATAGAGGAGGTTTGTGTCTCTCGAGAATGAAACAAGGAACTTAAGGCCTGATATAGTGGCTTCATGATCATCAAGGGACCCTGTATCTTTCCATCCTCTTCCTTAGCAGCTGAGCTCTTAACCACTACACCACCAGGATTTCTTCTGTAAAGATGACAGCCTAGAAAACCCATAGCAACCTATAGGACAGAGTAGAACTGCCCTATAGGGTTTCCATTGGAGCACCTGGTGGATTTGAACTGCCAACCTTTTGGTTAGCAGCCATAGCTCTTAACCCCTATGCCACCAGGGTTTCCAGAAAACCCTATAGGGCAGTTCTATTCTGTTCTATAGGGTCACTATGAGTCAGAATTGACTCAGTGGCAATGGCTTTAGTTTTTGTGTGTCTGTGTGTCTGTTTTTAACCTTTATGGGAGCAGATCTCCAGGTTTTTCTTCCACAGAGCCACTGGGTGGGTTGAAACAGCCAAGTGCTTAACAGTTGCACCACCTGGGCTCCTTATGCACATGGTAAAACACAAAAATATACTGAAAAATTTGTTATACAAAGCAACAATCCCTGCTCCAACCCTCTCTATCCTAGCCCCAATTCCAGAAGCAATTATCTTTTAACAGTTTATGTTTTTTTGTTTTTTTTTTCCTGACAGTTACCATTATATGGAAGTCATAGATGGAGGTTTGCAGAGGAAAAGGATGGAAAGATACAGGGTCCTTTGATGATCAGGAAGCCACTACATCAGCCCTGAAGTTCATTGTTTCATTCGCAAGAGAAACAAACCTCCTCTATCTTCCTTAAGCCTCTGTTATTTGGAAATGTCTGTTAACTGTACCCAAACCTTAACTGATACAGGATCCAATATCATAACCCCTGTCGCAGTGGTTAAAGCACTCACCTGCTAACCGAAAGGTCAGTGGTTCGAACCCACCAGCTGCTTCGAGGGAGAAAGATGTAGCAGTCTGTTTCCATAAAGATTACAGCCTTGGAAACTCTCGGACAGTTCTACTCTGTCCTGCAGAGTCACTATGTGTCAGAATCGACTTGACTACAACGGATTTTTTTTGTCAACTCAGAGGAAAACGTTTCTAGCGTCCAAGTCAAATGCATTATTTTTCTATCTTTACAGTAATTGCTCAAAATCATGCTATATTTAGTTTGCTTCAAATTTGGATTATGACAGTTTTGTTATTGTTTCTCCTTTTCTAATACTCTTCCCTGTTTTCTTGTGAGAGAGAAAAATGCCTGCTTCATCCTGTCATTCATGACATCAACTTTTAATCCGTTTTATCAAATCTTTGGAATCTTTTCCTTTCTTCATCTTGAGTCATGCTTCTAGGGAAATTTAGAAGCTTCTGGCACAACTGTCAAGCCACAGTATCTTTTCACTGGATTCTTGATATGGCTCCACAGCTTCTTTTATGCCTTATTTCCCTCTTTCATGGTTTTTACCCTTATTTTTCTGGAATACACCATAATGAAATTTTCTAAGAGTGTCTATGAGGAAATGTTTCACATCCTCATATTTTGAAAAAGTTTGTTTTTTCGTGTCATACATCGATTGGCTGTAATTTTCTCTCAGAAATTTGCAGGCTTAGTTCTGTTGTCTTCAAGATCTCATACACCTGGGGTTGCTAGATGTCAGTCTGATCCTTATTCTTTTGTTTGTGACTTATGTTTTCTCTCTGGAAGCTTCTCACACATACTGTGTTTGGTATCTGAAGTTTCATGTTGCAAAGTCTAGATGTAGGTCTTTTTACATTCGTTCGTCTCAACACTGGGTGAGGTCTTTCAATAACAAAGGCTTGTTCAGCTCTGGAAGTTCTTCCATTATTGTTTTGATAATTTTCTCTCCTCTTTTCCGTCTTTCTGGTACACCTAAACCCATTGCTGTCAAGTCAATTCTGACTCATAGCGAATACTAGGGCAGAGTAGAACTGCCCCATAGGGCTTCCAAGGAGTGGCTGGTGGATTCAAACTGCCAACCTTTTGGTTAGTAGCCAAGCTGTTACCCTAAATCTGGATGAATTCAGTGTATCTGCCAACTCTGAACAGAAGCTTCTCTAGGGTTTCCTGGCGGATCTGTTCTTTCCATTGTTGCAGTCCCTGCCATAATGCCCTGGGTTAACAATTTCTCAATTTAAAAAAAAAAAAGTTCATCAATGGGCTTCCATTCTCTCTCCATCTTCCAGGAATTTGTTGAAATGTCTCATCTCTTGATGCCATCCCTCTCTTTCTCTCGGTTTATTTCTTTGTATTTCCTATAATTTCTTTTCAGATCTTTGTGTTTAGGCTGCCATCTTGCCAGACGTTTGAAGTTTACCTAGGGTGACACAGTTGAAATAAAACTGCTGCACCATGTTCTCAGCAGTGCTATTTTTAAATATAAAAATATGTTGCACAACTTAAGTACCACAAGTTTAAGTATTTTATTATTGGAAAGACTAGGCAAAGGCTACAAAGCGAAAAATATACTCAGGTTTTTTTCTTTTAAAAAAAAATGTAATAGAGTGCTATTCTACTTCTGTTTATTTTTTGTTTTCATGTAGATTGTAGCTCTTGAACTTAAAAAGCTTTAAAAACTTTTTTTTTTTTTTGCAATTTGGCAATATCATAAAGCTTCTCTGTACAAAAACTTAAAAGATCTTCACTAGAGATTTTCCCTGTGTCCTTGGACCAATTTCTGATTCTTTTAAGACACCTTACCCACTGTGATATTAATGTATCACAGTGTTTTAAGAGTTTTAACAGCAGGGGACCTTTTTTTCCCCTCAGGAGAGGTAGAAGGGATCTGTGCCTACACTTTGTATGAGAATTTCCTTGACATCCAACTTATATTCTTGGCGGTGTAAGTGCTATAGCAACTTCTTTTCACCTAAACAGGTTTCCAATGAACTCAAGGATATATAAGCAAAACATAAATTTATGTATTTATAACTCTTATAACTAGTTGTTTATAGATATCTGAAATATGTTTATTCAATAAATATTTGTGCTGAGCTCTGTATTTTTCCCAGGAATACCACAGTAAACAAGATATCCTGATCTTGAGGAGTTATTAGGTCTACTGGAGGGATACAAATATGTAAACAGCAAATTTTCAAAAAATGTTGTCAATGCTTTTGTGGAGTACACATAAGATGCTATAAGAGCATATAAAAGAGATGGTAAACCCCACGGAGAGAGGCAGGGGGAGTTTAGTTGAGAAATGGCTTCCCAAGAAGATGACACCGGAGACGCGAAGGAACAGCACTAATTAGCCAAGGAAGGAAATTAAGGAAGATGGGAGAAAAGAAATATTCCAGGCATAGGGAATAATATATGTGAAGACCTGAAGAGAGGACTAGTCATGAACCACAAGCAAAGAGGGCAAGAGATGAAACTGGAGAAGAAAGCAAAGGCTAGATCCAAAAGTTTCCAGAACACATATCAAGAAATGTAGCCTTTCTTGGAAAACAAACACAAAAAATTATGATCGGTTTAGGAGCAATTCCTTCACATTCTCTTCAGGCAAGTTCTTTTTTTTAATAGATGAAGTAATGATAGGACAAATATTCATTATGATTTTACCATGTATAAGATACTGTACTTGGCAGGTAGGAAGTAAAGGAATTCGATACCAGGAATCAGTGTGAGAACAGGTCAGAATGTCTTGGGATGTTGTGTATTCTGATCAGAAAGGGGTATAGATTGTGCGAACAGGGAGTTGAAAAGTTATGTTGCAGCCTAATGCCATGGTAGGGATTTGGACTTTAAATAGCAAATATGCACTCCAAGTTTTTTTGAGCAAGGAAAGACATGATTGTATGTGTTTTACTCGAAGTGTGTATTCATACTCTATTGTACTGCACATGTCAGGAAAAATATCACTGGGCTTTTAAAACACTTAAAGCTTTAGTTTTCTTTTAGTTAATTAAGGACCCAGGTTATCTAAATGAGCTTCAATGGCTTGTTTTAGACATCGATGTTGCACACTTCTGCTCAGCACTCTCTTGAAATTCAATCAAGTTGAACGAACATTTATTCAACTTACCCTCCAAAGGCTCACAGTCTAAAGTTACAAACAAGAATGCAACATATTTTTCTGTTATCATTCAATGATGGTAAAGGTGAACAGGCACCATATCTCATGGGTCGTCCCATGGTGCTGTCTACATTTCTCCATCCTGTTCCCTGGGCTTCTCACTTAGCAATCACGGTTACTTAAAAGACAGTGGCTTAAGTCAATCCTTAGCCCTTCTCCCACAGAAACTATCAAGGCACCATTTGCCTTCTGGAAACCAAAAAAGGGTTTCCGTTACCCTTTCCACTTCCTGCTGATGAACTAGTACAGATCCAGGTTTTGTGGACACGGAGTTGTTTGTTTTTTGTTCTTCGTTTTTTGTTTTGGTTTGTTGTTTGTTTGGGAGGAGCTCTTTAAAAAAGTATACCAAATTACAAATACAGATTGCTAAGTTTCCTTCTTGAAAGGACTTGGAAGAGATTCGTGCAATAAAGGACCATGAAACTTAAGCTTTATCAGCTTCAGGGTAAATTCTCTTATAAGCGTCAAATATATAAACATGCAATGCATTTTCAAGTTATCAATAAATTACACCCACACTGGCCATCTGGATATAAGAAATATATTAGAAACATGGGGCCCTATGAAGAACCCTGCTGTCTGCCACAATCACACATATTTGCCAAAACCTTGACTTTTCACAGGTTGCCATTCTCATCTGGATATTCAATCAACAGGAAATGTTTGTGGAAGGCCTGTCCTCTCTCTCTGTCCCTGTCTCAAGACTATTTTACTGATTCTAGTTTCTAAGCCTTGATACTTCAAACTGGCAATGAACCTTTACCTCATATCTGCCCTTTCAACAAGTTCTACCCAGAGGGCTAGGCCATTTTCAAATGCTGGCGTCCATATAGATAAGATAATAAGGTAGACAAGATGTGTTTTCATTAGGTATAGGAAAAAACAATGGGAAAAAAATGTTGTTTGGGGCAATGTCCTTAAAAGTCTGTTCCTGAAGCCAGTATTGGCTGCTGCATTTATCTGCTTAGTTCCATGGAAATGAGTTGTATGACTCTGCAGATAAAAGGCTGTAGACCTCTGGAATACAAGCGAGTAGCACCTCATTATACAAATAGAGGCAACTCAACTATGCATGCCCTCAAACTGCGCTCAGTGTTCTGCGGCATTTCAAAAATATCCATCTGTTCCAAGAGAAGAAACAGGAAGTTTTGTTAATTATCTCTCACAACCCACTAGTTAGTTTCCAGAAAAATCACTAAAGCCATCTTTCCTGAATAAATTTAACAAGTAAGTTACCAGATGCAACACAGTAGATAAACCTTGCATTACTCCTTTTAAATGAACCTAATCTATCAGTTGGCCAATTGCACACTCACTGCCTCTAAGCCCTTTCTTAGCACTCAACAGGCATAATTATTTTCTGTACACAACTTTTTTTCCATATGACAATATTGATTAATAAAGCAATATCACACCAGATATATGCAAAACACTAGATATTATACAACTGCTCAAGATATATTTCCTAGCTTATTTGCTTTGAGCACAATTTTGCTCCCAAGATTCCATGGAAATATCTCACAAACTTTCACACTATTAGACAAAATAAATTTATGGGAAATATTTTGTTGGTGGTTATTATCTAATTTAAATGGGTATCTCTAAAATGTCTTCCCCAGTCCAATTATGTCTTCTTAGCTAAGATTCCATGCCAGAGTGCTATAATGGTATTAAGGCTACACATGCCCAGTTGGACTCCTGCCATCATTCTATAAATCATTGCCAATTATGCCAATAAAGCAGCCTGGGCATTGATTGATTTCTTAGTTATGCAGTCAGCTGTTCTTCGACACTTTGTTTTCCTTCAAATGTCTCAACCATGGCCTAGTTTCCTGACACCATGATGGTTTACATTCCCCCAAAACAGACATTTATACACATCTGTTAGTGAGAAAAGAGTTTAGAAATTCAGTGAAACCTCATTAATTCAATGTAACTGTTGAGGAAGATAACCCAAATTCATGAAAACTCTGGATTGTGAAAGATTTTAAAGAAATACAGGGTTTAATCCTACTTTTATATATCTATCAGAACTCAAATTAATCTAACAAATAGTCACTTTTTGAAGTGTTCAGAATCTGTGAAATGTATGGTAATTTTATAAAAATGTAACAAATATTTAGCATTATCATGACAATCAACGGTTAACTAGGGTCATTTCTTCACTAGTAAAGGGAGGCATGTTATTATGGAATCTTTGAAGTACTCATCTCTTTTATTTTGAGTAGAATGAAACTTAATGGGCGTTTTATCAAATATCATGGATCAAGGCAGGATATTTGATATTTATTCAGGTATTAATCACTAGACCCAGTTTTCACAAAGTGATCAAGTGTAAAGCCCATAGACCCGGAAGCCGAACAAACTTGGGTTCAAATCCCAGCTCTACCCCTCACTAGCTCTATAGGATTTATCCATTAATTCAGTCAACAAATAATATTGCACAGCTACTCTGGGCTGTGTATATAGTGGTTACAAGACTAAGGTTCCTACCTCCTGAAGCTTAAATTCTCTAGGTTGGGAGAAAAAAATAATTGAATAAAGGAACGAGATAATTTCATGCAATGTTAAGTCTGTAAAGAAAGTGACTCAAGTAAGGATTAGATAACTTATTTAGGTGGCTAGGGAAGACCTCAAGGAGCACTTGATGTTCCAGTTGAGACCCGAATGACAAGGAGGGTGAATCATACAAAGGCTGGGATAGGACACAGTTTTCAAGCAAAGGAAACAGTACAATAGTCCCAAGCTGGAACAAGGTTGAGGTGTTTAAAAAAAAGAAATAAACCAATGGATCTTGCTCTTTTGAGAAACAAGTATCTTCATATGTGAGAATGGACATAACAATATTACCGATTTTGTGGGGTTATCATTACAGATTTTATTTTCAAAGTTCATCAGCAGTGTAGTGCCTAGCACATCTTTGACACTCAAAAGAGGAAATGTTATTTTTATTATTATCATTACAATTAATATTTTAAGCACTGAAATCCTGTATATAAACCAATATCTACAAAACCAAAAGAAGCTATACACCCAAACCATAACCTCCAGATAATACCAGTGAACTGTGTTGATATGACATGCCAAAGCTGTGATCTGCCTTATCACCTCCTAGAAGCAGACATTTATATTTAATTTTAAATGTCCATGAATAAATCTTTTGGTCTGCCATGTTCAAAACATTTTAATAAAAACCAGCATTAAAAGGTATTCCATGAACTTTGTGGCTGTGCAGTAAAAATGGATGTTGATAAAGTGGTAATGTGTCCACCTGGGTCATTTATTAATATACATGCTCTTTGCATTATCAATAAAAAATGTTTAAACATATAGACTATATCAGAATTGTCACACCACTGTAACTGGAATTAAGTGTTCCTAATACACTTTCAAAAGTAGCAGTCTAAACTTGTTAATTGTACTAAGCATAATCAAATTCAAAAGCATCCACTTAACATTTAACTTTATATCACCCCTGGGTGATAACTGACACAATCCTACCACTTCATAATCATTGCCCTAATATTTACTAAGACCTAAGCTACTTAATTCTTCCAAACAATAAAACATCCACATACCAAAAAAAAGTTACTTTCGAATACAATTCAAATCAAACAGGCAAAACCTTGGAGCTGTGGAAGAGAAAAACAAATATTTCCTAGCTCAGTATGAAATATTACTAATTAAAAGAAGCCATCTTCTTTATTTAAAAAATGCTAGGTGCCCAGAGACAAAACAAACACTTGCCAACATTCATTAGCTTCTTTCTCTGGGTTCTTTGAGATCCACAAGCCACAGAGAGAATAAGTCATCTCAATTCCACTTAGACATCTTTGTTCTAAAATTGGAAATTAAAAAAAGAAAACAAATTTGAGCAACAAAATAGTGTTGGATTATAACCCAAAATATAAAATAGATATCCATGAGCCCATACTGATAAAAATAAATTATTAAATAAATAAATAGGGAGAAGAGACAAATCTCCCATCCAGAAGACTTCCAAGTAATTTATGTATATACTCCACCTCAAGGAGATGAAGCCTAACCCCTCCACCTCTTTATGTGTGGGCTGTGCGTACTGACTTTCTTCCGAAGAGTACAGCATGGAAAGTAAGAAAAAAGAGTAACTTTACAGTAGGGAAACCTGACAAACACTACCTCAGCCAAGTGATTAAGGTCAGTATCAACAGTGATAAGTCATGCTGATGGTATGTACTCTTGATATGAAGCTTTCGTGATTCT
This sequence comes from Trichechus manatus latirostris, assembly GCF_000243295.1. Taxonomy (NCBI): domain Eukaryota; kingdom Metazoa; phylum Chordata; class Mammalia; order Sirenia; family Trichechidae; genus Trichechus; species Trichechus manatus. Next base: position 2,310,529 of record NW_004443994.1, read on the forward strand.
GCGGTAGAATTATCGGCTCCCCTTCCAAAGACTTAAGTTCAACAGCACCACCCATCTGTGGAGGCTTGCGTGTTGCTATGATACTGAACAGGTTTCAGTGGAGCTTCCAGACTAAGACAGACTAGGAAGAAAGGCCTGGAGATCTACTTCCAAAAATCATCCAGTGAAAACCCTGTGGATCACAATGGTGTAGGACCAGGCAGCATTTCATTCTGTTATGCATGGAGCCATCGTGAGTTGGGGGCCGACTCGACAGCAGCTAATGACAACAACAACACTCTTGATATGACGTGATGAAAATAGCACTTTACCTCTGTGGCCTTCTTTCCCAAATTCCATAACCACAGTCTAATCATGGAAAAAAATATGAGACAAATCCCAATTGAGGGACATTCTACAAAATACCTGATCCACACTCCTCAAAACTGTCAAGGTCACCAAAAACAAGGAAAGTACAAGAAACTGTCATAGTCAAGAGGAGCCAAAGGAGACATGATGACTAAATGTAATGTGATGTACTGAATGGGATCCTGGAACAGAAAAAGGACATTAGATAAAACTAAGAAAATCTGAAAAAATACAGACTTTAGCTAGAAAAAAGAAAGAAAAGAAGACAATGTACATTCATAAGTCTCCTGAATCCTTTGAAAAGAGCCTTATGGAGCAGGAGTAAAATATACTATTTTTATTAATTATTTTTCTTTTTTCTAGCACAAGTTATTGGTTCATGCAATATAAGAACGCTACCCATAACTGAGAGGTAGCATTTAAGGAAAACGTTAAAGTTACCAACACTGCAACCTTATAAGATGTTTTAAAAGTTTACTGATACCAATAATAAAGGTAACACTTGTAAGTAATGTATTTGGAGAAGCATAAAAGAAAAGCTCAGGAATCCCAGTTATCCCCTAGGGATTGTTCTCCTTCTGTGAAATGATTCCTAGTGAGAAACCTCTGAAGAAATAATATTAAATATTAAATACTGGCAGAATTTTAGTTAGCACTTACTATGTACCAGGAGGTGTGTGGTACAATGGATTCCCTTTTGTGGTCTTTTTGGCCCTGGGTTTACAATCTCCTAAAATGATTGGTAGGCGGAATCTGCCAAGTGATTGGTTGAACTGCAATCTACCTAAGAGGATTGGTTGGACTGTGATCCTGCTAGAAAAGCCCTGCCTTGAAATTGACTCATTCCACAGAGGTTTTGGGGACCTCCTGATCTATAAAAGCCTGTAGGGCACAGGTATCCCATGCTGAGAACCTACTAGATGTGGGTAGAAGAGCTGTAACCTGTAACACTGAACCAATGACACTGAACATTCAGCTAAACCGCAGATCTATGGTGGTGGTAGGTGAGGTTCACCTACAGAGCAGTCGGCAGCAGTGGACGAGGTTGGCCCGTGGGGCAGATGGCAGTGCTGAGCAAAGTTGGCTTGTAGAGCAAGAAGCAGTGTGGGGCCCAGTCAGCCCACTGCTGGCGGTGGCAGAAGCCCTTGAAGCCTGGCTGTGCTGAGAACTGTAACCCTGTCCAGAACACAAGGGGGGCCTATTCTGAAGCTCAAGGGAGCCAGTCTTGAAGTGCAAGGGGCCTGTCCGAAGTGTAAGGCAGGCCAGCCACTGAGCCTAGGTGCACCCCAAGCAGAGGTTGATCACAGAGGCTTGGGCATAGGCTTACAAGGGTTGCTTGTAAAACAGTTCTGCCTCGAGAGTTGTCATAAGACCAGCCTAAAACTGGCACCAATGCAGGGTTGTCCCAAAGCTGCTGGTTGAGAGCTGGATCAGTAAGTGCAGGGGAAAGAGCCAGCCAAGAAGACCCATGGAGAGAGAGAGAGAGAAAGATAGAAAGACCACAGCTACACAGCACCAGACCTGAGCTGGCAACGTGAACCCAGCACTTGAACTGCAACACACGTGCTGACACTTAATCCACAGTGTGTCCAATCAGTTAATGAGAATGGATATCAGTATTTTGGGGAAGGGTATATACACCCCCTTTTAGACATGTGTGTCCCTCTCCTACGATGTTAAGTGGGGTGTGCACAGGAGTGGAGGGGACCAGTTCATCTCAAATCTGTTCCTATTATTTACCATTTGCTTTCTATGAGTAATCTGTTCCTGTTCTTTACTGTCTACTTTCTATAAATAATAATAATGGCTTTCAATTGCCAACACTTTGTAAAGTGTCTTTGTGTGTGCAACCCAGTTGGATAGGATAGACATAGCACCCATGCAGGGGTTTATGCTACTGGTTAGAGTTCTCATCCTAGCAGTCTCATGATTGCTTGGGATTTAGATTGCACTGGGTGATACAAATGGTTACACACTCAGCTGCTAACCAAAAGGTGAGTGGTTTTAGTCCACCCCGAGGCACCTCAGAAGAAAGATCGGGTGATCTACTTCTGAAAAATCAGCCATTGAAAACCCTATGGAGCATAACTCTACTCTGACACACATTGAGTCGCCATGAGTTGGAGTTGACTTGACAGCAACTGGTTTGGTTTTTAGTTTATGTACCAGAAACTATTATAAACCCTTTACATATATTAACTCATTTAAGCCTTCAATAATTCTATGAGGTACATACCCCATTTTACTAATGAGGAATTTGAGGCACTGAAAGGTTAAAGTAACTTGCCCAGGTTCACCAGACTAGTAAAACACAGAGCCAGTTTTTTAGCCCAGGCAGTCTGTTTTCAGATCATGTCCACTGGTTTTCCAAATAAGCTCCATACTATCACCTCCGCTTTCTACTGAGACCTCTATCTGAGCTGCTTAATGTCTGCCCTCCTCCCTCGCACCATGCTTTGTCCCCACTTTCCAGCCACCACCACCAACTTTGGGGAAACTCAACAAGATTTCTGAGTAGGCAGATCAGTTTCCTGCCTATGGCATTTAGGTTCTCCAGGAAGCAGATTCTGAGACAGAGTTTAGCATGCAGGATGCTTATTAAGGAGCGCCCTTGGGATCAGCACCTGTGAAAGGGCAGAGAGAGAAGGCAAGCTGTAATGCAGGCCCAAAATCAACCTTGGCAAACTACATAGGAGACTCTGGATGTAAAATGACCCTTAGAGTTATCTCTAGGTGGGCCAAAATGGTCAGGCTTTTATCAGTTAGATGATAAATGAGAGTTGGTCATCCTACCTAAGAACCACCACAATGAGCACAGAAGAAACAAACTCTTTAGTTCCCTTTTTAGCCATACCTATTGAAGAGCATATATAGGGGCTTACCTGTGTGTACTTATGCCCAAGAAGGGCCCATCTTTGGTACAGGTAATAATCAAAGTAATTTCATCTGAGAAGTATTATCTTCTCTACCGATGTGTCAAGCATGGAGTTTGAAATTCCACATTAGAAATTTATCTTTTTCCTACTTTGAAGACTTTTTTTTTTTTGGCATCAAGACACTTCTACTAAATTGCAAATACTTCTCCAAAAAGGCAATTTAAACTATTTTCAACTAATCTTAGTGGATACTTTGAAAGAGAAATGGGTCACTAAAAGAAGAAGTAAGAGGTTGCTAGAAATAGATACTACCTTACTTCATAGCTTTGCTGAGAGTCAAGTCTGCCCCTGGATTCTCACAAAGAGATTACTCTCTTCTCTTTCCCGAAATGCCATTTCAATGACCTCAGGCTTCTACAAAACAAGATAAAGGCATTTCATGGAACATCCATATGATTTATAATTGCACTGTTATGCATAAAATACAGTCTAATTAATTCTTTGAAACCAATTTCTTCCCATTGGACAATGTTTATTCCTATTTGGGTCTTCTTGCCTAGAGATATCTTTGAGACAAACTTTAGTCTTAGCATATTGTGGGCTCCCACAAATATAACTGAAGATTTAATCTGTGTCCCTATATTTACAGATGTCAATGCAAGTTGAAAAAGATGTAAAAATTACTGGAAACCAATTTACAGCAGCTGGAGCAAATTAGGGCTCATTGCAAAGTTTAAAAAAAAAAAAGGAAGGAAGTAATGAAACAACCAGCTCTAGGCAAACCATATGTGCCAGCCCAAATCTTTATTAATGAAAGTATAGCAACATGCTAAAGGGAATTCAGTTCCTGCAGCAAAGATCTCAGTCTTGATATGCACAGATTGTAACCCTTTATTCTCAAGGTGAGTTATCAAAATATTATACAATGATTTAGAGGCAGTTTCTATAGTAGCCTTATACTCACATATTTGAAAGACCTCTGTATCACTCACTGTACTGCCCCAAAACCACTGTAATTTTTGAAATTTGGGAAAAAGATAAATTTTATTTTGCTAATATCAAAAAATTTATTTACCTACAAGAAACTTTCAGAGTAGTTGTCATATATATTTTAACTTCAACTGTGCTTGAGACACTGGTAATAGGTCAAGAGCTACCTTCTAATCTATATGGGGTTATAGTTTCCCTATATATGGCAAGACAGTGACTAGAGAATGTGGCATCTCTAAAGAAAAATAAAGATCCAAAGGAATTTTCTGCTGGAATGGCACCTAGAAATGACCCTTCAAATGAGCAAATCATGCACCAAGTCTATCTGTGCACAATAATAAAAGTGAAAAAGATCATAAAAGTCAGCTTAACCTTACCAAGTTTTAGTGAATTGCTTTGTGACTCATAAACCTTGCTCAACTCTCAGAACTGACTTGCCCATTTCAGAGTTTCTCTGGGAGGCTGCCCATCCCCAAATACTCATATTATGCAGAGTTGGTTTAGAGCAACAAGAAAAAATATGGAAATATCATTGTGAATGAGAACTGGATCAAGACCTACTATCTCATCCTCATCGATACGCTTTCCTTTCCTCTTTCAACCCATGCACGTATAAGCTGTACCCACAGAGAAGGTTAACCACATAATTATCAAGCAGGCAATCTTTATAATGCAGAGGGGAAAAAAGATGTATTTGTTAAAAAATGAGACTGACATGCCTAATTTCTTCTACTGAAATTTTTAGCTCTCTAATTGACTGTTTCATATGTGAAAGCAAAGCCAAAATGCCAAGTGTCCCTTAAACTTACCTAGCCCTTGACTACACTTATATTTCCAAAAGTTTATTATCAACTACAGTTCACCATCAGCATATTAAAGTATCACTAAAATAATATTTTAAAATATGCAGATTAACCAATTATCCCCATTATTTGTAAGCAACTGTTATGAGTAAAACTTACATTATAATTCTTATAAAAATATCCTAATGTTAAAAGTATGCTTTCTTATCTACCATATTTGAACTGTAATTGTTAAATATTCTTTATCATTACCTATGATTTAGGATGAAACATTGTCAGAGGTTGACCCTAAGATTTGCTTTCTAAATAGGTATCAGTTGCTCTTTGATAGCTCCAACTGCTGGAGATCAAGGGTGTTCTTTAACGTTTGAAGATACTGGCACAAAATCCACCAGTCACTAATCATCCATATACATGTCTCTCTGGAACACTCCATTACCAAGGCTATAAAAAATGATGGTGCTTTTGAGTACAGCATCAGTATTTATATACTGTAGATAGTTTTACAGTTGAACATCTTATTATGTTTATGCCTAGCAGTTCGAGCAGTGTCCCCTGTTTAGTGATGACATACTATAGGAGAGTACTTTCATGGTAAACAGACTAGAAATAATTCACACACTGTCATCATCATGAGATGGACAGCCTGGCACTAAAAATCTTATTAGATACAACATTAAATGATCCTTTGTACATTACTTCGTCTAGGACTAAGATACTATACGGTCAACTAATTCAAAGATTAGACTGCCTCGCAATTATGCTAGCCCCGTTTTGCTATTTTATAAGTTGAATCTTCATACGTAGTTTTAATTGTTTTTATTATTAAATGTTAAACATGCACTGTATGTAAATTATGATTGCGGCAGAAGTTTTAAACCATGAGGTATACTGACCACATAATCACCTAATCATGTCATTCCCTAGTAGGTCCCTCACAAAGTTCTTCAATTTCTTCATTTCCCTCAATTGAGCGTGGCACAGAATTCTTTAAACATGTGGTATGCACCTATCAGAAGTTTCACTATTCTGCTTTATTAAAAGCATGGAGGGTGTGATTTCCAATCCTTTATAATTTCCGGATTGACTAATGAAATTGCTTCAATCATGTCAAAGACACTTTTTATCACTTAGAATATTAAAATCAGCCCTTTTTTGGAGAACAAAGTCAATCAGAAAAACTCTAAAAGCATGAAAAAATGTTTCCCGTGTTCAGATGACTTAAAAAGAGCTCAAAGGAAATTTGCCAAATTTAAATAAAAATTCATTATCCTAAAGAAAATAAGGCTGCAAATTAAAGCCAAAGGAACCAGCATCTGAAATGAGCCTATGGTAAAAACAGCAGTGCCACCTACAAGGGGCACACTCTCTCACTACTCTCAGAAAATGGGATGTTTTGATTAATGTGTTGGACCAGGGAAACAGGAGTTGAAATCTTTTAAGTACCTATATGTGGAAGGAGGCCTGGTGGCGCAGAGGTTAAGAGCTCAGGCTGCTAACCAAAAGGTCGGCAGTTTGAATCCACAAGCCGCTCCCGGGAAACTCTATAGGGCAGTTCCACTCTATCCTATAGGGTCCCTATGAGTCAGAATTGACTCCATGGCAATGGGTATATATATGGAAAGCACTGCCCAGTGTATTTTATATCATTTAGTCCTCACAATATCCTACAAGGTGAGTATTGTTATGCCCATTTTTCAGATTGGAAGATTGAGGGTGAGTGTTATATAACTTCTGAAGTCACTCCTCTAGCAATTAAGAGCTGCAGTGTAAATCAAGTTTTTTGATTCCAAATCCCCTACTTTTTTATACATGATGCTGAATATATGTATAGACATATATCACTATATACAAATTACTATTTTCCAGAAAATTAAAATATGATAAAAAATAAATTTGCATCTCTCTGAGAAATACAATTTATTCTGTTTGAAGATTCAGAAAGCATTTAAGAATTTTGTTGTGCCTCAGGGCCATCATTATAAACATTAGTTATCCTTTCATTATCAATATGCCAGAAGTGCCTATTAACAGAGATTTATATGATAAATGGAATGACAAAAAATGTATCTGTACATGTCCATGCTTTCTATAGGAACAATCTTCAGACTTTCAAGTCTATCTAACTAACCATTTTGTGATTGTACAAAAAGTATGATTTCTCATTAAGCATGATTGTACAGAGCTGTTTGTGCATGGCCCTCACATGAAGCCTTTAGAACTTATTCAATGCACAGAGCATGATACACTGATCATTGTATTTACCCTTTAAACTCCAGGATACACTCAGTCCAGTCTAGCATCCAAGTCTCCAGAAAACCATTACTTTTAATCTCTAATTAAGGAACAACCCTGAGTAGCCCCTAGCATCATCTGAGGAAAAGGATTGTTTCATTTACTGTTTTTTCAATTTCTCAAACTAACATATAACCCTAAACAAAGTCACTTTCATCACATCACCACTATAGAGCCAAACATTGCTCAGCTCCTCTGGGCAGAATTTGGATTTTTAAAGAAGTTTCTAGTGATTGGAAGTTTTCCTGACCCAAAACATAGATTCTCCAACAGTACCATTTCTATCCCTGGCTGTGAGTTGAGGAGAGATTTAGATGACAAAGAGGCCTCCCTGGACGTCCTTACCTCTTCATGGCATTTGGATGGCTGCCTACTCTACCAGACTGACCCTTGTTCCCCCATCCTAGACTTGAATCTCAGTGGACACTCTCATCCTAAGCCAAATGCAAAGTTTTATTCATTTTCTGTTTTGGTATCTTTGTATTTCTGCATTGCTGTGGAACATTAGAATGGGCAAGCTGATAAGGAAGAAGAATAATAATGTGCAATCTATGTATTTTCACAGTCTAAATAAATCTAGGTCTATTGGTGTTTCCTCCCTAAGTTCCATTTTAAATGATACATACACATGCCATAGATAGAAAGTCTCCTTCCAATGACTTACCTAAGAATATGATAAATATACCCTTTCTGATTTATAGGAACTTCCTGAAAGATCCTGTCTTTGATATGTTGCAAACACTAGGAAAAATGCAGCTTTTAATATCAGAGAAGGTAATCTGGGAAAATCACATGGTCAGATTTATTAATGGTTTAGGAGTTGCAGAGAAAGCAAGCAAACAAACTGAAGCTTTGCATATAACATGAAGTTTAGGCTATAGTTCAAGCTTTCAGGGGCTAGTGATATTTGGGAAGGAAGAATAGCAATTTGGAAAACAAGGAAGAACATGACAAATATAATCCCATTCCAAGGCCACCTGTGCCCTCCGAAAACCTCTATTGTAAATGATGCATAGTGGAGAGATCAATTGTGGAATGGGCTATCAGGAACCGGGGTATATATGTCAAAAGTGTTGCCGTGGTTGCAAGAATGGAGACAATACTAAAAGCAGCCCAAGTAGATTGGGCAATAATTTAATCATAAAAACTTTTAATAAGGGGGCAGGGCCAAAATATCTGAGTAGTCAGATGGTTCCAGTGTTCCCTCTTATAACAAAGACCCGAAAAAACAAGTGAATTGATTATATATGACAATCTAGGAGCCCTGAACATCAAAGGCAAAGTTGAGGAACCAGACCAAGTGGTAGGGGTGGGGAGAGATGGTTCAGAAACAGCGAGGAGTTGCCAGACCTGAACCAGCAAGAGCCTGAGCCCTTCAGCTTGGGGGTGAGTGATGAGGCAGGTAAGCAGTGGCACTGAGGAGGTGTTTTCTGCACAGGGAGAGACCCAGCAGCAGAGAGTCTACTCAGCCATCCAGAACTAGTGAGAAGTAGCCCTCTATTGGCAGATCAAAAATACCTCCCTTAGGGAAAAACCTCTCTCCCATTTACCTCCCAGCTCACTGCTCTGCACTGGGTCCAAGATCGGCTTCAGCAATTGCCAAGTCCCCTGGGCCGGAAGTAGGACCCATCACGCACCCTGAGCCATTCCCCCGGCCTTGGAGAGTAATCAAATCAATAAACAGGGGAAAAAATAATCTGCCAGCTCCCTAAGCCAGGAACTCAGGGTAGGCAAAGCTCCTTTTCCTAGGCACAGGCATAAGGGATCCACAGACTTTGAGTGCCTTTCCCCCTGCGTAGACTTGTGTGGGCCCACCTCAACAGTGCAGGCCCTCATTACTGCAATACAACAGGGTATATACCTGAAGTCTAACTTCAACTGTTTCAGCTGTGAAGTGGCAGGTTCGTGACATCTGACACTGTTCTGGTCATTAAGCAGGGTCTTCACCTACCCACATCAAGGGCCTGAGGACTGATGGCTTCACCCACGCCACCTAGCCATCTGCTACAGGGGCCCAAGAATAAGAGGTGCCTCCCAGTCCTTACAGTCAACAGCACTGGGTGCTCATAGTCTGGCTGCAAAACCCACCCATCTATGCACTCTAGGGAACAGGGACACACTTTCCTCCTGGATACTCGGGGGTGGCCGTCGGCCCCCTGCCTTGCTCAGCCTGTGTCCCGCTGCTGCAGCCAGATGCCTGTGCCTCCACCAATCACCCACACCTGTCTAGAGCTGTAGGTGAGAGCCTGCACCACACACTTGGTGGTCGACTACCTGGACACCTGAGCTGAATCCATACAGGAGGAGGGGGCAGACTACTGGGCTCACATAATACTTAGTGGCAGGTCTGGCCACCTGGGGGCAGGACACTAGAGCTTCAAAAGTGCCAATAATCAAACTAGCTCATATGAGCAGCCTATTTGGGCATATCAAAACAAAACAAGAAGCTAGGATACAGTAAGCAAACATAAAAAAATATAATAACTTATTGATGGCTCAGAGACAACAGTCACTATCAAATCACATAAAGAAGCAATCCATGATGGCTTCAGCAAGCTCCTGAAATAGAGAATCTAGACTTCCAGGCAACATGGCACTATAGACAGAAGCACCACGCTGTCCCTCCACAGCAAAGATCCAAAAAACTAAGTCAAACAGAGTCACACATCAATCCTGAAACCCTAAGCATCAAATGAAGAGTTAAAGAACTCAGCCAAGCATGAAATGGAATAAGAAACTGACCAAGAACAGAAAGCAAGGAGAACTACATACAGAAGTCCCCTCTCAGCTACCGCAGCATCGATCTGCCATCTTGGTCTCATATCAGAGATCAGAGAACAGGGGGTTGGAGATCAGAGAACAGGGGGTATGAGAAAGCAGCTTCACGGAGCTTGCAGCAGGAGACAGAACTGGTAACCAGTGATATACACTTTTCCACCCCCCACCCTTCTTCACTCCCACTCAGCCTCCTCTGCCTCCTGTGGCCACAGTCTCTTGTCCGGGAAGCACCAGCTTCACCCTGGTGTCACTTGGATTCCACCCGCCCACACTGGCCAGCTCCCTGAGTGCCATTTGTTGGCTTCTGGTGTTGATTTTTTCCACTTCTTTAGATTTCTTCCTTACCTCTCACCACTTTCCCCTCCTTTCTCTGAAATACCTGGCTCTGTGTGCCATCCTTGCTTCTTCCTGAAAGGCTGCGATACACCACTTGACTGTGAAACTGCTTCCCGGCCAGACCTGTCATGCTGGTGGGATCCTTGGGGCTTTTTTTGTTTGTTTTGATTTGTTCTGTTTTTATCTTTTTGTTTTCTTTTTCCTTTCTCGGCTTGGGAGCCCCTTCTAGCCAGGCAGTACCACAAGGCTTGGGAGCTACTCCCTTACTCTGTGCAGACATACAGTGACATCCCTGGGGACATTTCTTTTTTCTTCTTCTTTTTTTTCTTTTTGGGGGGGGTTGTTTCTTTATTTTGTTTTCTTCTCTCTCTTTTTCCCTTTCTTCATTTCCACTTTCTCATCTCTCTTTACTTACCTTCCCTTCCTGTCTCCTGAATTTCTGGTGCCGTGTGACACCCCTACCCTTTCTAGCCAGGCTGTACTTCACAGCCTGGGGGCAACTTCCCCACTCCTAGCAGCTGCACTGGGGAGATCACTGGGGGCATTTCTTTCTCCGCCCCCCCCCGCATTTTTATTAATTTTTTTCTACCATTTTTCTGTTTTCTCCTCTTTGTTTTTCTCCATTTCTCAGTCTCTCATCTTTCCACTACAATAGCACACTCCCTTAGCACGCTTTTTTGTTTGCTTGTTTGTTTGTGTGTATGTTTTTGGCTCCTGTTCCTCTCTCCGCTCTCTCCTCTTTCCCATACCCATCTTAGCTCCATACATCACAATCTCCCCCTCTTTCCTGCCTACCTGCAGTGTGCACTGAACATCGTACTCCCAAGCAGCACAGGCATGGCCTACTGGAACCTGCCCTGCACTAATTCCTGATTGGTCCTGTTGGCCCTAGTACGTGCCACAAATAACCCATCCCAGCAACTCCCATTCAGCTGGACCTGACCTGCTGTACCATACCTGAGTGACTGACCCGGCCCATTGTAGAAGGAGGTGAAAAGTATCATGTTCACAGACAAGCAAACAACAAAGAATGCACAGCCTGCCTGCTCAGACATAACCAAATAAAACAAAAAAGCAGGACAAAACAAACAAATCTACAATCAATAAACAAGGTAAATAACTACTGAATACCCCAAAGACAGCAGACAATATCAAAACATATACAAAAACAGGACAGGATGGTTCCAGGAGGCGTATAAAATAAAATACCAGATGACTTTTCAATATAAGAAAAGGCACTAGAACTACCTGATAGGGAATTCTAATCTCTAATATTCAGAATTATTCAAGAGTTGAAGCAAAAAGC
>NW_004443994.1:2323364-2324688 GCF_000243295.1 Trichechus manatus latirostris
TCCCTCATTAACATCATAGAGGCAGGTTTACAACATACAGGAAAATCACACAGTACCAGGAATCATGGCTTAGCCAAACTGATACACACATTTTTGGGGGGACATAATTCAAACCATGACAGTGACTATGTAAAAACCAAACCAAACTTACAAGAATTATTAAAGAGAGTCCTTTGATCTGAGAACAAAAAGCACCAAACCACAGGCTGAACCTAAGACACAGGATTGTACCAGACAGATAGATATCAACCTAGGAAATGAAATCTTAAGGACTATCCAAAACCAAAAGAATTACAACAGGGAACCAGAGCGGTAAATCTGTACATGACAACAGCATCAGAACAATAAAAGAGGGAATAAACGGTGTAGGTATAAAATCTTCTAATGGAGAGGAAGGCAACGCGATACCAAATAATAATAGACTGATTCAAACCTAGGAAGATACGGGTAAATTTCAAGGTAACCAAAAAGAAACTTAACAAACAAAAATAAAGAAGGTAGAAATTTTCCAGAGGAAGAAAATTTCTTGGAATTACTGGAGGCAGAATACAAAAGATTTATATACAGAACTCTTCAAGAAATTTGGAAGGAAATTAAGCAAAACACAGAACATGCAATAGAGGAAATTAAAAAGATTAGAGAAGAGCAAAATGACAAATTTAACAGGCTGCAAGAATCCATACAGAGACAGCAATCAGAAATCCACAAGATTAACAATAAAATTTCAGAATTAGACAACTTAATAGAAAGTCATAGGAGCAGAATTGAGGCAATGGAAGTCAGAATTAGTGAGATTGAAGATAAAGCACTTGACCAACTTATTTGAGGAAAAATCAGACAAAAGGATTTCTTAAAAATGAAGAAACCCTAAGAATTATGTGGGATTCTACTGAGAGGAATAACCTACAAGTGATTGGAGTAACAGAACAGGGGGAATAACAAAAAATACAGAGAGAATTGTTGATGATTTATTGGCAGAAAACTTCCCTCATATCGTGAAAGATGAGAAAATATCTATCCAAGGTACTCATTGAACCCCACATAAGGTAGATCCCAAAAGAAAGTTACCAAGACATATTATAACCAAACTTGCCAAAACCAAAGATAGAGAATTTTAAGAGTGGCTAGGGAGAGACGAAAAGTCATATACAAAGGAGAGTCAATAAGAATATGCTTGGACTACTCAGCAGAAACCAGGCAGACAAGAAGGCAATGGGATGACATATATAAGTCCTTGAAGGAAAACAATTGACAGCCAAGAATAATATATCCAGCAAAGCTGTCTCTCAAATATGATGGCAAAATTAGAGCATTTCCAGATAAA
>NW_004443994.1:2324788-2370577 GCF_000243295.1 Trichechus manatus latirostris
ATTGTGCTGGCATAACTGGATATCTATCTGCAAAAAAAAGAAACAAGACCCATACCTCACACCATGCACAAAAACTAACTCAAAATGGATCAAGACCTAAATATAAAATAAAAAATAATAAAGATCATGGAAGAAAAAATAGGGACAACACTAGGAGCCCTAATACATGGCATAAACAGAATACAAACCATAAGTAACAATGCACAAGCACCAAAAGAGTGACTAGATAACTGGGAGCTCCTAAAAATCAAACACTTATGCTCATCAAAAGACTTCACCAAAAGAGGAAAAAGACAAGCTACCAACTTGGAAAAAAATTTTGGCTATGATAAATCCAATCAGCATGTAATCTCTAAAATCTACAAGATACTGCAAAACCTCAACAACAAAAAGACAACCAAATTAAAAGATGGGCAAAGGATATGAACAGGCACTTCACCAAAGAAGATATTCAGGCAGCTAACAGACACATGAAGAAATGCTCACAATCATTAGCCATTAGAGAAATGCAGATGAAAACTACTATGAGATACCATCTCACCCCCATAAGGCTAGCATTAATCCAAAAAACACATAATAATAAATGCTGGAGAGGTTGTGGGAGACTGGTACACTTATGCACTGTTGGTGGGAATGTAAAATGGTACAACCACTTTGGAAATCAATTTGGCGCTTCATTAAAAAACTAGAAATAGAAGTACCATATGATCCAGCTCTCCCACTCCTTGGAATATATCCTAGAGAAATAAGAGCTGTCGCACAAATAGATATATGCACACCCATGTTCATTGCAGCACTATTCACAATAGCAAAAAGATGGAAGCAACCTAGGTGCCCATCAACGGACAAATGGATAAACAAATTATGGTATATCCACACAATGGAACACTACGCAACAATAAAGAACAATGATGAAGCCGTGAAACATCTTGTAACATAGAGAAATCTGGAGGGCATTATCTGAGTGAATTTAGTCAGTCACAGAAGGTCAAATATTGTATAAGACCACTATTATAAGAACTCAAGAAAAGGTTTAAACTCAGAAGAAAACATTCTTTGATGGTTACGAAGGTGAGGAGGAAGGGAGAGGGGTATTCACTAACTATATAGTAGACAAGAATTATCTTAGGTGAAGGGAAGGACAGCACACACTACATGGAAAGTCAGTACAACTGGACTAAACCAAAGCTAAGAAGTAGGGGCTCAATCAAAGACTTCAAGGGACAGAGTAGCTGGGGTAGGGGTCTAGGGACCATACTTTCAGGGGACATCTAGGTCAATTGGCATAACAAAGTTTTTTAAGAAAATGTTCTTCATCCTACTTTGGTGAGTAGCATCTGGGGTCTTAAAAGCTTGCAAGTGGCCATCTAAGATGCATCAATTGGTCCAGTCACCTGGAGTAAAGGAGAATGAAGAACACCAAAGACACAAGGAAAATATTAACCCAAGAGACAGAAAGGGCCACATAAACCAGAGACTTCATCAGCCTGAGACCAGAAGAACTAGATGGTGCCTGGCTACCACCAATGACTGACCTAACAGGGAACACAACAGAGAGTCCTCGATGGAACAGGAGAAAGGTGGGGTGAAGAACTCAAATTCTAGTAAAAAGACCAGACTTAATGTTCTGACTGAGACTGGAGGAACCCCGGAAAGCACTGTCCCCAGATTCTTAATCAGCCCAGAACTAAAACAATTTCCGAGGCCAGCTCTTCAGACAAAGATTGGACTGGACTGTGGGACATAAAAGGAGACTCATGAAGAGTGCTTCTTAGCTCAAGTAGATACATGAGACTGAACAGGCAGCTTCTGTCCGGAGGTGAGATGAGAAGGCAGAGGGTTAGGAGCTGGTTGAATGGATATGGGAAATCAGGGGTGGAAAGGAGAAGTGTGCTATCACAGAATAGGGAGAGCAATTAGATTACAAAACAATGTATGTATAAATTTTTGTATAAGAGACTAACTTAAAATGTAAACTTTCACTTAAACTACAACAATAAACAAAAAAATAAACTTTTAATAAAAGTTATAAGGTTTTATATAAATTTTATCGATTTTTAGAGAAAGAAAGCACATATGATCTTATATTCAAAATCTAGCTGTTATGTTCAAATAAGGATACTTTCACTCATTCATTTTATTCTATTATTGAGCTCCTACTACGCACTCTTGTTGTAACCAAAGCCCAAATAATAGCCAGTGCTCTTTTGTTTTGTTTTTGTCCTGGCAAATGATACCTATGCAAAAATCAGCCTTTTGGCAAATCAGTGTTAAACTAACTTACCGTTTATTTTAATTGCTTAGCTATTTCTTCTAGTTTCTGTTAAGAGTAAAGCAACATAAGTTTTAGCCAGTTTTCAAATGAGACATATGCAGTAAATAATGACACATACATATGTATGCTATTGCCCTTTGTAGTCAAAGACACCATGGCTGCAGTGAAAATTTCCCAAGAGCTTCAGTGTGTTCGGAATAGTAATTGTTAATGGGTGTCTTTTTCCCAGTGGCAATATTTGGGTTAGCAACAGTCACTATCAAGATCTGGAGCCCTCATGGGTGGTATGAAATTTACACTCAGACTGCACCATTTAATGACTCTGAGGATTCATGCCTAACTTTTCCCTTAGCTCTGGATTTGAATAGCATTTCAAAGGAAAATAACAAAAAGAGATTTGTAAATAAAGGCATCCTCCTAAAAAGGCTTATCCTTACCCTAACAAAGAAGTGGTAAACAGACAGTCATGATTAAGTGAGGTCCTTCCAGGCTACCAAGTGGCTCCTGGCAATTCTGTGTCGAAAGTTTTCAGGTAGTTAAATCCAATTTTCAAAATGTCATCTTCAAACACCAAAGCTTGGTAGGGAAATTGCAAAACCCACAAAGGGAGAAATCACTATAATACAGGTTTTTTCTGTTCATTCTTAATGGACTCCTATTACTCAAGAAGGCCATGTGACTTGGAAAGTCTTTGTCTGCATAAAATTGCAGAGTGGTTTGAATATAGTACAGATGCCATGGAAAGCAAAGATGGACATTTTTTCAAATTGAAAACATGTAATGGTTGCCTAGTACAGAGATAAAAACTTGGCTGATGAAGTATCCCAAATTAACTTGTAAAACTCTGGAAAACAAACAACTTTCCATTATGCGTCTCATTTCTCATCTCTAAGCTTTGGCAGTGAGCATTCTTTTTTCTTTGGAGAGACGGTCTGATGAAGAAAGCTTTTACTGCTCCATTTCATGAAAACCATTGTTTGTGTCTCTGAGTTCAATGAAAAGTCAAAATTAGCAAGAGAGCAAGAAGAGTTAACATTCCAGAAACTTCCAAAGATCCTCTGGAGATTATTAATCAGTCAGATGAGAGCACTGCCTGTTCTCCATGGAATCTGTTTCTTACAAGTGAAGCAAGTCTGGCATTGTCAGCAAATGTTAATGCCATGCAGAGAGTGTAGATAAATTCAGAGTAAACAAATCAAGTAGGAGCCAACAACGGGTTTATAATAAAACAATTTGCACACAGGTTAGGATATGACAAAGCTAATTGTTCTTATGCTGAAAACAAACTATTCCTGATGTCCGCTTGTTACAGAGGGAGGGCATGTCCTGATATAGCCCTTCCCACATCTACACAGTACCAGAAAAGCCATTCAGTATTTGCAACATTTGCCCAGCTTATCTGGGAGCATAACCCACTGGAAGGCATGATTACACACAAGAGTTTTCAAAACAATATTGTATTCAATACCAGACATTTCAAAGCAGAGAATGTCCTTTCATCTTCAGCTGGTGGTTGATGTTCCTGTTATCTGGAACTTCTAAAGCTATTTTAGTCATGCTGGAGCACTGGCTCTCAACCTGGCTGAACAGTGAAATTACCTGGAGAGCTTTAATAAACTGAGGTCTGGGACCCACCCTCTAGAGATGCCGATTTAAGTGATCCAGGGTGTGGCCAGGCATTTGGATTTTTAAAAACTCACCAGGTGATTCTAAAGAGCAACCTAGGTTGAGAAAGACAGTAAAAAAAAAAAAAAAAAAAAAAAAAGGAAGCTATCAGATGACCTTTTTCATTTATAACTGCAAAAGTTAAATCTACCTGAAGAGTTCATATCCTATTTTTATTAGCATCATGACAATCACCCAAATCATCATAGAAAATGTGCAATAATAGAATATTTGAACTAGATGGGCTTCAAGAGGCCAGTAAGTCCAGAGATTCTCAATCAGAGGTCCTTGGAATCCTGGGGTCAATCAGTAGTTTTTAAGTGGTGTGTGAACCCTTGAAATTGTGGGTATGTACATTTTTCTGAGAAGAGGATCCATAGATTTCATCAGCTTCTAAAACCAGGCTCTGCCACAAAAACATTAAGAACCACTTAGTGTTCTAAGTCCCTCAATTTTCAGACAAAGAGACGGAAGACAGATATGAAAACAGAAGAGGATCTATTACTGACCACCCCCTCCAGGACATCTCAGGACTAAATCCATAATGGCCCATACCGTTTTGCACACAACTGATTAAAACCCCAAGCAAAGAAGTGGATCCCAAACATACTGATGTTTTGACTAAATCAAGACTTCAACCAGGTGGCTGAAATTTCCAGAGCCACAGAACTCCTATCTCAACACCACTACCCAAAGACGTTTTTTGAAGACCTCCCTAGACTTCACAAGGAAGAGTTCAACAGAATAGCCCCTGACTGAGAAGCTTTCCCTCCAACACTTACCAGATTAAGTATAGTTAAAACTAAGAAAATATTCCCTAAACCCAAGCAGAGATTATCTAGTGCTCAAATGTAGTGTTGGAACTTCAATTTGATTTCTCTGAAGTTTATATCATGTTTAATTTATACTGTTCTATAGCCTTAGTAGGAAACCCTGGTGGCAGAGTGATGCTACAGCTGCTAACCAAAAGGTCGGCAGTTTGAATCTACCAGGCGCTCCTTAGAAACTCTATGGGGCAGTTCTACTCTGTCCTACAGGGTCACTATGAGTCGGAATCAACTTGACGGCAGTGGGTTTGGTTTTGGGTATAGCCTTAGTAAAGCGCGGTGGGCCCCATGTATATTCATTGATGATGCCCTCATTGTGATTCCAAAGCCATTCGTGAAAAAAAGATTCTCTCAGGGAGGTCATTAATATGCCTATATCTCACTTACAGAGGACATTACAACTTTGGGAGGTGGAAACCAGAGGGAGAGAGCTTCTGCTGTAACGAAGACCCAGCTCTGGGTGGAGATAGCTCATTTAAGTCACTATAGGAGAGGGCAGAACTTTATGTGACATTTTTGGGCTTTAGCTGTAGGTGAGACTATTGGGAATTTTCCCAATATCTGATTTCTCCACTCATGATTCTGGCATATGCTTGCAGAATTTTATAGGAGTTCCCTTTAATAAGGCATATACATAATATTAAAAGTTCTTCATCATTTGGTATCCACATACAAAGGAATCCAACAGGCTAAGCAGGTATGGGTTAGTAAGTGTTGTGGGTAGTAGACAAACCTGTATCTAGTTGAGTCCCATAGAAATTAATTATGATCTAGTCATGAATATTGTAGACTGAAAGGAGCATGGGCTTTGGGGTCAGACTTAGGTTTTAATCTCAGTCCTGCTACTCAGCTGTGTGACCTTAGGCAAAGTACTTAAACTCTGTGAGGTAAGAGTTCAATTCTGTCTATAAAATAGGTTTAATTGCATCTCCCTCATAGGGCCCATGTGTTGATTAAATGAGTTAAAATTAGTAAAATATCTAATGTAGCACCTTGAATATTAAAGACTCTCAGATGTTATTCCACTTCTCCCACTACCTTCTAAAGCTGTGTTCTTTTGACTAGACCACGTAACTTTTCAGAACTTTTCCTCTTCCACATTCCAAATCAGCATCTACCCAAAGATGTACTTATTTTTTTAATTCCTAATTTAAGGCTCACTTAATGAGTCTTTGATTTCTTGATTGCTTTTCACATAGACTTCACAGTTACTAACAGATTCTTTTAAAATTCAGAGAGCAGAAAACATTGTATTAATGAATGAAATGTGTTGAGTACCTTTTCTTCCCGTGTACTATGAATCCTTACTCCAGTTGCAGTAAAAGTTCAAAAATTAGTGTTATGGATTGACAAAAGAGAAGGAGGGAAGACAAAAGAGCCAAATTTAAATATATAAATATGCACACAGTGTCTATATATACATACACACAGTGAAACCTGTGAGATACAGAACTCAAGAGAACTGCCTTGTTTTTCCGGGTCTCGCAAGCTTTCCACCTTTGACAGGGGGCAGTCTAACCACTTTTCTATCATTCGTTATTAGTAGAAAATATTTCAGTTTTCTTTCTCTGACAGGTTTCTGCCTTATACAGGTTCCAACTTTCACAAGTTCTACTGTACTTACTATATATACTGTACATATGGAGCCCTGGTGGCGCAATGTTTAAGAGCTTGGCTACTAACCAAGAGGTTGGCAATTTGAATCTACCAGCCGCTCCTTGGAAATCCTATAGGGAAGTTCTATGCTGTCCTATAGGATCGCTATGAGTCGGAATTGACTTGACCGCAACAGGTTTGGTTTTTGTTTTTGTTTTTTTTTTTTTGTATATATATAAAATATTATAATATTTATAAAATCTTATGTATGTAATCTTAATATGTAATCTTACATTATATATATAAAATCTCATATATATATCATATATATATCCTGTTAAACCCATTGCCGTCGAGTTGATTCTGACTCATAGAGACCCTATAGGACAGAGTTGAACTGCCCCATAGGGTTTCAAGGAACAGACGGTGGATTCGAACTGCCAACCTTTCAGTTAGCAGCCGTAGCTCTTAACCACTGTGCCACCAGGGCTCCATCATATATATATAGTAGAGAGAAATTTCGAAGACAGCATTTTGGCACAGTCACAATTCTGTGCTGTGCTTTGTTTACAAAATGGTATCCAGTTTATTTACTTGTTCATCAAATGCGCTTTTAACACCAAATCAATATGAAACCAGAGCTATGTGAGGTTGAGGTGGAGTAGGGAGTCTTACAGATATTTTTAAGACATCATTTCACCCTTTGGGAGTTTATTTTATCATAAAGGGAACAAATATACACACGTGAAACTGTTTAGTAAAAATATAGGGACATAGGTGATTTATTTAATGAATGATACAAACATTAAATGCTATAATTATTCAGGAAAAAAAAGAGTTCAAACAACTGGGGAAACTAGGCCTTGAACAGGAACCAAAACAACTGAAAGATGTCAATCCAGAGAATATAAACTTTGGGGCAACTGGAAAAAGACCAAACTGAGACCTAAAGGACTAGAAGCTATCAATCCATGAAGCAACGTTAAAAAGGTTCCAAGCAGGTGGAATCAAATCCTAGAGTGGAGACTTATTCAAGGGGTGTTAAAAATACTAATTTCTACCAGATGGTATTTTGCAGTCCTAAGGGATAAGCAGAGTAAAAGGACTTGAATATCATGACCATGTCATGGAGCCCTTGGACATTTTCTAAGCTTAGTAAGCACATCCAGTGACATAATTAGTAATAGAAGCAAAATTCTTCCAAAGTTCCCTAAGAACCTAAAGAAAATTCGGAAGGACATAATGACCCATATTTGGAGCCCTGGTGGCTCAGTGGTTAAGAGCTCAGCTGCTAACCAGAATGGTCAGCAGTTCGAATTCACCAGCCGCTCCTTGGAAATCCTATGATGGGAACAGTTCTACTCTGTCCTATAGGGTCGCTATAAGTTGGAATCAGCTCAACAGCAATGGTTTTTTTTGTTTGTTTGTTTTTGATTTTTGGTTTTGGTTTTTTTTTACACATAGCCATTTCCCAATAATTTGCAAAATCCTTCAGAATTTCAAGTAAAATTCAAACTACACACATATACAAGTGACAAGCCTATGTTTTGGCTTGGTGATTCCAGGCTTAATATATAATTGCTGCTCAGTATTCAACTGCTAAAGACACCTAGACATGTTTGTGTCATCTTTTAATTTATCATAATTTTTAAAGTGGCAAACTTAGGCTCACAAGACTTTTTTTTCTATTTTTACATTTTTCCACTTGCGAAAAGAGAAACTGTTATTGACTACATTATCCATAGCTCTTAAGGAAGGGCCCTACTTTCTCAGTGATTCTCATCCCGGAATTCCTTCCTACATTAGTAACTCTCTAGGCTGGTGTCATGACTCAGCAGACCTCAGCACTGTGCCTAGAATACTGCCAAGGGTTCGTTTAACCCTTAATAATAAGACTTAATGTAAATTATTCTTGTGTTTGCAGAGGAAAAGGGACTAAACATTGTCATGTTCTTTTCTCTGCCTCAAGCTTAGGGTTTGCTGCCAAGGGAAACTGGCCTCACTCAGTTTCCCTTGGAACTCTGTGTAAACAGCTTGAAGCCAAGGGAAATCAACTAATCCTAGCTAGTAAGATCAAGGGTTACGTCCTTGTTCTGGGAAGGTTAGCCTGCCCTGGCTATGATCTAACATGGGGGTAGGGGGGCCAATATTATTGTATGAATGCCTGCTTCTTTCTTGTGGGTGGGAGAAATCAAGGGGAGCAGGAACAAAAATAAATAATCAATGAAAGCGAAGTGAATAAGCAGAAACAAAATTAAATATGAAGGGAAGGAAGCTAGGGAGAAGAAGAGTACTTAAGACATGGAATGAACAAGCTAAAAGAAGAAATAAAAAGAATGGTTGAGATTTAGATAACGCTGCTTCTGTACGGAGCACTACTGCTCTTTCTCCTCCTTAAACCACCATTGGCACTTTTCGGCAAAAGTTGCTATCTGTTCCCAAAGTTGAGTGCAATTTATCTTAAAGGTATCTAACTGGTTAATACATCTTTACAATAAACGCTCTGTAAAGTGTAAAGAACTGAAGAAATAAATTGAAGTGGCTTTTAGTGGTGGCTGGGGGTACCAGATTGACAGCTTTGGAAATGTATAGCTGCTGCTTCTCCCAAGAATAGATACATCCCGATAACAGAGGTGTAAGATTCCCCCAACTGCTTCTTTAATATGCCTTCACCTTGACAAAGTAATGGCTGTAAGGAAACAAGCCACGATTTCCAGCCAGTTCTCTGCTGACACTGCTCGAGAAGTGCCATTTAGCACCAAGTTGATAGGAATATTTTCCTTACTACCAGCAAAACAGAGGCAACTCGCTTATTTCACTTGGAACAGTGAACAGTCAAATCAGATAGTAATAACTTTTGACTGCCCTCAACTCCACTGGATTTCAAGTGTTGAACTTAAAGTAAAAACTAACTTGAGTTTCCCATTACAATTTCCCCCAGCCATCTAGTCCCCTAACAGGCCACAGCACTAAATCAGGTAATGCAGTATAGTGTAGCTGTTTTATCTGCTTCTTCCAAAGTTATTTGAAATGAGTACTCTGCCATCCATGAAATCAAATGAATCTCAGGGACATTTCTATTTATGCAGTGTGAGGGGGATCTTTCAAAAGAAAAAGGAAAAGCATAAAAAAGGATGGAATGTTTCCAAGAGAACAAGTAACATGCATTTTCCTTTCGGAAAGAAAAGCAGCAAGTATATGTGAAAAATTGAAGGGCATAAGTTAAAGTGGAGTCCTAACATCATTTATTTATGTGCTAATCCTAAGAACCACTAAAGTCATCTTCATCACATAACCCTAAAATGAGCAGAGACCAATATAACACGACTATCAGATTACAGTCAGTAGATGTTAGAAAATATATGCTTTGTTTATCTTGTACTTTCCTAAACAATCACGCACAGCTTTCTTTGGTTCCAGGAGTCATTCAAGCATATAATAAGAGTTCCAGCAAGTTGAAACTTCTTGTATCTGGTTATTTTCAGGACTTGTAAACCTACTGCCGCCAAGTCAGTAGTTTTCTTATGTTGTCAGCGAGGATAACAAAAATCATCATTCCAATTCTCATTAGTAAAGAAATTTTCCATCTTCAGCCTTTTCCCTTAACCCTCATTAACAGTTTGCATTTACTTTTAAAACAATTTTTAAGCACCTATGATACTTTCAAGGCAGAAAGCAGTCGTATTGCAGTCAGCAGTTCTCACTTACTGTTCTCTTAGCTATTATAATTTTTTGCCCTGGCTTTCACCTCTCATTGCATCCCAGAGCAAATCGCCAGTCATCAGTCTTATGTGCCTTCATTTGGTTTTCCCAAACATTTCAAGCTTTGTCTTGTCTTTCTTCATCTATTAGTTTATTAATCCATTAATTTACTTAACAGACATTTACTGAACATCTCTAGAGTCCTTCACTTGTCCTACACACACATTGAATCAAATCCAAGATGAAATATTGTGCAGTGGAAAAGGCACTAGAACAGGAGTCCTAGATTCTATTGTCATCTCTGCTAGATATCAATTATGTGACCTTGAGCAAGTCACTTACTTTCCCTATACAGGCAGTCCCTGGGTTACGAACAAGACCCATTTTTCACTGTGTCTTTAAGTCTTTAAATTGAATTTGTAGGTAAGTTGGAATAAGTGCATACAGTTCTTATTTAGCCTCATCAGAGCCCTGGTGGCACAGTGGTTAAGAGCTTGGCTGCTAACCAAAAGGTCAGCAATTCGAATCCACCAGCTGCTCCTTGGAAACCCTATTGGGCAGTTCTACTCTGTCCTATGGGGTCATTACAAGTCGGAATCGACTCAACAGTGATGGTTTTTGTTTGTTTTTTTAGTGCAAGAAAAAGTTCAAAGCCTTTTCAATTATTTAAAAGCTGTACATACAACAAGTGAAGCTAATTATGATGAATTTGTTGTGAGTAGGGGTTGGTTCAATCGTTTCAAAGCTAGGGCAAATTTACATAACATTAAAGGGCAAGTACGAGTCGGATGTAAGTTGGATGTTCAGAAATTCGTAACCTTGGTTTATAAGGATTGGGCTATTTCATGCTTAAGATTCCTTATAGCTCTGAAATTTTACAATTTCATTGTTGCCCCAAAAATTCAGTGCAAACTGGCAAATCCATAACAAGATGTTAATAACTTTCAGATACCCAATCCAAGGTATTTACATTTTCAGTGGTTGAATACAGGTGCACTCCTAAAAGGAAGAAAGGAAATTCTAACCTTGGTATTTTGGGCACAGTACTGGACTAATACTGGCCCTGGTGGCAAGTAGACTAACGGAGGAGTATTTGAGGAGAAAGGTGCTCAAATTCCATTTAGGAGACTACTAGCCTACTTGCTGTCTCCAATTCATTTCCTTCCATTCTCTTAAACCCACTCCAAGCATGCTTTCACCTCCACACGTCCACCAAAACTGTTCCCAACAAGGTCACCAAATGACTTTCACAGAGATAAATCTAGTAGTCCATTGTCAGTCCTCATCTTCTTTGACCCATCATCGGCATTTGACATGTTTGATCACTCCCTCTTCCTTAATATACTTTCTTCATTTGGCATCCCGTGACTCGCTCACTTCTCTACCTACTTCACTGGTCACTCCTTCTCAGTTTTCTTTGCCGGTTCCTCCTCTTCTCCTGGACCCCTTCATGTTTGAGTGCCCCTCAGAAATGTTTTTGTTTCTCTTCTCCTTCTGTACTCACTTCTTTGGTGAACTTATCCAATCCTACGGCATTAAATTCTATCTATAGACCCCAAACTCCCAAATTTATATCGTCAGCCAAGACCTCTTTCCTGAACTCCAAACTTGCACATCCATACGGCTAATGGCTCACTAAAAAAGGAATTCTTGATGTTCTTGCCCAAACCTACTCCAACTAGTTCAGTTGATGGAAGTTCCATCTTTTTAGATGTTCTGTAAATAAAATATTTGGGCACATCTTTATTCCCTTTATTTCTCTCATACCCTACATCTAATCCATTAGGATATCCTGTTGGCTATAGACTAATAATATATCAAAATCCAATCATTTCTCACCACTCTACTGCCACCATCCTGCTATAAGCCATTATCATCTCTTTCCTGGAGAACTGCAATAGCTTCCTAACAAGTCTTCTGCTTTCCCCTTAGAATCTTTTCTCAACACAGACGTCAGAATGGTCTTTTTAAAACACTAACTCGTACGCTCCAATGGACCACCAAAGTTTTCACAGTGGCCTACAAAGCCTTACACAATCTGGTTCCATAACCCCTCTGATATTCACTCCTGCTATTATCCTCCTTACTCACTCCACTCCAGTTACACATGGCCTCCTTACTATAGCTCAAACATGCCATGCATAGCCTTGGTGCTAACTGTTCTTCTGCTTATTGATATCCACATGGCTAATTCCCTCACCTCCTTCAAGTATTTGCTAATTTCTCACCTTCTCAATGAGTCTTACCCTGACCATCCTACTTAATACTGCTAAGTGCCTTTCCCAGGCATTCCTGATCCCCTGTATCCTTACCTACTTTTGTTTTCCATGGCATTTATGACCTTCTAATATTTTACATAATTTAGTTTTTGTATTTATTGCTTATTTTCTGTTTCCGTATAATATAATAAAATACACAGAAGAACTGGAATCTTTTGCTGTTTGTTCATTGATGTATCGCAAGTAATTAGAACCGTTCCAGGCACTTTGTAATTGCTTAATATTTGGTAAATAAATGAATGGATCAATAAATCAATGAGTGAATCAACGAATGAATAGGTAAGAGTGGTCCTACAGCTATTAGATTATGATCAACAGCATGTGAAGTGACATATGAAATAATAAATGTAATACAGCCTTTTTCCAATTATCCAACAAATGTTTACTCCTACTGCCTCTTCTTGATCTGATGCTACTGATAGATGGAGAGTCTTTGGAGTTTACTTTTCTCCATTGTGGCTACCCCTTGACCTTCATCTACTAGAATCCCAGAACAAGTTACACCCTTGGGCTAGAGAGACATAAAGAGTTCTGGGCCCATCCTGGGTGACTTAGGATAAGATCTGTAAAATAAGTACGTCATATTTCTTCTGTAGGACAGGTAAAAGAGAAGAGAAATAGCTAAGAGCTATTGAGCTCTAAATATGTGCCGGACAGTATTCTAAGGTTTCACATGCATAACTCATTTATTCCTTGTAACAATCCCTATCGCCTCACCTCACTCCTCTCTCCCTGTTATTGTATGAGATTCATGTGGACAACACTCATAAGGTAACAAAAAGTGAAATTAGGTCAGAAGGGAAGCTACAAAACAAAGGAAGTAGACGATGGCCCTTAACTTTTCTCAAGGAAAATGTTATCTCCGTCAAACACAGCTGCCATATCTCTATGAAGCCAGGTTGAAAAAAGGTTTATGTTGACATGATGAAGGTCACATATTCAAGGATAATTAGATTTCTCAAGGGTGGATCATAGAAATGGCCTACTTAGAAACAGACATAGAATTTTTGCTGTCCAGCCATAAATCTGTACTGACCTGCCAATGCACTTAAGCACATTTCCAAGTATTTTTGCTTGTAGTTTAATCAATTATTTTTCATATTTTCTGTTACTAATCGTTTACCAGCTTGATTAGCATGACAAAAATTTTACTAGTTTTTGTTCATGCTCCTCTCAGTATCATTTCAAACACACTACTTTCCCATCTCCATAAACACAATAAACAATGTCATTTCAACTGATTTCCTTAAAATCACCTTCTACCTGTTTCTAAACATGTTAAACTTCTCATAGTCAAAGACCTTCACTTCCACCAGATATTTTCATCAATTCATTCAGCATACATTTATTGAAGGTGTTTTGAATTACAGGCACAGTGCTAAGCACAAAGAAGTATAATCCACCGTCCTTCAATCACTGAAAGAGTTTCATATAAAAATCCTAATGTTAATAAAAAGAGGACTAGATAAAAAAGAGATGAAATAGAAAACTACATAGTAATTTAAACAAATAGATTTAAATGCATCAATATGACTAGTTTTAAAAAATAAAATTTTAAGTGAAAAAAGCAAGTTTCAGAAAGATATATTCAGTAATTATACTATTTATATTCTTTTACCAAAAAAATTGCAAAATGACACTAAGTACTTTTCACAAATACAAGAATATATAAGAAAAATTAAAAACATGGACTTGAAGGCTAGGCACCAAATTCAGATTATTGGTTGCCTCTGGGGATGGAGGAGGTGAGTGGGACTGGATAGCGTACAAAGTGGACTTCAACTTGGAATACCCTCTTCATTCACCTCTGTGTGTATGAATAGGTAAGATGCTATTTCTTTTATTTAAAGGAAAACATTGAAAGCTGGTATTTTTTAAAATGGTAAATTTAGTTGGTTTAAGGTGGCAGGATACATGGTTTAACATTTTTTTCCAAATGCCTTTCAGCTTTAAAAATGAGAGAGAGAGAAGTTACACTCAAAATGTCATTCACAATAGAAAGGAATGCCAAAGAGCACCTCAAAGGGACCAGAGCTGTGAGCAGGTGCCCAAGTGAGCTATGAAGTTACACTGGGGAGAACTCAATGGATGGGAGAGAGCCTGGAAGTTTTCCTACAAATGCTAGGCTTAAGCAGGGCTTGAAGAATGGCTAAAAGTCATCAAGACAGAGACAAGCAAGGAGGGATTCCAAGAAGGATGAACAGTAGAAGGAAAAGCAAAGATGTGGGACAGAATATGGAGCATTTAGTGGAGACAGGACCTCAGGAGACAGTCTTAAATTTGAATTTTAACTCTGCTACTTACCAGCTGTGGGGGGCAGTGGTGATTCAACGGTAATATTCTTGCCTTCCATGCAGAAGACCGGGGTTCAATTCCTGGCCAATACACTTGATGCACAGCCACTACCCATCTGTCAGTGGAGGCTTGGGTGTGCTGTGATGCTGAACAGTTTTCAGTAGAACTTCCATACTAAGACAGACTAGACTGGGAAGAAAGGCCTGGTGATCTACTTCTGAAAATCAGTCAGCAGGTGTCATTGTGTGGGGGCCAACTGTAAGGCAGCTAAGAGCAACACTTTACTATCTTGGTGATTTTGGGCAACTCAGTTTATCTCTCTGAACTTGTTTCTTCAACTACACCATGGAATAATAATATTTTTCTGGCTGCATTGCTTTGCAGGCTAGAGAAAATGTATGCAAAGTCACCTGGCATAAAATACTATAGGAAATGCTCAGATATGAAGATTATGGTTATCATTATTAGCTGGGACTAAGACTCAGGTCACCTGATTTCCTGGGTCAGGGAACTTTTCATGGCACCACACTGTTAACTTTGTAATTTCGCATTCTCCCTCTAAGGAGCATTGTGACTCAACAGTTTAGTGCTCGACGGCTAACAGAAAAGTTGGCGATTCGAATCTACCCAGCGGCTCCGCAGGAGAAGGACCTGGCAATCTGCACCCATAAAAATTACAGCCTAGAAAACCCTATGAGGCAGTTCTACTCTGTCACATGGGGTGGCTATAAGTCAAAATCGATTTGAAGGTACCTAACAACAATATCACGTGGCTAACAGTTTCACAATAAAAAAGCAAGAAACCTTACTAAGGTCTGGACAACTCAGTGGACCTGGATTCCAAAATTTGCCCTTTTTTCAAATGCACAACTCAGACTCTTTCACTCCATACTGTTGGTTGTTCTCTGAGACCTGACATATCTGATTATTCTGTATGTCCTCTATATAACCTTGGAAGAATCAAAGCTGGAACTTTTGGTAAGTTGACTTCCCAGTTGTTGAGTCAGCTGCTGGCTGAAATTTGGAATACCAAATTTGTCTTAGCCAGGAAGTTAAAGTAGGAGGGTTACATGTTCAATGCCTGAAGTAACTAGCTTCATTTGTTTATAAAAGATCTGAGTACACACAACTTTGATCATGTTTATTGATAAAGAATTCACAGATTTTCTCAATAGACTCTAACATATTTTTCATATTATTCAAGTTGTTATGAAAGCAAATTTAAATAACATTGAAAAAAAACTTCATAAGACTTATAATGTTGTGTTATGTGAATGGCATATATTACTCTGAAAGTCCCCAGGACTCTTTTATCATATCCAAGTATCACTAAAGGGAGGCTGCGTCCACATGGTTCCCAAGCGTGACACCTCTCTCCAAAGCAGATTGGTGGTCCCTTGCCACTCTACTGAGCCAGCTACAGCATGATCTAAACCCAAATTCGGGTGAATGAATTATTTCACTCAGTGAGGTTTTAGCAACCATTATCACTATCCCAGGAAGTTGTCCTTTCTTGGAAATAAATTGCAATAGAAAACTATATTTTCTCTTTCAGCACATATTTCCAAATTTCATTGCTTTGCAAGGAACGGAAGAAGCATATGTTGCTTCTCAACAACACTCACTTCAAACAACAGAAAAACATGGGGTTGTTCAGGCCACAGGAGCAATCAACATGCATCATCCAGAAATTTCCTTTTGCCAGACAGCCTCAGCTAAAAATCCCAAAAACGTGCATTGATAATAACCTCTGCTATCCTTCACATGCTGTTTTTGTCCACCACGAACCCACTACACTGCCACCAACCCTTGAAACAATTTCAGCTGTTCCAAAAAACCTCACCAATCTCCCACTCCTATCTTCTTTTTCTTCCCCCTACTTACAAAGATCAAAGACACAATTTTGATTTTATCAGAATTAATTAACAATATTTATTAAAGACATAAATTTTTTCTGCATTGTTCTTGGTTTGCAGTAGTGTTGTCAGACAGATTTGAAATTAACTAAAAAAACATCTCAGGAAAAACTTATGCACAAAACCACAGGCAGGGTTGATTCTACAACCGGCATTTGAGTCTACAGCTTGGCAAAGGATCCAGATAGATAATAGGCTAAAAATCAGCGATCCTCTTAACACAATGTCCTTCCAAAACACACTAGAGAACAAGGAGGAGGAGTAAATTGCCTTTCTCTATTACCCATCTCTGAGATTATCAGTCTAGTGTCTTCTATATTTACAAAATTTCCCAAGAATTACAGATATGGAATAAATGATGACAGGAAAAGTCATAATTTTCTTTTCATTTTCTAATTGAAAAATTCCAAAATCAAAGGAACCTCTTTCTTTTAGAGAAGCAGAGACAGATAGGCACAGTACATCTAATGATGCTCTGAAGACAACATACTGGAGTTCATTCCCAAAGACAGGTTAGGCAACAGCAGAGAAATCTATGGGATTTTGATTAACCATCACAGTGTTTCATTTTATTTTTTGATTAACTTTTTTCATGCATAGCTGAAAAACACTAAACAGAATGAAAGTCAAGTTACAGTAATTAGACTAGATTGCCCAAGGCAAGAGAGAGAGAGAAAGACAAGCAAATTCTGTGATTCGGTTCCTAAGTAACATCCTCTACATGACAGAGTTTCTTCATACATTTTTTAATCAAGCTTTTAAAGTTTTGCACGTATACATTGCAATGAGTGTTTCTGTTGGGAAAATACATTATTTTACATCAAAGTTTTCATTTTCTCATAAACACACCTTCTCCTTACCCTACCACCCACATTTTAAAACATATACTACATAGAGATGTGTTGAGGTGGAGAAGGAAAGAAAAAATATGATGAGAAAGAAATATATGAGTGATAAAGTTACATATATAAATATAGCTCTTTCAAAAGGACAACTCATTAGTACATAGATTAGAATATAATACTGACCAAATCATATCCTCTGAAATATTAAATAAAAAACTACGAGTCGTGTGCTTATTACGCGTAAGACATTATAGCTCTTTAGGAAAACATCTGATTGAAAAAAAAAAACACAGATACACACACACTTTAATTTGGCAAAGTTTTTCGTGTTATCTTTAGGGACAAAAAGTAAAAATATAGACTAAATGATAGAAGAGTTGAACAAGTGTATACAAAACAGTGTTGATGAGCATGTGAATGTCATCCTGGAGAAAGATTTGTCATGGATGACACAGCTCTCTGTCTTTGGGTCAACAGCATTTCCCTTCAATAACTTATATAAAATATAAGCTTAACACATTCGTAACAAGTATATACATTGAAGGAAGAATAGCTAATTAATTAATTAAGATTCCAGAAGGAAGACTGAAAAAGAATTAATGCATTTGAATTACAGTGTTGGTGAAAAATACTAAATATACCGTGGACTGCCAGAGAACGAAAAGAATCTGTCTTGGAAATACAGCCAGAATGCCCCTTAGAACTGAGGATGGAGAGACTTCCTTTCACGTACTTTGGACATGTTATCAGAGGGACCAATCCCTGGATAAGGGCATCATATTTGGTAACGTAGAGGGTAAGCGAAAAAGAGGAAGACCCTCAACAAGATGGATTGACACAGTGGCTGCAACAATGGGCTCAAGCCTAAAACCAATTGTGAGGATGGCGCATGATCAGGCAGTGTTTTGTTCTGTTGTACGTAGGGTTGCTATGAGTTGGAAGTGATTAAGTGGCACCTAACAACAACAACTCGTATTCCCTAATATCTGCCACCTCATGTTGAATCAATTTAAAGAAAAACACTAATAACAGTAATGAAAAAAGGAAGACAGAAGAAGAACTGATACATTCATTTGTGGTGTTGGTGAAGAATATTGACTATATACCATGAATTGCTAGAAGAGTGAACAAATCAGTCTTAGAAGAAATACATCCAGAATGCTCCTTAGAAGGGAAGATGGTGAGACTGCTTAACTTGGACAGGTCATCAGGAAAGATCAACTGCTAGAAAAGGACCTCATGTTCATAAGGTAGAGGGTCAGTGAAAAAGAGAGAAACTCTCAAGAGATGGATTGACATAACTGCCACAACAACGGACTCAAACATACCAATGACCATGAAAATGTGGCAGGACCAGGCAACACTTCGTTTTGTTATACTAAAATCTCCATGAGTCGGAGCCACTTCAACAACTAATAACAAGTACTCAGTCAGGGCAAACACAACGAAGATGGTACACGAATGTTAAAAGTGTGATAAACATTGTTCTAGAAAAGCAAGGATATTTATTACTGGAAAATTAATTAAGGTGATTATATCTTATCTGGGCTTGGAAATCCTAAAGCTTGGCCTCCTTTTGTGTATCTCTGTGAGCATTCAAAGATCACAGATCATGATAGCCTTTTTGTGAAGTATTTGTCTTCATAACTAGGACAAACTCTCTGAGACCTTAAAGAAAGATTTGGATGGTAGACCTAAATTACCCCTTTAGGGAATTTGTGTACTTGTCTTCCTCTAAAAGTTATATTTCCTTTTAAAAAAAAAGTCACTTAGGATGAAAGAATGCTAGATCCTCTTTTCAAGCATCTTAGCTGAGATCCAGGGCTGACAATCTGAAGGATCCTTTGTGTGGTGCCCTCATCTTTTATATTTGTTACTATATCAAAAACACTGATTATACTATAAAACTAATGTATCTATTTATGGTTCTTAATGGCTGTATCCATTGTTGCTTTGCCTCTGGGTCTACTGACTAGAATCAAGGTAACAATAACAATCCCTGTGTTATGGATTGAATTATGCCCTTCAAAAATATGTCTTGTAAATCCTAACCTCTATGCCTGTGGCTATAATGCCATGTGGGAATGGGTTGTCTTTGTTATGTTAATGAGACAGGATTAATGTAGGGTGTCTCTTCAGTAAATCTCTTTTGAGACATAAAAGCGATTAAACAAGAAAGCAGAGATGAGGTAAAATAGATGCCAAGACACACGGAGATCTCCAAGGAACCAGAAAGCTGAAGAGACAAGGACCTTCCTCCAGAGCCAACAGAGAGAGAAGGCCTTCCCCTCAAGCCAGCACTCTGAATTCAGACTTCTAGCCTCCTAAACTGTTGTTGTTGTTAGGCGCCATTGAGTGGGCTCCAACTCATAGCAACCCTATGCACAACAGAACGAAACACTGCCCAGTCCTGCGCCCTCCGCACAATCGCTGCTGTGCTTGAGCCCATCGTTGCAGCCACTGTGTCAATCCATCTCGTTGAGGGTCTTCCTCATTTTCACTGACCCTCTACTTTACCAAGCATGATGTCCTTCAGGGACTGATCCCTGCTGATAACATGTCCAAAGTATGTGAGACAAAGTCCCCTAAACTATAAGAAAATAAATTTCTGTTTGTTGAAGCCATCAGCTTGTGGTATTTCTGTTATAGCAGCACTAAATAACTAAGACATCCCGAGTTTTCAATCGAGTTGCACGTAGAAGCAAAACCAAAATCTTAACAAAGAAGGTAAGTAAAACTGTGAAAAGTCCATTTCCAAAATTAACAAATAGAGAAAGTCTGAAAACCGCAGACCCCAGGGCACCATTACATCTCCAAAAAAAACAGGATCTAACTTTTCACTCCCCTGGAGAAGGGCATCATGCTTGGTAAAGTCATAGAAAAAGAGGAGACCCTCAACAAGATAGATTGACACAGTGGCTGCAACAATGGGCTCAAGCATAACAATGATTGCAAGGATGTTGCAGGACTGGGCAGTGTTCTGTTGTACATGGGGTCGCTATGAGTTGGAACCAACTCAACGGCACCTAACAACAACTTTTCATTCAGAAGTTTCCATCCTGGACCACCTTAGCATTTCAATTCTATTATTTAATGAGTGGTTTGAAATATTCCTCAATCCAGTTTAACACCTCCCAAAGCACATTTCTGCTGCATGTAAGTGCACTGCAGAATAGCCAGTAGGCTGCAAACACAGGTAATTGTAGCTCAGCCAACAGAAGAGGTTATGTTTGGCAACTTCCTCCAGGCTATCAGTTGAGACTGAGAGAAACTAAAGTGAGAAGTGTTTCTCATGGTTGTCATTTCTAAACAATAAGATAAACTAAGCAGAATAGCAAAGAGCATAGCCCAGGGCCTGGAACAAAGGACAAAGTAGGCGCAATGATGCACCACCCGAACACTCAAGCTCATTGGAAGCATCACAAATGAAAATGTTTCCCCAGGTCCATGATTGCAACTGGAACCCGTGACCCTTCTGAATGAATGCCAGAACCCAGACCACCAAGTCACCAACATCTACATCATTCCAACTCCCTACCCTATCTTTAATTGTTTAATAAACTTGTTGAAAAATAAATGCAGTTATGCTTAAGCTATTAAAGGCCTCGTGTCCTTACCTTTGTGGAGGATTTTTGGCTAGTTGGTTCCACCTCCCAGCTCCCTCTCTTTACCACAAGTTATTATATTAAATTCAGGCTCAAACACTGCTTAGTCTATAATCCACAATCCATTTTTCATTTAACTTCTAAACATTAAGATAAATAGAAACCTCATCAGTAAACATTATGACAGTTATCCTTTTAGCTGTCATTTATATACACTTAAGCACATCCCGTTCTAAATCATGCTCAGAGAGATCAGTTGTTCAATATAAACATATTTAGCAGAATTCTGTCATTTCCTTATATGTGTATTCATTTGTGAATGACTCAGTTCATACATCTTCATAAACCTGAGAAACTATCTTTTGAGTTATTCACAGATTCAGGCAATGATGCTGGCAGATTCAAAAGCTGACAATGTATGCAGGGTCAGCACTGGGGAAAAAGTAGCTGGAAGTCCTGACTCTGGGATCATTTTAATCTGTCTTTGGGTGCAAGAAATGTCACAGAGGTTTGCCTGAAATGAAATTATCCCTTTCTCTTAGCTTGTTTTGTACCACCTAATCCTCTAACTCTTTATTAAACATTATCTTTCCCATCTGCTCTAGTGAATGTTCAACACCTTGTGGACGAACTCTGGGCTGATTGGTTTTTATGGGCAACATGATCTCACTTTTATGCACATACTTAGGATTATCTCAAGGACAAAGGGGATGAACAATCCATTAACTATAATAAGCAACTACACATCTCAAGGTAGCAACAGCATATATTTGAAAAAGAAAAAGCTGAATTAAAATATGTCTGTCCAAAAATACCTAACCTCCAACACACAGAAATAGCGTTTTCTGCTCTCCGTGCTCTGGTAAGCAGTACTACTAGAAGTCACATCTCAGTCCCACTCAATCAGACTATCCAGCCCTTAAATCCTGTTTTAAGATCTGACACTACGGCAAGAAAAAGATCCTTTTGAAACCCCTCTTCCTGATGATCTGTGGGCAAAGAATGTAGGGCACACACACACATTTTTTTTTAAAGGAAAATTCATTGTTGTTGTTTTATGTGGAAAACATTTCTTTAGTTACTTTGGAACTCTATGTGTCTGTTGTATAAATTTATAAAACATCAATCATAAAATTTAGTCAAAAAAATACAGAGTTACCTGAGAAAAGCAATTTATATTGTTGTTGTTAGTTAGGTGCCTTCGAGTCGGTTCCAACTCCTATACACATCAGAACAAAACATCACCCGGTCCTGTGCCACGCTCACAATCGTTGCTATGTTTGAGCCCACTGTTGCAGCCACTGTGTCAGTCCATCTCGTCGTGGGTCTTCCTCTTTTTCACTGACCCTCTACCCTACCAAGCATGATGTCCTTCTCCAGGGACTGGCCCCTTCTGATAACATGTCCAAAGTACATGAGAAGTCTCGCCATTCTCGTTTCTAAGGAGCATTCTGGCTGTACTTCTTCCAAGACTGACTTGTTCATTCCTCTGGCGGTCCATGCTCTATTCAATATTCTTTGCCAACACCATAATTCAAATGCATCAATTCTTCTTTGGTCTTCCTTATTCATTGTGCAGCTTTCGCATGCATATGAGGCCACTGAAAATACCATGGCTTGGGTCAGGTGCACCTTAGTACCTCAAAGTGAGATCTTTGCTTTTCAACACTTTATAGAGGTCTTTTGCAGCAGATTTGCCCGATACAATATGGTGTTCAATTTCTTGACTGCTGCTTCTATGGGTACTGATCGTGGATACAAGTAAAATGAAATCCTTGACAACTTCAATCTTTTCTTTCTTTGCCGTGATGTTGCTTATTGGTCCAGTTGTGAGGATTTTTGTTTTCTTTATGTTGAGGTATAATCCATACTGAAGGCTACAGTCTTTGATCTTCATCAGTAAGTGCCTCAAGTCCTCTTCACTTTCAGCAAGCAAGGTCGTGTCATCTGCATATCCCAAGTTGTTAATGAGTCCTCCTCCAATCCCGATGCCATATTCTTCTTCATATAGTCCAGTTTCTCAGATTATTTCCTCAGCATACAGATTGAATAAGCATGGTGAAAGGATACAACCCTGACACACTCCTTTCCTGATTTTAAACTATCCAGTATCCCCTTGTTCTGTTCAAACATCTGCCATGGCTTTGTCAGTTTGTAGAACTGTGGTGGCTTGCATGTCACTATGATGCTGGAAACTATGCCACCAGTATTTCAAATACCAGCAGGGGCATCCATGATGGGCAGGTTTCAGATCAAGACAGACTAGGAATAAGGACCTGGCAGTCTACTTCTGAAAAACTGGCCAATGAAAACCTTATATTGTTAGTCTGTGTTAATTATAGGAGTCCCTGGGTAGTGCAAAGAGTTAACACACTCAGCTGCTAACCAAAAAGTTGGAGGTTCAAGTCCACCCGTAGGAGCGTTGGAAAAAATGCCTGGCAATCTACTTCTGAAAAACCCAGCCACTGAAAACCCTATGGAGCACAGTTCTACCCTGAGACACTTGGGATCACCATGAGGGGGAGTCGAGTAATGGCAACAAGAGTTTTCTTTTTTTTTTTATTGTAGACACTAAAACAACATTGCTATTATTTATTTCAATATCTAATTCAATATAGAAAAATCCATTAGAATCTCATTTTCTCACCTCCAGTTCAAACACGAACATTATTGTAAAATTCTTTGCTTACTTAATTTTCATAAGAATTCTTTCTAAATACTCATCTCTCTTTACACCCTCATTTTATTGAGAAACTCACTTTCTTTTCTTGGCTGACCTTTCAAATGAAAGTACCTGCTTTTTCTGTTATTATAAAACTTTATTATTCTATAATAATAACAATTATGATGGCATCTGATCACACTGTATACATTAATGACAAGACATATCTGGCCACATGTCTTCCCAGCTTACTGATCTCATTGATGAGAGCTGTCCGGTTACCTCCGTGCAACTTGTATCTCCAGGTAATTAAAAACTAGCATTTTTAGCAGTTTGAACTTTGTTTTGCAGGGAATTAGAAATACCGCATGCTGCAGAAAAAGAGAACATACCAGTCATCTGCTCAGCTTTATACAATGAAATGTGTGAAAAGCAGGTACAGGAGTTAATCATGTACCCGGAGTGAGGGCTTTTAAGCTCTTGAATATATTTCCTTAATCCTTATTCATTACATTGCTTAAAGAAATAGTGCTAAAATGAAGAGCTGAGTGTCATCTTTAAATTGCAGCTCAGGCCCTTCTTAACAGATCAAAGTCCAGGCAAAGATTGCTTAAATGGACATAGGATCTCCCAGAAGGACACACGAGCCAGCAATGCTGGGCTATGGCCAGGAAGGAGGAAGCGTGAGGGTGAGAGGGAAAATTACTTTTCACTGTGTACTCTTTTGTTTCATTTGCACATTTTACCTTATGCACAAATCACTTTAATAAAAAAAAATTAATGTTAACTAAATAGTGTTTTCCCCACCTGAGCACTGTCACAACACTAATCCCAAAGGTCAGCTCTAGCGAAATGGTACAGCAGGCAAGGTTGCCTTCAGGAGACCCACCCCTCACTTCTCTTCCTCCTGCTCCATCGTGAGGGTCACCCCTCTCCCGTGTCCTCTCAACCTCAGCCAGTGTCCTCAGATTTTCACCTTGTCAAAGCAAGTTTCCAAGAAACAATCTAACTTATTGAATATAAAGGACCAGTAACAGTTTAGCTTTCATATACCTACATTAAAAACACAACGTCAGACTGAAACAAACCCAAGAGGATAATCTATTTGAAACTCTTCATTAAGTGCAAAACTGAAAACAAATATCTCTAGGTATACAATTGTTCGGGGAAGATGTCTATGTGTATTCGGGGGAAGAGGGGTATCGAGGCAGGGAAAGAAAGGAGGGCTGAGATTACGAGTAGAAGGTTTAGCAAGCGTATGGTGGTTCCTCTCTCCTAGAGGACAGATACCCCATCTTTACCCCCACCCAGTGTGCTGGCCAGGCTGACAGAGCACCCCTCTGGGCAGAATGCTACGAGATAGGGGTCCTTGTACCAGTCCCCTCCTGACGCTGCTGGTGTCTGCTCAAGCACATTGCTATGCATAAAATACTGACACTGGCTCTCTAACAAGGAAGTGTTACAGCAATGCCAAGCCAGACCCTGGGCTGGTGAAAATGTTCTGCAAGGTTCTTCGAATGCTTTCCACAGGTTGCTCTAGGCTTGACTGACTGACTTGACTCCTGTCTGCCTTCGCAATGCCCCATTTTTGGTACTGCTTTGAAGGCAAATTTTCTCCCTCTATTCACACATACATGCATTAGAAGACAGACAAAAGATTGTCTATTTGAGAATTAAATTTTTCACCTTTAGGTAGTTAGTGAGGCCAAATTCATTAATCTTCTCCAATTTGCTGTTTTCTGCAGTATAATTGCATGGCACCAACCAGTGTAATTGCTGGTTAAAGGTATGTGTTATACCTCTGTGGCTGCCCTACACTCCCATGTCATTCTGTAGAGAAGTTGGCATGGAAATAATTAGCTCCTGTAGCTGAATAATCCTTGTAAGCATCTACTTTAAGATCCCAGCTTTTGTGTGCATCTAGGAAAGTATCACATTAAGATTAGGTGTCATTGATTTTTTTTTTCCAAAACAGAAGTATCTTTATTGTTTTTGATGGTTTTAAAGTAATAAATACTTGCTTTACAAAATGCTAACACTAGAGAACAGTGCAAAGCAGTCAGTGAAAAAAAAACCAAATCCATTGCCATCGAGTCGATTCCAACTCATAGTCACCCTGCAGGATGGAGTAGAACTGCCCCATAGAGTTTCCAAGGAGTGGCTGGTGGATTCGAACAGCCGACTTTTTGGTTAGCTCCTAAGTTCTAAACCATTGCATCACCAGGGCTCCAAGTGAAGTGAAAGGCCTCTTCATAATCTACTCTGACTGGGATATCCATTGTTATCAGTTTGATATACATCTTTGTAGATCTTTATACTGCACAAACATTAATGAAAGCATACTCTACATGCTGTATCAGAACTCCGTTGCAAATGACAAATGCAAATAACTTGAATTAGCTTGAGCATAAAAGCCCTCACATAACTAAAAACTAGGGATAGGTCTGCCTTCAGGAATAATTTGATTCAGGGTTCAAATGATAGCACCAGAACTCAGTTTCTATCTAACTCTCACCTTTGCCCTTCTCTCTGTTTGTATTATTCCTAGGCTCCATATAGTGACCCCCAGCAGCTCCAGGATCATATCTATCCTCTCAGATTAAATTCTAGCAACAAAAGACAGTGTATCTCTTCCTAGTCATTCTTACACAAGTTTTGTGATTCCCTCTGCATGGACCAAAGCAATGCTGATCCTCAAACCAATTAATATTGCCAGAAAAATGAAACATTCTGATTCGTTTCCCCAGGCTTGAGTCTCATGTGCAATCCCCGAAACTAGCCATGAAGTCAACTCCTTCCTAAATATATGGACTGAGTGGGGGATGGCTTTAGAAAATCTATTAACACAAGGGTAAATGGGTGCTGATAAGAAAAATGAACAGATGCCCCCAATACATTTGCTTCTTTCACCACTGGCATCAGGGCCAGCTATATAATTTGTGGGGCTCAGTGCAAATTGAAAATGAAAGGCTGCTTTTTCAGAAAGCAGGAAAAAAAGTGGCATTAAAGGCACTAAAATAGAAAGCTTTTTCCATTCTTCTGCAGTCTTCCTCTCTCAACTTCTCATGGTGTTTGTGTTTTGCTATTTAATGTCATTCTAAGTAAAGTTATACATTTAAATTACTAGTATGAATTTTATCATTCCTTTTTATATTGTACAATACCACTTTTAAAAGCAAATATAAAAGCATTTAACTCTATATGGAATCACCAGATGTATGCAATTCTTAGCTCATGTAAACCACAAACAAACCTATTGCTATAGAGAACTGCTCCATTGGCTTTTCTTGGCTGTAATCTTTACAGAAGCAGATTCCAGGGCTTTCTTCTGAGGTGCCGCTGGGTAGGTTCAAACAGCTAACCTTTTGGTTAGCAGTGAAGAACAAACCGTTGGCACCACCCAGGACCGATAGCTCATATATACATCTGTACTTCATTCTTAGCAGAACAGTGGCAACTGACTTGAGTGTTTTTATTTCATCTCTTGATATGTGCACATTCTACAATACACTCTACTTTTATCTTGCTGATGAGTAGGGAAAGACGAAAGAAAAAGGAACTACAGGTTGCCCTATTCTATGTTATCAATTTCAGCATAAGCGGTTGGCTAAGACACAGGAGTAACACAAGTAAGAAAGAATATGGTAGGGTTCCTTGATCA
Organism: Trichechus manatus latirostris; assembly: GCF_000243295.1. Taxonomy (NCBI): domain Eukaryota; kingdom Metazoa; phylum Chordata; class Mammalia; order Sirenia; family Trichechidae; genus Trichechus; species Trichechus manatus. Next base: position 2,352,117 of record NW_004443994.1, read on the forward strand.
CCCATGTTTCTCAGTATACCATTGCCTTTTTTCTGCATTCTGGTTTGAAGAGAAACCATAGCCTCTCAGAGCTGTCAGTGCCCCCTCTTCCCTACTGAGTTGACACACTTAACTTGTGCTGTCTATGAAGCCAGCCCTGGTCCTAGGCTTTAATAAACAGAGTGAGACTATTTGAATAACCAACAGGACTGAAAACCTATACAAAAAGAGATATAGTAAGGAAACATCCTGCCCAGAAAGAAAAGGAGGTTCCACAGAGAACAGTGGTAACAGTTATTGGAAAATAAGAGAAAGCAGTTTAAGTATCTGCCCTACAATTTATAACTACTCTATCAAATCTATTATACATGTAAAACTTATTAATTTCTAATGGTTACATAGTGTCTCATTGTATGATCGTGTCATAATTTATTTAGGTTATGAACATTTAGGTTTTTCCAATTTTTCAATACAATTTTTATGAGTATTCTTGAACTCTTATCTGATTATTTCCTTAAAATAAATTTCTAGAACTGCTGACTCAAAGAAGATATACATTTTAAATTTTTATACACAATGCTAGACCACCTTTCAAAATGGCATACCAGTTTATACCAGTAGCAGTATATGAGAAGGCTTATTTCCCCACACCCAACACTGACTATTATCATTTTTGAATTGTTGTAAAGATATATATAACACATTTGCCATTCCAAGATTTTTCACGTACACAATTTAGTGACACTAGGATATTGTCGTTCTTCTTCATCTTTGCCAATCTGGAAGATGGAAAATGTGCAGTTCTTGAACCGTGGCTGATCATGAGCATCTTGTTTATGCTTATTGTAAGACTTCATTTCTAACATCTCTGAATGTTCAAATCTACTTAGGACACCTGTCCCACGCTCTGTGAGAGATGAAGGAACAAAGGATCAGTTGAAGCAATATGCTATTATTTCCTGCCAAAATAAGCAATAATAATAACAGCAGCCACTTATTAAGTGCTTGTTACATTATCAAGTACTTTGCACACATTATTTCATTGAATCTCCACAATCTCACTGAAACACAAAAGCTATAAATACTATTATTATCTCCATTTTACACAGGAGAAAACTGAGGTTTAGAAAGGTTTGGTAACAGTAAGTAGCAAAACAATAACTCAGTTGGAACCTGGTTTTACCTGAAAGAAAAGTCCATGCTCTTACTCTCCCTGCTATACAACTATCTCTTCCTAAACTCAATCTGATATCTTCCACTTTCATATAGATATGACAAATCGTCCTTCATCTAGCTGGTGAATTAGAGCATAAAGTAATGCTTACCCACACAATGGCATTGTCTAATACCTCACAAACCCTGAAAATTTTAACCAAAAGGAAGGCTGTTACCTAAACTCTGTCTGGCCAGGAGCGGAAGGGCAACTAGGAAAGCTGAGTGTGCATCATTCATCTTGAAGCCTCATAAAAGAAGGGAACTTGTATTTGCAAGTCCAATTTCTGAATGTTGGAGGGAGCCTCACAGGAACACTGCAGTGAGGGGTTAAAATGAGGGTCTTGAGAGGGGATATGGATAATATAGTGTGTGGGGCTCTCCACTACAGGGTATGTACATACTTTATACACTAATTCAATTACATTTCCAGATTATGCAGGAAAACGGATTTAAGCAAGAGCCTGCACCGATGTCCCATCACCCATGCATACATGCAGGACAACAGAGTTAAGAGAGCTGGGTCGACCTTAACTCTGGATTTCTTGACTTCTATGGGCTTAAGTTGGAACTTTAACGTTTTATTAATGTCGAGTTTTGGGAGTTGGTATTCAGAATGTTTCAAGCGGAGATATGATGGGTCTCAAATACCTGGAACCTGTTCACACTGGCAAGTAGTTAAAAAAAAAAATCCACTATTTTAGACAAATTATCAACCTCTCAAAGAACTCAGTGTGATTATTTTTGCCTAAAGTATTAACCCTGAAAAAAGTAAAAATATTTAACTTGCAATTGTTGATAATGCAATGATAACACATATCATGATGGCCTTTTGAAAGCCCCTGTTCCAAAATAGAACTAAATACATTCTTAAATTGATCACCATCAGAGAAAGGGCAATAAGGAACCATAAATTATGAGATTTACTCAATGCACAAAGGAAATGAGCTAGCCCTAAAAGAGTCAAGAGAGTCTAGAGTGTCTTTTCTATAATTAATATTATGGATTGATTTGTGTAAGTCCTTTGCAAAACTTTAAGGCCCCGGTATATGTATGATTTTCTCGAAGAAAATTCAAGGAGGACCCAAGGTTGCAATTTCCAGTAGTAAATGCTTTTCTGTCAGACTGCTTTTCTCCTATTTCAAAAGGTTTGGCCTTGGAAAAAATGTGAGATTTAGACAATATATTTGCATGGGAAGGGGAGTTGTCTTAAAGCTTAATTTCAGCTTTTCTTGCATCTGTATAAATAAAAATATTTTATGATATTTATTTTCTTTGAACATACTATTTACCAACAGAGTTCCCTTTGGAAAGGCCAAGGATCAATGTGCTATAAAAATTTTTAATCAGATCGTTACCATTAATGAGTGTTAACACTTTTTCTCACTCTTACTTCTATTTTTTGCCACCGTTTACATGACTTGCTTTACCTCTTTCCCAGTTCATTTGCAATACTCACAGGTTTTATTGGGGAGAATTCTATTTTTCCGGAAACTGAAGATTTTGAGTTACAAGTTTCCATATTCATAAATGTCTTGACTATGAAGAATAAAGTGAAAGGAGATTTAAGCTGGGCAAAAACACTGCTTATAAAACAGTCATTCAGGAATAATCATCTCAACTAAAGCAACTGTTTGTGCAAAGACAAAAGGGGCCAAATTCTGTCCTTGGATGTGCACACACAGCTCCTATTAGCTTTTGAAAACAGCTACGTGAGTGTAGCCAAGGACAGTGTTTAGCCCAATTTGGTCTAATTTATCCAGACCAATGCAGCCATGAAAGATAAAGACAGATTATAAGACATTTTGCATGTCAGTACGGTAGCACGCTTTGTGTTTTTCCAGTCCCCAGGGTTTTCTTCATCAGGCCAAATGTCAGTGATCACATCTGAGAAGTTGGAAAGTATATACATCAAATTTACTTGCAATGCTACTTGGCTGTAGCTGGCAGCCCTCTCTCAGAGGGTGCCATTCTTTCTGGATTGGGGGCCAAACTCTAGCAAATTAAATTTACCAGAAAGAAACAGCCTTAGTCATATGCAAATGAAACTAAACGCTAAGACAAGAATAAAAGGACATTGATTTTAAACATTTTTTCTTAAAATAAAAGACCAATCAAGAGGTATTGAATTAATATGTTTTAGACAATTTCAATGCCCTAGTTTACAAGATACATTCCAAGGAGTGGGTTTTTTTTAATAGTTTGCTGAATTAAATTTCCCTTAGAAATGCTTACACCTATATGCATGATACTCTACAATGGTTATTTATTCTAGAATGGGGCCATAAGTCACATGTCTGGCTTTGTCTAAGCCAGTGCTTAGATTGGTGAAAGAGGAGTCAAACCTCCTACCAAATTGCCGCCTCTGTACACTTAGATAACAGATGATGCATCCTTATTATACAATATTATACAATTTTACAACAACGGGATCACCAACCCCCTCTTTTTTCTTCCCACTGACATTTCATACAGAAAAGAACAAATGTCTTGGCAAACTACTTTGTAAATCGATGTCAAACAAGACACTGCCAAATGCGCTGTTTATTGCAGCTAATGGGTACCCAGGGATGTTTGTTCTCGAGGAGGACACTTTTTTAACACCTCTTGAATTCTCTGGCAACTTTAGGATGCTTCTTGTCTGCAGCAAGTGCCTGGGGGATCTCGTCCAGGGCTTTTTACTGGAGTAAAATTCCTATCAGTGTCAACAAAATAGTTGACAAAGAGTGTAAGATGTATCACTGAGGCTATCTCAGAACTTCTCAGGAGGTTTCGAGGACAGATGAAGGGAGAAACGGAGATTTATGAGTGATTTGTCAAGTTTCACGAAATGTGAGCTGATATTTCATGCAGATGTTCTACCACCTTCTAGAGAAAGAAAGATTTCAGATACCATGAATCTGACATGCTGGTGACGTGTGCATGGGGGTTGAGGGGTTGCGTGTATGTGTGTCACACAGACTGTGTGCTCAGACCTGCAGGGTTTACTCTACACAAGACTTCTGCCAAATGGCTTAGCAGGCTAAAAAACAAGTTTACTCTTTTGGCCAAAATAAGGCTTGGAGATGCATTATGGTTTTCAACTGTCCGTACTATGCTTTGCTCATTTATGTAGGTAACAATGAGCTCAGCATGCCTGCAAAACGCCTGGTGAGCTCTGGGTTAATAATGATGATAGTCATATATGGAGGGTGGGTAGAGTATGAATATCAACACATATTCTTCTTCTAAGAGAAGTAACATCTAAGAGCCTCCCTGACTTTTCTTGTTTCTTTCCCCCTGAATTTGCAAAAGTTAGGTAGAAAAGCCTGTTTCCAGTTTTTATGGCTGGAGTTGGTCATCCTGGATCACGGATGAGTATAAAACAATGGTCTGTGGGTGGGACTGATGCACAACTTGTCAAACAGGAATCAAGGTCAATACAGATGATATCCTGGGAGTTTCAGAATTCAAAGGCACAAGGCGTCAGACAAAGCTACACGGAATGAAAGGTTAACAATCCAAAGTCCAACCAGGCAAGACTGAGAGCCGGAGGGACTGGGTTGTCAGCAGAAGAAGCACTTGCCTCCACTGAGAAATTATCTTCATCCCAAAGGGTTGTTTGTTCTCTGCTCTTTTGCTCTTTTCTGGGCTTAGGTAGTTGCAGTCACAGCCAGAGGAGGAGTGAGAAGACCCTTCTGCTTGATATAGGGATGGATGTTCTAACATTATCCAGAGGTTTTGACAATGCCATGGCAGTGAACTGAACAATCTCAGAACTCTGAGACAGTCCCGTAAAGGTCATTATCATACAGAAGACAGACTGGATCTCTGTGGACAAATTGCACAGCAAGGAGGATCGATGCCTGGAATTTTCTTTCTTAGTTCTATGGCCTGAAGGTGGTATTTTGCACATTTTTGCCAATTTCTCAATCTATGCATTGAAGTTAATAATTAACATAATAAAGTATTTTCAGCATTTGAGACAGAGTGTGAGAAGCAGATAGAAGTGTTACTCTCTACAAAAACAATAATAATAGCATACATAAAACCAGTTGCCGTCAAGTTGATTCTGACTCATGGTGACCCTGTGTGTGAGAGATTAAGACTATGCTCCATGGAGTTTTCACTGGGTGATTTTTTGGAAGTATCTCACCAGGACTTTCTTCTGAGGCACCTCCGGGTGGACTTGAACCACCAACTTTTAGTTAGCAGCCAAGCACTTAACCATTTGTGTCACCCAGAGATTCCAATAACAATAATAGCTTCAATTTATTCAACCTAAATCATGTGTCAGGTAATGCACCAGGCATTTTACACATATTATCTCATCTGTATTACAACTGTAAGAAGTGGGTTTCGTTATCCTAGTCATACAGATAAAAAAATTAAGGGTCCAGAAAGGGTAAGAAACTTGCCCAAGTTCATACAAGAAGTGATTCAAGGCAGAAGCGGCAGAGTTGTTTTTCCTGCATGAACACTGGATTCCAATTCTGTGTTTTTAAGATCTGAAGGTAATACGAACCGAGAGTCAAATCCTCATCAAGAAGCATGCTGTTTTTTACTTGCATGTCCACCCTTTCTTACAGTCAGCAGAAAGATTCCTGGTTCCACAAATCTGAATATATCTGTTGCCTTTTCTCAGTATCCTCACAGTTACAGTGATTTCTTCTCCCTGTATTGTGGATTAGGTGTTGTGGATTTCTTTGTGCTTGTTTTTCTAAAAAGAAGAAGTGGCGAAACGCTCACAACATGCTTGTAACCACAAATAAAAACTGAATTGGACTTAGCAATAAACGGCCTCTCAAGCATTGTTTTCATTTGCTGCTGCTGCACCTGATGACTGACAATTTCCTCATCTTTATTCTCAAACAAACTCAATGGCATTGGTGTTCTCTGCATTGTATGAAAGAACGACAAAAGTCAGGAATTTGTTTTATTTGATTGTCAAGCTGATTTTGCAAGATTGGCAATTTGTATTCACACCTTGATATTCTTTGGGAGCTCATCAGGGGCCTCAGTTACAACAAACATAGTGATAATACAAAAACAAAGAACCGCTAGCTGTGATATTGTGTCACCAGATATGTCCCCAACACACAATACCACAAACTGATTGGAACTTTGCCAGCTGAATTTATAAAGTCACTCTTGAAACTTTCTCCTTAGGCTTATTGTTTGTAATTTCTCCTCTCACTCCTCCAACTCCAAACCTTTTGAAGAAATAAAACTCACTAGTGTTTATTCAGAATAATTTTCCAACCCTACCTACCTCTGTGGTCCTACAAATCTGCTTTGTCAGATTGGTTGAAGCCATTTCTCCTTTGGAGAGTCTTTCCTTGAGCCCTCCAGAATATAAGATTGCTTTTCAGGAAGAGAGGAAAATTGGCACAGAAAGCTCTCTAAGCAGCTTTGTCCATTTTCTTCCTTTGTTTACAAAGGTACACAACAACAAGAAGCCGTTCCAAGAAGACAGGGACCTTGCATGCCTTATATACCACTCTATTACTGGTGCATAGACTATCTCCTGAGAACCTGGGAGATGCTCATTAAATATTTATTGAATAAATGAAAAGTCAGATCTGAATATGAGGGTTTATTAGTGAATTTTGATCATTCAAAGTCATGATTCTCCATTCCTCAGAATCAAAGAATTATAAGTTTGCTATGATTACAACAACTCCTCTTCCCCCATAGCTTAAAAAAAAAAAAAAAAAAAAAAACCTTCTCTGTTAAAGTTTCAGATCACAAAATCAGATATGTATTTACTACATCATTGGAACATTCAGACATCTTGGCTACTGGAGGCCTGATCCTTTCACCATTCAACATAGTAGTTTTGGATAAAAGAGTGAAACATTAAGCAACAAGTGAATCCAAAACTGTAGGGACAATAAATGATATATAAAATATGAGTTGGATGGGACATTATTTCAGAAGAAAATTATGCCCAACACTACTGATTACAATATGACAGTGTAGGGGTTTCTAATTTATTATATAATTATGTCCAATTAAAGAAAGAATGTGATTGGCTGATTTCTAAAATGGCTACCCAAAATGCCCCACCCTAATATTCAGACTTGTAATATAAGACATGATGCCTACAAATATGTTACATTACATGGCAAAAGGGACTTTGCAAAGGTAATTAAGTTTACTAATCAGTTAAAATAGGGAGATTATCCCGAATTATACAGGTAGGCCCAGTGTAATCACATAAGCCCTTAAAAGCAGAGAGTAAGGACAGAAAGAGAAGCAGAAAAATTGGAAGCATGAGAAGTATTCAACTGTTTTTTTGATGGAGGGGCCCATATGAAGAGAACATGAGCGGCTTTTAGGAGCTGAGAGCAGCCAGCCAACAAGAAAATGGGGGTGTCAATCCTACAAACTGCAAGGAACTAAATTTGGCAACAACTCGAGTGAGCTTGGAAGTCAATTCTTCCTAGAGCTTCCAAGTAAGAGCCCAGCCCGTCTGACATCTTGATTTAAGCCTTGTGATACTCTGAGCATAGCCTGCCCAAACAGCTGGCCTACAGAAACTGTGACATAATAAATTTGTGTTGTTTTAAGCCACCAAATGTATGGCAATTTGTTATGGCAGCAATAGAAAACTAATACAAAGGGAAGTATTCACATTAATAAAAATATTAAAAATAAACACGTTTATAAAAGGACTATATGTAACAAGAAAATGTGATTTGTGATTTTTTTTTTTTTAATTTGACCCATTTAGTGTTCTCTATGGTTGCATAATGTATCGGAGGGTGACAGCAGTGTATACTAAAAATTAACACCAAGAGAAGAGAGTCACTCAATCAACCAGCAATTACTATTTATCTTCCATCCATAAGGCACCAAGTTGAGCAACGGAGATAGAGATTAATCAGGCAGGGCCCTAGAGAAGAAATATGTAACAGAAACATAAAATACAATATGAGAAATGCTGTAATTTTTATAGGTGAGAACACCACTGAAAATAATTCCAGGGTATAGTTCAACCAATTACTAGGTCTTTTCCATTATTTCTCCTTAATATCACTAAATCTGTCACTTATTTTCACCTCTTTCTAGTGGTTAAGAGCTTGGCTGCTAACCAAAAGGTCAGCAGTGCAAATCCACCAGCTGCTCCTTGGAAAACCTATGGGGTAGTTCTACCCTGTCCTATAGGGTTGCTATGAGTCGGAACCAACTTGATGGCACCTAACAACAACAACAACAACAATCCATATTTTTGCTACCGTAGATCAGGCCAGCACCATCAGGCCTAGATTCCTGCCACAATCTTTTAGCCAGTCTCTCTATTACCATTCTTGCAAACACCCAATTCATTATCTACTCATCAACCAGTAATATTCCTAAAATGTGATTCTGATCATGTCACTCCTCTGTATAGTATCTTTCTGTAGCTCCTCATTGCCCTTAAATAATGTCCAAACCCTAAGATCTATAGATTAGGGAGTCTTTGGTAATCTTAGCAAGACCAAGTTCAACAGAATGAAGGCTGAGTGGGAGCTAAGGAAATGGAGACAGTGTTCTTCAAAGCACTTCTTAGTTCAGGAAAATTTCTAAAATTGCCTTTCCTGGCAAAGAGGGCCAAACTCTGGCCCAACAGGTTAGCATCCGGGGTACATAGGGAGGTACATGAAAGCTACAATTAAGAAAACATGAAAGACCAAAAATTGAGGGTCCATAAACGGCTATCGGAAGACAAAAATAAAGAACCAGGAAATAGAGAACAGGGATGATGAGCTAAGGGGAGGAGAGTAACTGTGGAAGAGCTTGAGGTGATTACCTGGAAAGGATGTGGCCTTCATTAACTAATCTCCCATGCACGGTGAATGGGAAGGGGAGAACAGGTGAGCAACAGAGCTGGCTGCACACAAAGGGCTAAGAATGGATAAGAAAAGCAGGGCAAGTAGGGCTAAGGCAGTAGTAGATGGTGAAGACTAGACTTGACAGTATCTGTACGCTGAAGAGAGGGAACCAGAGAAGAAGGAAAGAGATAGAATCCAGTGTACCCAAAAGGTTAACTTTGGAATAAAGAAAAAAATCCTCTTCCTCAAGACTGAGGGACAAAGGGGTTGTGCTTCTCTGTAGGTGAGCCTAGAGACAGAAGCAAGGGAAGTCCAAGAGACCTCGCAGAAGCTGCTGTGTTCTCTGTAAATTATAAAACCAGACTAAAGGTGAGAATGAGGTGGATGAGAAGAACGGCATGAGTGTAGAGGTTTGGAACAGCTGCCTCAGGAGGAATTCAAGGGGGCGCCAACCAGGGGCAAGTAAGAGAATTGCCGAGCTGCTTTGAGAGCCCAGTCGAAGTTAGATAATTAAAGAAAAATGATTATTTCCTGAATCTTAATTTCCATACACATACAGAAAATGTTGTCCTGCTTGCATATGGTCCTACTTCCACAACAGAAAGAAACAGAGTTTGAAAGAAAGAAAACCAGATTTAATTTTTTATTAATTTCTGTATTAAAATGGTTTTGCAAATATCTGTGGTTGATTTCCAAATATTAGAAAGTCATGCATTTTTGTAAATCACAGCCATATGTATTTTCTGCTTGTATGCGTGTTTCTACCTTTTCACATTTAGCTAAAAAAAATTACAGGGGATGGGGGGGAACATCAGCCAGCAGGGTTTTGTGGCTCACACAGCCCCATGCAATTAAGGTGCCATTGTTAATTTTCAAATTGTCATAATCCATTTGAGAATTTAAGACAATTCAAAAAACAATTATGACTGAATGAAAAGTGAATTGGGCAATCAACTGAGATGAAATTCAGCCCAGACAAACAAAATGTTGAGAAAAAAACCCTAGAATGTGGGAAGAATGAAAGGCATATGGAAGTGACTGATTGTACGGGGATGGTCTTTAAAGACCAAGGCTACTTGAAAAGAAGGTGGAAGGGGTTTGTTTTACACTGAATGAGATTTTGCTGTTTTGCTAAGTGCCGCAGATCTGGCTTTTTCATTTTGAAGTTGCATAATAAAAATGTTGACACCTACCCAGATGCACACAGATATAGCTGTATGTTGTTTACCTAAGACTATCATATAGCAGCAAATAAACAAAACTCGTCCCCACAGACATTGTGGAGCAGCTTGCAGCACAACAGAATTCCGATTGCTTATTCTGATTCTATGAAGGCAGATTAATTTCTGATGCATCTAAATGAACTGTTTTACTCAAAATCATCAAGTTCAAACCACCACATTCAGTATTTCTTGAATTTGAAATCAATGTACGTAGCAGGGTCACCTTCGTCATCAAACAACCTCAAAAACTCTGACATACTCTATGGAAAACTGCACTATGTCCTACATTAATTTACAAAAAGAAAAAATAAATAATTGTCCTCTGAAATCTTACATTGCACACAAGCAAATAGGCCACAAACAGCTTGGCAAGGAGTCAAGTATTATTTTACTATGGCTCTTATTATTTTTAATTCTTATCACTAAACATTTACTCTCTTCAAGTAATTTCCTCTTCATTCTAGTCTTCCAATCTAAGGCAAAGATTAAGCAATATTCATCTCCAATCTGAAGCCTTCCTTTATAAATGGCATCCCGTTGTAATCTTTCTCTTGGCTTGAATTCCCTCTGAACTCAATCATTTATTCACTCACTCACTCATGCACGATTGTGCACTTACTATATGTGATCCCATAGCATCTAGTTAGATGTTTTCCATGCAATCAAACTGTAATTATTCTATGCCTCCTTAAGGCCCTGAAACTATGCTAGGTGCCCTAAAGTGTATATAAAGAAGTATATGCAAATATCTGTTTCTTTCAAAAAGATTTAAAGCAACTGGATGTTAAAAACAAACTACAGTACAGCTAACATAGTCACACGAAATGAAAGAAAAAATTCAAGTAATAAAGGAAGAAAGGAAAAAGAAAATTATACTAAAACTTTCCCCCTGAGTTTCTAGCAACTAAAAGAAGAAAACTAAATGGATCGTTAAGCTCTCATTGTCTAATAAAAGAAATGCTACTACTAAAAAGATTTTAAATTGCACATGGATGAGAAAAACATGGCAGTATTGGTACTGCTAGTGATACTTCAGAAACCTTCTTTACACAGCATTCCAGTGAGCTAATTCATCAGCTGCCACTCAAATCCTTCTCACTATCCCATTTGTAAATGATCTTATTTTCTCTCAAGAAGTTTGCCGTGGAGAAGTAAATAAAACACGCATACCTGTAAAAATTGGAGAACATTTTAGAGTGTAACCATGTGGTGCTAATTGACTAAGTCATATACACTTCTTCATTACCCCCGATAGCCCTGAGTGCTGTCTGTCCTGCAGTCCTTGCCCATATGGGCACATAATCTTTGCCTGGTTAACTTGAAAAGCACTATGAATTCAGAGAAGGAAGATTCAGGTTGTGAGAAAGCTGACTTGAAGGGGGGAACTGAAGCTGAGCGTTGAAAGCTGAGTGTTTGTTCAATGAGTAAACTGAGATCTTGAATCAGCTAACCTTTTGGAAAAGATGTTTAAAAATTCATAACGAAATGTTTTGAATCTACACTTTTGCGTAGTCACTTCTCCATCTCAGCTGCAATTTCCCAATAATTATTTGTTCATTTCATACTGAACCCTGCATTATTCTACTTTCAGGCTTTGAAAATTCCACAGCTAACCACAATCTCTATCAGCCATTAACTCAGGAAGTTGGGGCATTTTGTTGATGCCCTCAACTTCATCTTCATGAGATCTAAACAGGTTTTGTGTCATCAAAGGAAGTAGCAGTTCCTTGTAAGGCTGAGAGTTCAAGGGGCAAAAAGGTCATTTTAATTGCATAAATAATCCACGTGACAGCACCTATTACATTTGTTTGCTAAATCATCTTTTTAGTTTTCACCCAAAAAAACGGGACATGATTCATTCTCATTTCCCTCCTGTCATTGGTAGTTAGAAGTTGCAATATGTAAAAGCCTATATGCTGAAGACACCCCCCTAAATCAGTAAGTACTCAAAATTGTGTGCAAAATATGAATAAAATATTGATTTCATTAAAAATGTTAAGGACTACTTAATTCAAAAACATTTTATATGTTTGCATATTTATTTCTAAATTTGCATATTTGTTTGCATATAACTTGTAAAGATGAATGTTAATTATACTTTAAAATCATTTATAAATTGTAACTAAGAATGTTGTATGAATTTTTAAAACTGCCAAATTCTCAAGTACCACTAATTATAAAGTGTCATGTAAAGTACACTGGAGTAGACCTCATATTGAAAAAATATTGAGATCTTGACAAATAGAAAAGCAGAATTATTAACTGTGCTTGCTGATTAAATGATACCTCAGGCAAGTGAAACTTAAGTGACACTCTGTGCTTTTCCAAAGCATCCATTTACCTTCACTGAATTATGATGAGAAATGCATGCTCCTACTCAGACAAATAGTTTATCTGATGCTTCTTCATTATCCCATGTTTAAATGTGAGCTTTGGAGAATTACTCCTTATTTAACTGTACATATTCTGAGAATGACAAAGAGTGAGTAAATAGGAATCACAATAAACAGGAAGGAGACTTCAGCAGTGCCCTGTGTCAAATGAGGTGAGCTGAGAAGATTTGACCGTGCACTAACTGGATTTGTAAAATGATTCGGGGTAATTTAAAAAGCATTTACACAAGGTCAGATCTGAACTGGTTTCCGAAAAGAATCAAAGAATGAAATGTCCAAGTAATTACACTGGACATGTAGATCTAACACTGTATCTATTAAATTGGACATGAAGTTGGACTTTTTTAAAGTACAGTGGGTCTTACACTATAAGTCTCTACACCAATTTTCTACATTTTTTGATGAAATGTTTAATTATCCTAAGCATACATATGCCAAATACATGCTCATGTATTGTTTTTCCTAAATTATCAACTACTACTAACCATCAAAAAAAAAAATTTATAAGTTGCAGCATACTGAAAATCCGTTGTTTTGGCTTCAGCTTGTTCCAACATCTACAGTTTTGCCAATCCCACTAACACTGCTGATTCCAACTCAGGGTGACCCCATGTGTGTCAGCATAAAACTGCTCTGTAGAGTTTTCTTGGGTGTAATCTTTATGGAAGCTGATGGTCAAGACTTTCTTCCAAGGCACCACTGGCTGGATTTGAACCTTCAACGTTTTGGTTAGTCGTCCAGTGCAAACCGTTTGTATCACCCAGAGACAGTCTTGCCAATAGAAGATCTTATTGTTACCAATTCCTCCACTACCACTGTGCCCCCTTGCCTCTATTAGCTTAGGGTTGATTTATAAACATGTTACTACAGGAAATAATTAATGCTAAATTATTCCATGTTGTTGTATTGTCAGTGTCCTATCTGAATCCATACTAATATAATTAGAGATAAAGTTAACACTGAAATAACAAGTAGCTCTTAGAGTTCTATGCGTGTTAAGTAGCGTTTACTGTGCTGGCAGAACAGAACTTAGATCTTGAAAATAATTTTATATTAAAAGACAAAAGTAAACAAATTAGATTGCAAGTTTGTGTTTTTTCCCTGGGTATTAATCAGCCCAGGAAAACCTTGTATTGTACTCTTCAAATCTGTGTTAATCAGAATTTAGGTTTTGAAAGTCAAAAGGAAAAAAATTGTCTCCCTCTGGTGGGGAATATAACAAGTTTTTCTTTTAAAAGACATTTTTTTCCCTGCAGTCAATGTTAGCTAAATTTCACAATGATGTGAAAGAATGCTCTTGAATAACCAGGTTTTTTCATCTTTTGAACAGGTTTTATCATTTTTGAAAAAGGCCAATGCTCAGAAAATCCAGATTAAAAAATGACCTTTACTTAATTTCACTTTTTTCCTGAGAAAAATAAAAGGATAAACAGGGAAAATATAAAAACAGCATCAAGAAGTAGAAAAGCTTTGAATTTATATGAAATACCCAGCTTCTAAACAGATGGGGTTGCAAAAGTTCTTTTTAGAATCTGCTGGTTTGAACTTACACCTCTGAATAAGTAGCTTCAGAAAAGGAAGTACCTAGAAGGCCCTCCCTCCCTCCACTAAGATCATTTGTCAAGTGTCCCCTGGCCTCTCTACTTTCTTTGTGATCTGGAAATGGTTTCCTGTAGCCTCCATTATATCACCTACTGCTTAGCATTGTGATTTTGTTTGTATGTCAGACTCTTCAGTTAGACTATGAGATCTTGACTCATGCAATCTCCATCTCTCCAGTGTTTAGCTTGCTATTCAGCACATAGAAGGATTACCTCTGTATCAAGCAGTGTGTAAAGACACAACCATGAACAAGACCCACCTGGCTCCCGCCTTCATGAAACTACAATCTAATGGGAGACGATTGATTGATCTGAAGTACATTTTACCATTAAAAAAACAAACAAACAAAAAAAATGCATTGTGACCCTATAGGACAGAGTAGAACTGCCCCACAGGGTTTCCAAGGAGTGTCTGGTGGATTCGAACTGCCCACCTTTTGGTCAGCAGCCAAGCTCTTAACCACTGTGCCACCAGGGCTCCATTTTACCATAGAAACAGTATACTAAATGGTAGCTACTGTCCACAAAATCTTTTGCAATCCATATTGTAATTGAAATTTTCCTTTAGACAGATTCATCTCTAAAATTTCTATAGGGATTTTCACATTATAATGTGTGAAAAGAATGCTGAACTAGAATTTTGAATGCCTAGATCCATTCATTCAACAAATACTTTTGAATACCTGCTATGTGTCAGGTACTGTGCTAAGCCAGGGAAACACATTCTAGTCGGGGAAGCCAGATAATAAATAAGTAAACAATTTTTTTAAAAGCTGAGTTTGATTGTAATTTGTGCTATGAAGGAAAAAAAAAAATAAGGTGAGAGAGGAGGAATATATCAGCCAGAGTCTGAGCAGGAAATAGATGTATACTAAATGCGGTAATTAAATAAAGGAGCTGTTTAAAAGGTGTGGACAGCATTAAAGTAAACCAATAAGGGACAGTGAAGCACCCTGGAGTAAAAGTAGGGAGCTATTACTACCCCTAGGCCTAATGGACAAAAGAAAAGAGTAACTACCAGAATCCAAATAGAAAGTGATCGCTGAAGCATCCCAACAAGAACTGTGCGTTTCTATAGAGGAACACAACCACCAATGACTTGTGGTGCAGGTCAGCAGGGTGGGAATCTGGATATGAAATGCACTGGCCTGACTCTCCTCCTGCCTATCAATACCCTGCCAAGTCTCCCATTGGCCAAACCCAACCAAAAGGCAGAGGGCAAGGGAGCCAACTGATGCTGTCCCTAACGGTCAGCTTTCTGGGGCAGAAGAGAAGTTCTGGAGGAACAAATGGAGAGCATATTTATAGAGAGTCATTAGGTCATTAGAGCTAAAATGTGGATGAATTTTTAAAAAATGGAGACCACAGCAAGTGCAGAGGTATTGAGGCAGGAAAAATCCAAGCAACCTAACTCTAGAACTAACCACCTATGTGATCTTGTACTGGTCACTTCACTTTTTTGGGCTTCATTAGTAAAATGGACAGGTTGGACTATGAAGATCTCTATGCTCCCTTCCAGCCTGAATCATTTGGGATTCTCTTCAAATTTCACCCTTTGAACTCCCTCCTTTGATGCTTCAATGTCCTGAGTGTAACTGAATGTTACAACTTAGAGCCTGCCTAAATTTTTTTACAAGGTCCCTGGGTGGTATAAATGATTTGCACTGAGCTGCTAACCAAAACATTAGTGGTTTGAACCCACTGAACATCACTGAGGAAGAAAGGCTTAACCAGCTGCTTCTAGAAAGACTACTGCCAAGATAACCCTATGGGGCAGTTCTACTTTGTAACATATGAGGTTACCATGAGTTGGAATCGATGCTATGGCAACAGGTTTTGGTTGGGTTTTATACTTTCTCAGAGTTCACAGTCTCAGACGTGAGGAAGAACAGAAACCTAAAAACTGCCTATACTGATCTTACCCATGGAGTTTGGAGAAAAATCTCTGGCCTATGTAAGAAAGTAGTTTAGTAGTCCTAGCTCATGTTACAACTGAGGTTTATTCCTCTTCACTGAAAAAGTTTTAATTAAAACTTATCCCAAGTACATGTCTTACTTCTTTTGAAGATTTTACCAAAGAGTTTTTCATTTTCATCCAAAACTCTTTAAAAATCACGTTTGAAAGTTAATAAAAGAAAATTCAAATGCCATGGATCATCATTTTCTTGCAACCAATATACGTCAGTTTATTCTGTGTATGACAGTCACAGTGAAGTCCACTAAATTAAATTATTACTCCCACCTCAACTGACTCATTGGGTGGGAACAAGTTCATATGCCAGTATGTAGGCTGATCCATGTGAATGTACCACTGAAAAATACAAATTAGCATAGTTAGTATTTATGTCTTGACTGTCTGAAAAGTGGTAGACTTATTTATACTTTTTCTTGTCTTCATGGAGACTAACCTATAGCTAGAAATCTATGTAACATGTCAGAATGCAATGGTTGAAGAATAGGGTTTTTCAGCCAAAAATTTATTCATGCATTCACTTCTTCATTCATTCAGTATTGTATTACTAAATACCAGGCACCAACATTTGTGTGTTAAGTAGTAAAGAAGAGCCAGTACCAGTCTTCATAGAGCTAATAGCTCTAATGGGAGCCTGCCAGCACCAAACGTCACTAACTCTGAGTACCATCCCTGACCATTCACAGCCTCTGTGTATATGGTGACACCTTTTTAATATTAAGAAACTTTGAGGAGGCACCAGGATGGCGGAGTAGTCAGATGCTTCTGGTGGACCCTCTTACAACAAAGACCCAAAAAAATAAGTGATTCAATTGTATATGGCAATCTGGGAGCCCTGAACATCAAAAGCAGAGTTGAGGAACCAGACTGAGTGGCAGGGGAAGGGAGAGACAGTTCAGAAGCAACAAAGAGTTGCCAGACCTGAACAGGCGAGAGCCTGAGCCCTTCAGGCCTGATCAGCTCAGGGGTGAGCAGTGAGGCAGGCAAGCAGCTATGCTTGGGAGGTGCATCTTCCACATTGGGAGAGACACAGCTGCTGAGAGTCTACATGGTCACCCAGAACCAGTGAGAAGCAGCCCTCAACGAAAGATTAGTATTTGTGTATAGCCTACTGTGGATCAAAAACACCCCACTAACTCCATTTACCTCCTCACTCCCTGCTCTGCACTGGGTCCCGGACTGGCTTCAGCAATGCCAAGTCCCCTGGGCCGGAAGTAGGATCCATCACATGCCCGGAGCCATTCTCCTGGCCTTGGAGAGTAAACAAATTAACAAACAGGAAAAAATAAACTGCCAGCTCCTCTAAGCCAGGAACCCAGGGTAGGCAAAGCTCCTTTGCTTAGGCACAGGTATAAGGGATCCAATTGGACTTTGAATGCCTTTCCCCCTGCATAGACTTGTGTGGGCCCATTTCAATAGCGTAGGCCCTCATTACCACAGTACAACAAGGTGTACACCAGAAGTCTATCTTCAACTGTTTCAGCAGTGAAGTGGCAGGTTCTTCACATTTGACACTGCTCTGCCCATTAAGCAGGGTCTTCACCTACCCACATCAGGGGCCTGAGGACTGGTGGCTATACCCTTGTCACCTAGCCACCTGTGATACGGGCCCATGAATAAGAGGGGCCCCCCGGTCCTTACAGCCAACAGCATTAGGTGCTCGTAGTCCAGCTGCAAAACCCACCCACCTACGTGCTCTAGGGAACAGGGACATGCCTTCCTCCTGGACACTCGGAGGTGGCCATCAGCCCCTGCCTTGCTCAGAGTGTCTCCCCCTGCTGCAGCCAGATGCCTGTGCCTATACCAATCACCCATGCCTCTCTAGGACTGTAAGTGAGAGCCTACACCACACACTTGGTGGCTACCTACCTGGGCACCTGAGCTGAATCCATACAGGAGTAGTGGGCGGACTCCTGAGCTCACATACCTAGTAAAAGATCTAACCACCTGGTGACAGAGCTTCAAAGGTGCCAATACTCAAACTAGCTCATACGAGCAGCCTATTTGGGCATATCAGAACAAAACAAGAAGCTAGGACAGAGTAAGCAAACATAAAATAAATAAATATAATAACATTGATGGCTCAGAGACAACAGTCAATATCAAGTCACATAAAGAGGCAATCCATGATGGCTTCAGCAAGCTCCCAAAATAAAGAATCTAGAAATTTTCCAGAAGAAGAAAATTTCTTGGAATTACCGGAGGCAGAATACAAAAGATTAATATACAGAACTCTTCAAGAAATTTGGAAGGAAATTAAGCAAAACACAGAACATGCAATAGAG
>NW_004443994.1:2370972-2372453 GCF_000243295.1 Trichechus manatus latirostris
AAGTTTAGGGAATTTGAAAAAACCAAACTAAAATTACAATACTAAAGGGAGTCCTCCAGCTAGAAAATCAATAACATCAGATAACAACCCAAGACTAGAACACAGGACAGAGCAACCAGATATCAACCCAGATAGGGAAGTCACAAAAGTAAATCAAAGCTAAAACACTGAAAATAGGCAAACAGATGTCAATATGTAAAAGATTACAACATTAAAACAAAAAAGAGAGATTTAAAAAATGTACACATAGATTTTTATTATGGAGAGGAAGTCAAGGTGATATAAAGAAATAAAAGACTGGTATAAACTTAGAAAAATAGGCGTAAATATTAAGGTAACCACAAAGGAAACTAACAATCCTACAAGTCAAAATAAAAAACTAGAAAAATATAAAGACTCAGCAACCCCAAAATCAACAACAATGAAAAAGATGAAAAGAAAATACATAAAGAAAAATGACGCAGCACAGAAAATTAAGTGGTACAAAGAAACTGTGAACAACACACAAAAAAAGACATCAAAATGACAGCACTAACGTCATATCTATCAATACTTACACTGAATGTAAATGGACTAAATGCACCAATAAAGAGACAGAGAGTGGCAGATGGGATAACAAAACATGATCCGTCTATATGCTGCTTACAAGAGACATACCTTAGACTTAAAGACACAAACAACCTAAAACACAAAGGATGGAAAAAATATATCAAGCAGACAACACTCAAAAAAGAGCAGGAATGGCAATATTAATCTGTGACAAAATAGACTTAAAGTAAAATCCACCACAAACGATAAGGAAGGACACTATATAACGATGAGAGGGTCAATACACCAGGAGGACATAACTATAATAAATATTTATGCACCCAATGACAGGGCTCCAAAATACATAAAACAAACTCTAATAGCACTGAAAAGAGAGATAGACAGCTCCATAATAGTAGTAGGAGACTTCAACACACCACTTTTCAGTGAAGGACGGAACATCCAGAAAGAAGCTCAACAAAGACACAGAAGATCTGAATGCTACAATCAACCAACTTGATCTCATAGACATTTACTGAACACTCCACCCAACAGCAGCCAAGTATACTTTCTTTTCCAACACACATGGAACATTCTCCAGAATAGACCACATATTAGGCCATAAATCAAGCCTCAACAAAATCCAAAGCATCAAAATATTACGAAGCATCTTTTCTGACCACAAAGCCATAAAAGTAGAAATCAAGAACAGAAAAAGCAAGGAAAAAAATCAAACACCTGGAAACTGAACAACACTTTGCTCAAAAACTACTGGGTTACAGAAAAAATTAAGGATGGAATAAAGAAATTCATAGAATCAAACAAGAATGAAAACACATCCTACCAGAACCTTTGGGACACAGCAAAAGCAGTGCTCGGAGGTCATTTTATAGCAATAAATGCACACATCCAAAAAGAAGAAAGGGCCATAATCAAAACATTAACCCTACAAC
>NW_004443994.1:2373423-2382774 GCF_000243295.1 Trichechus manatus latirostris
TGATATTTGACAAAGGCCCAAAGTCCGTTAATTGGAAAAAAGGCAGTCTCTTTAACGAATGGTGCTGACATAACTGGATATCCATCTGCAAAAAACTGACACAAGACCCACACGTCACACCATGCACAAAAACTAACTCAAAATGGATCAAAGATTTAAATATAAAATCAAAAACGATAAAGACCACTGAAGAAAAAATAGGGACAACAATAGGAGCCCTAATACATGGCATAAACACAATACGAACCATAAGTAACAATGCACAAGCACCAGAAGAGAGAGTAGATAAACGGGAGTGCCTAAAAATCAAACATTTATGCTCATCAAAAGACTTCACCAAAAGAGTCAAAATACAACCTACAGACTGGGAAAAAAATTTTGGCTACAACAAATCTGAGCAGCATCTAATCTCTGAATTCTGCAAGATACTGCAAAACCTCAACAACAAAAAGACAAATAACCCAGTTAAAAAATGGGCAAAGGATATGAACAGGCACTTCACCAAAGAAGATATTCAGGTGCCTAACAGACACATGAAGAAATACTCACGATCATTAGCCATTAGAGAAATGGAGATCGAAACTTCCATATCATCTCACCCCAACAAAGCTAGCATTAATATAAAAAACACAAAATAATAAATGCTGGAGAGGTTGTGGAGAGAATGGAACACTTATACACTGTTGGTGGGAATGTCAAATGGTACAACCACTTTCGAAATTGATTTGGCACTTCCTTAAAAAGCTAGAAATAGAAGTACCATACGATCCAGCTATCCCGCTCCTTGGAATATATCCTAGAGAAATAAGAGCTGTCACACGAATAGATGTATGCACACCGATGTTCATTGCTGCCCTGTTCACAATAGCAAAAAGGTGGAAACAACCTAGGTTCCCATCAACAGATGAATGGATAAACAAGTCATGGTATATTCACACAATGGAACACTACGCAAGGATAAAGAACAATGATGAAGCTGTGAAACACCTTATAACATGGAGGAATCTGGAGGGCATTATGCTGAGTGAATTTAGTCAGTCATAGAAGGACAAATATTGTATAAGACCACTATTATAAGAACTCAATAAAAGGTTTAAACACAGAAGAAAACATTCTTTGATGGTTACAAGGGTGGGGAGGGCGGAGGGTTGTTTACTAACTAGATAGTAGATAAGAATTATCTTAGGTGAAAGGAAGGACAGCGCTCAGTACAGGGGAAGTCAGCACAACTGGACTAAACCAAAGCTAAGAAGGTTCCTGAATACAACCAAACACTTTGAGGGATAGAGTAGCAGGGGTAGGGATCTGGGGATGATGTTTTCAGGGGACATCAAGGTCAGTAGGCATAACAAAGCTTATTAAGAAAATGTTCTGCATCCTACTTTGGTGAGTGGTGTCTGGAGTTTTAAAGGCTTGCAAGCAGCCATCTGAGATGCATCAATTCGTCCCAACCACCTGGAGTAAAGCAGAATGAAGAACACCAAAGATGCAAAGAAAGTAGTAGCCCAAGATACAGAAAGGGCCACATAAACCAGAGACTTCATCAGCCTGAGAACAGAAGAACTGGTTGGTGCCTGGCTACGACCAATGACCACCCTGACAGGGAACACAACGGGGAGTCCAGGATGGAGCAGGAGAAAGGTGGGGTGCAGAACTCAAATTCTAGGAAGAAGACCAGACTTAATGGTCTGAGATTGGAGGTACCCCAGAACGTATGGCCCCTGGATTCTCTATCAGCCCAGAAGTAAAACAATTTCTGAGGCCAACTCTTCAGACAGGGATTGGACTGGACTGTGAGACATGAAGTGTGTCTCTTAGCTCAAGTAGATGCAAGAGACTAAAAGGGCAGCTTCTGTCCAGAGGTGAGATGGGAAGGCAGAAAGGGTTAGGAGGTGGTTGAATGGACATGGGGAATCAGGGATGGAAAGGAGTGTGCTGTCACAGTATGGGGAGAGCGATTAGGGTCACATAACAATGTATGTATAAATTTTTGTATGGGAAAAAATTTAAAAATTAAAAAAAAAACTTTATATTCACCCGTATTTGTCCAAAAAATAGGTACATTTTAGTGTCTGTTAATTGAGAAAATACATAACACAAATTACTATGAATTCAGTTACACTTTCAATAAACTTGTTTTTATTCATCATAACAGTCTCTATATACATTTGAAAGGAAGTGGTGCATCCACTCGGGAGACATTCGATTGACTGACAATATATGGTATGTATACAGAATTGTGGGCCTCTTGCCATGGGGCTTAAACCCTCCTTCAGGAATCTTCGGACTTCAAGTACAGAGATGCTGTGCTGAAGC
Organism: Trichechus manatus latirostris; assembly: GCF_000243295.1. NCBI lineage: Eukaryota > Metazoa > Chordata > Mammalia > Sirenia > Trichechidae > Trichechus > Trichechus manatus. Next base: position 2,375,740 of record NW_004443994.1, read on the forward strand.
CTGCGATGGCGCAAAGCCAGGCTGGGATCTCCGTGGTCCAATGCACTTGCTGTAGCATGCCTTAAGAATGAAGCACCCATCTTCCCCATTCTGTGTTACTCTGTATGTCAGTCTCAAACAATGCTACCTTCTCATCCCAAAAATCTCAGAGAGTTGTATGAAAGCAGCTTTCAGATATTTTAGTTATAGCTTTTTCTTTTTGACTCAATAATAACACCCACCACTTTTTGACTCAAAAATAACTGCATTGGGGCAGGAACAAGACTTGACTCTTTAAGGAACTCCCATTCTCTTACCACAAAGGTGACTTTTTTTGGACAAAGCTTGTGTTTCTGATTCTCTCTTCCCTTTAAATGCACACCCAATATCTTCCCTGCCCCCAAAAAAGACTTCTCCGGCCCTCAAACAAATTGACTTCTAACAGGTCCACCTCACTACACTGACAGATGTGCCCAGAAATTCCCAAAACACATAGAAAAGCACAGTTTGGCCTGCTGCTAGAACGTTCCACCACACTAAGCAGTAGGTTACAAGAACCAAATAGATGCATGCCCAGTGTGTTGAGAGAAAAGAGAGAAGGCTGTACTAATTCTGATGGGGAGAGAGTTCCCAGAAAGTGAATTTCCCCTGGGCCTTAAAGAATCTATTTTTGACAGTTGGTGGGGAGAGAAGAAAAGTCATCCAGGCTTGGAGGGAAAATGAGACTAGAAGGGACCTGGAACATAGCGAGTGGTCTAGAGACTAAGGATTTTTATTAGGCAACAATTATTTTCTTAACCAGGTTATGAAGTCAGTGTTGACTATTGCTTGGTAAAGAGAAAAGGACATGCCTGTTAGGGAAAACAGCATTCCCAAAAGAGTAGATGGAAGACGAAAAGAGAGAAATGTCACAATGAAGAAAGCACCCCATGTGAAAGTGATCTTTTCCTCCTTCAAACTTTTTGTTACTTTTCATTCTACTCATAATGGTACTTATCACATAGTACCAAGCAGTTTTTTATGTTTTGTCTCTTCTCCCTTATTGGATTGTAATTACACTCACCAAAGAGGGCAGCAGTGTGATAGAGTGGAAATAGCAGAGGATCTGTAGCCAGAAAAAAACAAAAACCCATTGCCATCGAGTTGATTTCAACTCACAGGGACACTGTAGGACAGAGTTTAACTGTCCCATAGGGTTTCCAAGGAGTGGCTGGTGGATGTGAACTGCTGACTTTTTGGTTACCAGCCATCATCAGAGTGATGTTCAAACCCTAGCTTTGACACTTTCAGGTATACAACCTCAGATAAGTCTCTCAACCACTTTTAGCCTCTATTCTATAGATAAAATATGGATAGCTTAGGGTTATTTTGATAATTAAATAAGCTGATTAAATAAGGCATTTGAAGTCTAGCATATAGTAGACACATAACAAATATGTTTCTTCCCTAGCCTCACCTCCATGTTATGTCCTTAACGCTTATCTTCATGTTTTGCACATCGTTGGTGCTCATTATGGGTTGAATGCAGAGTAGCTGCATTGCGTTCTAGATCAATCTAAATTGCACTGCTTTTAATAATTTGGTTTGGTTTGTAGTATACATAAAATGTACTCCAAAAATCATGTATTAATAATCTTCCATATCCAGCACTGTTAGGGCCTAGGTCCATAAGTATATGCTCAACACAAACACTGTTCTGAAGGAGTTCAAGTTTAATGAGTCCTCTTTTGGCAAGTTAGACTAGGAAGAGCTTTTATGGAGATAAGCCAATGTTATGGTGAATGGAGCCATTAAGTCTGAGTAATACAAGATCATATTTTTAGAACCAGGTAACTTTTTTGTGAGAATGCTTTGTTAATGCTATGAGGGCTTTAGTCAAAATTAATATCACAGTTAAAATCAAGATTCTTAGAGGAAGAAAAATCTGGGGAGAAAAGGTATTATTCTATGCCCACAGAATTGTTTGATCTTATTAGTGGATTGGTCTTATAAGTATGATATGGATGAATAGGTTTAAAACTAGTTCAAGATTACAACAAAATTCCTGTTTATACACTTTGTATAACCTCAGCTGCTTGGAAACGACAGCCTCAGGTTGTAATTCAAGATGAGATAACTTTATTTGAGGTAGCACCATGCAAGCTAGACACTTAAAGGAAAAACGCCCAGTAGTGGAGAGCTCAGGCCATGGCCACAGTCATCTCCAAGGACAGAATTTCCCGCTGTCATAGGAAGAGTAGTAGTACTAAGTGAGGCGGTAATTATGGACAAACACAACCCAAAGATGCAGAACAGCAGGAAGAGATGAGAAAACTCAAGCATGCCTTAGATAATCAAGACGAAAGACTAGTTAGAATCGAACCAGAGTGACTCAAAAATAAATTTTAAATAGGTACAGATTAGGGGGAAAGCCTCTCCCTCACACTATCACTAAGCCCCATTCTCTTTCTTTTGCTCCACTCTCTAGTGTCTTGACTCACTTTTCCACAGCACGTAGAAAAGGAGAGAATATTTATCAAACCTCTCATTTTGGCATTTCATCCACAGCATCTATTTTGTCTTACAATTGCACTAGGAGTTAGGTGCTGTTACTAATCCCATCTTACAGATGAGGAAACCAAGGCTCAGAAAAATTAAGGACCTGTTCAGGTTCACACACTATAAAGTGGAAGAGTTGGAATATGAACTCAGGGCTGTGTGACGATAAAGTTTGTGCCTCTTAGACTATTCAAGTTTAATATATTACTCCTTAAACAGGTACTTAAATTTTATAAATTTACAAGTGTTTGTTCAATTTTAATTTATTAGATACTCTTGAAAATTAAAAAAAAAAAAAACCCTTTTAGACACAAGGAAATAAATTTCTAACAGTGAGATTTCAGCTAATGTCCAACAATAACTAGAAGCCAAGGAGGTAAGATGGGCAGTAGAAAGTCATCCTAGCTGAACTCAAATTATACCCCATAGGTAGCTAACGCTGCCAAGTCACAGGGCTAGGCTAGACGTGAGTAAGATACAAATGCTTAAGAGCTTGCAACAAAGCCTCAAAGTGGCATGGTTGAAGGAGAATGATAAGGTCAGATAAAAACTGTCTCCAGCCTAACCTCAGGAAAGGGAAAAAGGATGGGGATACATTTCAGGATGAGAATAAGAACTGGATACTGGTGCTGAGTTTCCTTTCTCTCTAAAAACTATCCTATAACTGTACTATTCATGAGTATAAATATTGTCTAGGTTATTTCCAGTTTAAAAAAAAAAAAAGCAATTGACCATATCCTTTTCACCATTTTAATGTTGAGCTATTATAACCTCACATTCTAGTGGCCTTCTAACTGCATGGTTATAGTCTCCTCACACTTACTCTGAAATTGTTTTTCCATTGTTATCTTACATTATACTCACATCGTAATGTCATGTTTAAAGGTACCCTATACACTTGTAATGAAATCTTTTTGCAGTTCAGAATGGCATCATATTGGCACTTTAAGCAGGGTATCCATCACCCTATATTGATAGTTTTCACAACAAAACACCCTATTTTAGTGACTGTGAAAGTAAATAGCTGTTGCCAGTGATCTCTTCTTCCATTTCAAACTTAAATGGTCTCATCGGTTTTATTTTTATCTTGCAATTTTCACACCTGCTGTGGTATGGGCCAAATTTGTACAGGTTGCTTTCACATGTGGACTGCCATTCCATTGGCTTATAAATGTTTATATGACAAGCCACTGACTTATTTGTTTTCGTTTGGCCTTTCTACTATAGATAATTCCTTATGGTCTGATAGTCAATACACTTTGCCACATCATTTGTAAACCCAGTGTAGATAAGTCTTCTGTTAATTGAAATCTAGAGGTAAATTATTTGGTAAATGTTTTCAAATAAAATGAACTGAATATCTGAAAATAGTGTGTGCAACTACGAGAATTTCATTACACAATGACAGCAGTGAAAGGATTCTATTTCTAAATGGCCATACATAAAAAATTTAAGTGGTATTTTAAGGCAAAAGCTTAGTTAAAAAAAAAAAAACAGGAAATTTGAGAAAATGTTGTATTGCTGTTATAATTATTACCAAGAAGCGGGCATTTTTATTTAATTTTTTAAAAAACACCATGGTTAAACTTTCAGAGGTTAACAATTTGGTTCAAATCTCCACTTCAGAAATTAAATGTTTCCCAACCCAAGTCTAATCCAAACAAACTCACACTTGGAAGTCTGCGAGGGAGGGTGCAAGTCTCCTGACAATAGGCTTCACTTTTGAGATCTTTCTGTTCTCTGCTGTTAAAAGAGCCGTTACTACCTCCAACACAACTCTTCTACAGCTATTTTGACATTTCTTCACAGGTTCAGCTAGAAGTTGGAGGAGGAAAAAGAAAATGAAAGTGATAAGCTTTTACAGGAAAAGATTTCTGCTAGCATTTTCAAACCTCAGAGAAACTGGGCGTTCAGTTGGAGCTAGGAGCAAAGCTTCTGCTAAGCTTTTATTTTATCCAAACCTACTTCTCTGTCTTTAGGAGTTAGCACAGGTAATAAGGATGACACAGCCCGAAAAGCAGTTGTCCCTAAGTGTTAAATACTGTAAATCTACTTGTTTTCAGCATTTATGCTTGAATATATTTTCTGTCAGGAAACAAATGGCAACAGCTGCAGCAAGGATTCTGATTCTTGGATAACCCAAGGTGCCCCAAGAAGTACTGAGAAATTCTTAAAAATCTCCCATCAAATCTGAATTCACTTTATATAAAACAAAACATATATATGCTTGTGATGGTTAAGATTGTGTGTCAACTTGACTGGGCCATGATTCTCAGTGTTTTAATGTAATCACTCCCATGATTGAATATACTGTGAGCAGCCAATCAGATGAAAGGGAGTCTCCTTGGGGGTGTGGCCCACATCTGGATATAAGCAGACGTTCCGGCTTTTTGCTCTCTCTGGATCCTGCAGCTGCTTCCTGTCATCGCATCTCCCGTTCTTGGGACTTGAGCTGTCAGCTTATCTGCCAAACTTGGGATTCGTTGATCTGCACAGCCTGTGAGCGGGAGCCCTGCTCTCCGACCTGCCAATCTTGGGCTTGCCAGCTTCTACAGCTGTGTGACTTGGGAGAGGCCGCTACCCTGATCCACGGACTTGGGACGTTCTAGCCTCTACAATCACGTGAGCTGTTTCTTGATATAATCTCTCTATATATATATTTATACACCTTACTGGTTTTGCTTCTCTAGAGAACCCAGCCTAAGACATTTGGTACCGGGAGTGGTTCTAGAGAAACAAAATTGTACAGATGAGCTTTCTAAATTGGTTCTCAAGTCTGGTTAGTCAAAAAGACATTGATGACTCTGCTTCCAGCAGTAAAGAGGTAACTGCTAGTCCGTGGAGTGAGGCGGCAATACAAATACGCAGAATATCACCACCAGTAGATCAGGTATTGGTGAAAGGTGAGGCTTAGGGTGAAAACGTGTGATATCTTTCTACAGCTTTGTCAGAAAGAGAAGTATAAGGAAGCTGGTTGGTTTCTCCTACTTTCACTAGACAAACTGATGAAGGAAAGAGATGCACTCAGGGCTTCAGAGTCAAGGCTCAAGTGCCGCATACATGACCTCAAGGCTTCCACTTGTGCTTTGAAAGAAAGCCTTACTTCTTGTAGTAACAGAGCCAAAATTGCTGAAAACCAAACCCAGAGTCTTACTGTAAGAGTGGCTGAATTACAATGCCAGCTCAATTGCAAACCTCGAGAGGTGTCTGAAGTTAAAGTAAGGGCATTGATTGGGAAGAGATGGAATCCTGAGACTTGGGATGGAGACATATGGGCAGATAATCAGGAAGCTGGGGACACTGAGCCTGTAAATTCCATTGAATCACTCCTGCCAGCAGAACCAGTCCCATCTGAAGAGATTACTTCATGTTTGTCTGCTAAACCGCCCTGCCCAGAAAAACCATTAGCCCCTCCACTCCCATCTGAGATTAGCCCTAGCCCAGCTGCCTGTAAAGAGCACTTGCCTGAGTCATTGCCTGGAGCATCGCCTGAGGCAGATGCTTTACAAGATAATGCTGAATGTTTTCAAAACAATTCCACATTACCAATTCTGGCTTCTAGACCTATAACTAGGCTTACGTCCCAGCGAGCCCCAAAAGGTGAAATACCACGTGTGACCCAGGAGGAGGTACACTACACTCCAAAAGAACTACTTGGGTTTTCTAATACGTACAAACAGAAACCTGGGGAATATGTGTGGGAATGGCTATTAAGGGGGTGGGATAATGGTGCAAGGAACATAAAGATGGATCAGTCTGAGTTTATTGATAGAGGTCCAATGAGCACAGACTGTTCCTTCAATGTTTCAGCTAGAAAAATTAAGAAAGGATCTAACAGTTTACTTGGTTGGGTTGCTGAAGCATGGATTATGAGGTGGCCGACACTAAATCAAGTTGAAGTACCAGACCTGCCTTGGTAAACTGTAGAAGAAGATATCCAAAGGCTTAGGGAAATTGGCACGCTAGAGTGGATTTACCAAGTTAAACCCACAGACCCACACATGGAGTGTCCAGAGGACACACCTTTTACCACATCTGTGAGGAACAAATTTGTGAAGGGAGCTCCAGTATCCTTGAAGACTGCTGTGATTGCTATTATATGTAAATCAGATGTGACAGTGGGAACTGCCCTAACTGAATTAAGACACCTAACTACAATGAGGCTGATTGGACCCCATGGTAGTAGGGGCCAAGTGGCTGCACTCAATCGATAGAGACAAGGTGGGTGTGATTACAGTAATGGACAGAGGAGTCAAAGCAGTAATCAGAATAGTCTGACTTGTATGGACTTATGGCATTGGCTACTTAGTCATGGTGTCCCTAGGAGTGAAATAGATAGGAAATCTACTAAATATTTACTTGAGCTAAACAAACGGATGAATTCTAGGTCAGGCGAACAGCAGTCTAACTTGAATAACCAGAATACAGAGCCACGGTCCCTCAATCAATTCCCAGATTTGAGCAAGTTTAAAGACCCACAACCCCTTGAATGAAAGGGAGGCCGGGTCCCCTTGAGGA
>NW_004443994.1:2386538-2388636 GCF_000243295.1 Trichechus manatus latirostris
TTCTACAGCTGTGTGACTTGGGAGAGGCCTCTACCCTGATCCACAGACTTGGGACATTCTAGCCTCTACAATCGCGTGAGCTGTTTCCTTGATATAATCTCTCTCTATATATATATTTATATGCTTTACTGGTTTTGCTTCTCTAGAGAACCCAGCCTAAGACAATGCTCCACAACAGAACCTGACATGGGTTGAAAACCAGACAAAATATGATATATGGTTAAGAATCACTCCACAATGCTCAGCTCAAATGCCCCCATCTCAGTGTGAAGCCCTCCTTGCCTCCCAGTTCAAACTTGCGTTTGGAATAAACCCAAAGAGGAAAGCGTATATCTGAATGATCACACATGGAAAACTTGAGTGTAGTTTTAACATATAAATTTAATTACACGCAGCTAAGTACTGTCTGGAAAAAAAAATCATATAACCTTGCAGAAAGACATCACTGTTCATTCATGGTCTTCAAACTTCTCTGCCCTCTGGCTCTAATAAGCATTTTAAATCACCAGTTGCCATCCAGTGAACTCTGACTAATAGCAACCGTATGAGTGTCAGAGTAGAACTGTGCTCCATAGGGTTTTCAATGGTTAGTTTTTCGGAAGTAGATCACGAGGCCTTTCTTCTGAGGCACCTCTGAGTAGACTGAACCTCCAACCTTTTCAGTTAGCATCTGAGCATGTTAACAATTTCTACCACCCAGGGACTCCTGATAAACATTTTATCTGCTTAAAATCAACTCCTTTTTCCACTCCTGAAAGTAACTAGTGACTCCAGGCCTTCTCCGGTTTCCTCAAGGGCTCAACTTTGTCCCTATCACAGCAGTTTGCATAGCTTCTCTCTTCATTGGGAAAATTGAACCCTTCAAGGTATGACCTAGTATTCCACCCCACCATACACACCATTACCTACAACTGCGTCTATGGCCACATACATTGACACATTTTCTCAGTCTCAGAGAATGAGGTGACTTTTCTTTTAGATCATTTCCCTCCTCTCAACCTCATTTAATCAGTTGAACTCTCTCTCTCTTACATAACAAATGATAAATAAAAAATACAACTCCCTTGATCCCATTTCTCCCTCAAACTATGACCCAGTCTCCCACTCACACTAAACCACCAACTAAACTTTTCAAAGCAGCAGTCTCCATTCATTCTTGTTTATAGCTTCACTGCAACATGTCTTCTACACCCTCCTTTCTACAGAATCTACTCTTGTTTCAATAGTCATGTTTCTGTATCTCACAGCTACATTGTTGTTGTTTTTGTTAGATGCCATCGAGTCAGTTCTGATTCATAGTGACCCTATGTACAACAGAATGAAACACTGCCTGGTCCTGCACCATCCTCACAATCCTTGTTATGCTTTAGCCCATTATTGTAACCACTGTGTCAATCCATCTCATTGAGGGTTTTCTCTTTTTCACTAACCCTCTACTTTACCAAGCATGATGTCCTTCTCCAAGGACTGGTCCCTTCTGATAACATGTCCAAAGTATGTGAGACGTAGTCTCAGCATCCTTGCTTCTAAGGAGCATTCTGGCTGTACTTCTTCTAAGACAGATTTGTTCGTTCTTTTGGCAGTCCATGGTATATTCAATATTCTTCACCAGCTACATTGGATCATACTAATAATTACTCCCTCCTTAATGAAACTCTATCCTTCCGCAATTTCAATTCAACCATCCTCTCCTGATTTTCTTCATACCACTCTGACTATTCCTTCTCTCCTTCTCACATGGGCTCCTCTTCCTCTGCCTACTTCTTCACTGGTTTTTTCCCACCTTCCAAATGCCACTATATAATCTCTTCCATCCTTGTGATTCCAACACCATATAAAAATGTGTGTCCACTACAGGGGAAGCCAGCACAACTGGACTAAACCAAAGCTAAGAAGTTTCTTCAATACAATCAAATACTTTGAGAGACAAAGTAGCAGGGATGCAGGGTCTGGGGACCATGCTTTCAGGGGACATCTATGTCAATGGGCATAACAAACCTTATTAAGAAAATGTTCTGCATCCTACTTTGGTGAGTGGCGTCTGGGGTCTTAAAAGCTTGCAAGAGGCCATCTAAGATGCATCAGTTGGTCCCAACCA
>NW_004443994.1:2389046-2399081 GCF_000243295.1 Trichechus manatus latirostris
TGCCTCTTAGACAAGTAGATATAAGAGACCAAAGGGGCAGCTTCTGTCCAGAGGTGAGATGGGAAGACAGAGAGAGTTAGGAGCTGGTTGAATGTTCATGGGGAATCAGGGGCAGAGGGGAGGAGTGTGCTGTCGCAGAATGGGGTGAGCGGTTGGGGGTCTCATAACAATGTATGTTAAAAAAAAAAATTCTGTATGGGAGACTAACTTGAAATGTAAACTTCATTTAATTACATCAATAAAAATTTTTTTTAACAATTCCTAAAAAAAAATGTGTGTCTTCTACCTCCTTACCTCCAGCACTGACTTCTCCCCTAAATTTTAGATTCATATATATATAACTGCTTACTAAAAAACTCTACCTGAATGTCCTATAGACATCTCAAACTTAGCTTGTCCAAAATGGCTTTTATCATCTTCTCCTGAATCTATTTCCTCCTCCTTGTCTTGGTTATCTAGTGCTGCTATAACAGAAATACCACAAGTAGATGGCTTTAACAAAGAGAAATTTATTCTTTCATAGTCTGGTAGGCTACAAGCCCAAATTCAGGGCATCAGTTCCAGGGGAAGGCTTTCTCTGTCAGCTTTGGAGGTAGATCCTTGTCATCAATCTTCCCCTGGACTAGGAGCTTCTCTGCACAGGAACCCCGGGTCCAAAGGACGCTCTCTGCTCCCGGTGCTGCTTTCTTGGTGGTATGAGGTTCCCACGTCCCTCTGCTTGCTTCTCTCTTTTATATCTTAAAAGAGATTGGCTTAAGACACTAATCTTGTAGATTTCATCAATATAACTGCTGCTAATCCATCTTATTACATCATAGTGATAGGATTTACAACACATAGGGAAATCACATCAGATTACAAAATGGTAGACAATCACACAATACTGGGAATCATGACCTAGCCAAGTTGACAGATATTTTGGGGGGACACAATTCAATCCATGACACTCCTATATTCTCTTTCTAAACTAGTATCACCTCAATCCTCTGAGACACCCAAATTACTAACCCAGGAATCATCCTTGACTTGTCTCTCTACTTCATTCTCAACAATCACCAAGAATAGCTGACTTGGTCAATTAAAATTTTATTGAATACCACACCCTCCTCTCATTCCCTATTGCTGCCCTCTTAGTTAAAGTCCTGGTAATCAGAACCTAGTCTACTCAACACTTTCCAAATCTGTCTTCATTTATTTAGCCTTGTTGCCGTCAAATTGTCTTCCACAAAACCACCAAAGATATCTGCCTGAAAGAAAAATCTAACCATATCATTCTCCTTCTTAAAAACTCTTGAATGGCTTCCCTCAACAATAAGGTATTTTCCAAGCTCTTTCACATTTCAGACTTTGCCTTAATGATCTTGCCCCTGCTGACCTCTCTTATTTCATCTCTTACCTCTCCCTGACTCTTATTTTATGGTCCAGAAACACTAAATCCTTTGTAATTTCTCATAAATACCACACTACTTCACACATCCATGACTTGACTTGCAATTTAGGGAAATCCTCCTAAATTTCTTTCTCCAGGTTGGCTTTGATTTACAAATCAACCAGTTTGGGTATTTGCTGGGCTTTTTCAGATTACGCACTTAAATTACCACAGTTAATGGGGGTTTACTGTAACATAAGAGGAAGTAAAGGAGACAGGAAATCATTTGCAGGCAACATAGAGCCAGGCCTGAAGAAAAACTAGAGCATCATTCTAGATACTTCAGTATCTCATAGGGCCATCGCAGAGGGGAGAACTCCACAGACGTTCATAAACTTTCCCCTCCAAAAAGAATGTCTATTGCTCATGGCCCAATTGTTCCACCATTATGGTGGTCCAGGAGTTTGCTGTAGCTCCTCTTCATTGTTTTTGCCACAATTGACTTACCACCATACTTGTCTTTACTTTTCTTTCTAGCTCATGGATGTCTGCTGCCTTTTCTGTATATCTGTCTTCTGCTTTTGCCACCCTCTGCTTTGTCACTGTCTGTATGACTAGAATTTAAAACTTTCCATAAGAGAGGATCAGACTGGTTGACCACACACCATGAATATCTCTTTAGGCAGCACTGCCCCACTTGACAATGTCATAGACCACTTTGGGTGAAGTGTCCTTGCCTGCTTCTAACAGTGATAGCCAGGGTTTGAGGGTCATATCAAGAAATTGTGAAGATTTCTGAAGTCACCAAAGAGAAAGGACTATAGGTATAAGTGTTTTCTGAAATTTCTCAAAAGGGAACAATATAACTGGAAAAAATTTTCCATGGCTTGTAAGTTCACTTTTTAAATCTTTACAGTTACATCATCATAATAGCTCTCACCATTTATTGAGCAACTAGTATGTGCCAGATACTTTACATACTTTATTTTTAATTCTTACAAAAATATTGAAAGACAGTCACTATTACACCTTCCGAGAATCAACAAGGATGATTAGCTCGCTCAAGTTTGCACAAGTGACCTAGTAAACGGTAAAACCAATTCAAACCCAAAAATGCCTAGCTCCAAGGCTAATGCTATTCCCACTGTACCTTGCTACATCTAGCCTATATTTTTCCAGCCTCACATCTCTAATTCATTACAGACCACTCTGTCATGCTAACTCCTTGAGAGCTTTTCTTATTCCTCAGCCATGTCTTTGCACAATATAAGAATGAAGTTGCATCTTTTGACACATGGTGGCCCAGTCTCACTGTCTGTAACATATGTGAGTGTTTCCTCTGCAAATTTCTGTCTGCATCATGCTCAGTCCAAAAATGATCAAAGTTTAAAACTGACAATACAATGTCCTCATTAGTCCAGCTCTTCTCTCATTGAGAGGATAGCTTCAGAATAGAGATAACCCAGCAGCATTTTTTTTCTTTAGAATGTGGCTGTACATTAAATATACAAATATGTTGACATCTAGATAATTTTTAAAGGAGAGACATGAATGTGGAGTTTTAACTTCTATTGGTACAGTCAGGGGGACTGAAGAGTCCATATTTTTAACATATGTATATAAAATAGAAATGTACCTTTGAATGGGGTAGCAAAATTTTGTGCTACAGTGGGAACACAAATATCCCCTCCTTTTTTTCTATGTAGAGTTTTCAAAACTGAAAAAGCTAAAGACCATGAACACATGTCCCAGCTTAGGGGCTGCACTACAAGAAATCCATCCTGGGGAAGGATGCTACACAAACAAACACAATTTCAACCATTATTTTCACCTTTCTTTCCAAATTCCACTTACTACCACAACTGCTGTCTCTTATTAAATGTAAGGGCAATGACATTTCTCCTTTTAAAACAACAATGATATTACAAAAGGAAAACAGTCAAAGTTCACAAATTTCTTTTGGAATTCTCAGTGGAAACCAATCATTATTTAGCTTGTCCCATAGCTGGCATTCCCCAAATCACCACCTGGGAATAATAGCTTACAATATTTTTACATTAAAGAAATTTAAAGCATTAGAACTGATGCAAAGTACCGTTATTTTGACATACTCTAATTTGAAAAGGGTAAATCAATTTAAACCATTTTTGTTTAAAATCAGCTCCTTAGGCTGTATAGTCATCGTGGTTGCCAAGTTTCAACCCAAAGTCAATGTTAAGGTCTATGTTATTAACCCTAGAAAAATGAGCTCTATCGTGGAAACAATGACAGACCTGAGGACTGCCAGGTACAGCTGCTGAAGCTGACAGTCAAGAAAGAGTAATACAAGGTTTCTTCATATGCAAATCACATAATATGTGCTTACCTTTAAAGGGCAATGTCAGATAATTGTAAAAGTGTTTAGATATGAATACCTTTTTTTTTTTTAAAGAAACCAAATTCATTTATACTGAACTCTCTATGGTTGACATACCATGATAAATCACCGCATTACACAGGAAGCCACAGATATGGCTACTGAGGATGAGTGTGATTGCAAATGAGGCTGCTAGAATTCTACTGTGGTTTGGAGCGACACTCAATAAAAAGATACCTGTGGATCATGGTAATCGTCTCCCTTGAAACTATCTAGAAATAGTGAGAAGCTAGTACCTACACTTAACTATATTATCCAAAGAAGTTTTCTGGGGCTTGGGTTTTGTTTCTTAAAATAAAACTATTGGGGTATTTTTTTCATAGCAATGTCTGTGAATAAACAATTATAAGACTTCTTCTAAACATGTTGCAGAGGTTAGGAAACACAAATTGATGAATTTATAATTCAGGAAGGGTTACAAAGGAGCTTTCTGGAGTGCTAAAAGTAGTCTAAATCTTGATAATGGTCATTATGAGGAATATGTGTGTGTGTGTGTAAAAATTCATAGAGCTGCACTTTATTCCACATAAATTATTTCACAATTAAAAAAAAAATTATTGAAAAGCAAACAAAAACAAAAACATTCTGACATCACTAAGTCATTTTTAAATGACAGTCGAGGGCAAGAGTTGCTAACGCGAACTTTCTAAGTGCCACTCCCCAAATTGGAAACCCAAGTCCTGTTCTCCAACCCTTGCCTTTCAAATCCTTCTGAATTCTTCAGGTGCGAAAATGTCAAGGCAGAATTCTTCTTGGTGTGAATCTACTACTCAAATATAGAAATATTCATACTAACGTGAGATATTCAAGATTGTAATATCTTTACAAAGAAGAAGTAAGATGAGAAGTTGTCCAGACAGCTAGCAGAAGAAAGAACAGAGAAAAGGGTAAGTAAAATATTCTGAAGAACGAAAAGAGCTAAAGATCAAAGATCCCCGACTTTATTCTTAGGAGTCCCCACAGGTTTCTTGATCCTCAGTTCATCATTCTCACCACTATTCCGAACCTTATAACCTGCTCGTCTCACATCTGCCTCACCCTCTCTCACCTGCTCAATCACCAGGTAAAGGACAAAAGGAACTGAGGAGTCCCCAGCTGTGCTGTCTGCCAGAGACAATGGGTGCTGTAACAATAGCTCAGACTCATGTTTAAAAATCAAATCGCCCATTTGATTTTCAATTTATTTTCAAGTTAGAAACTTTTCTGTGCTTGGAACAGAAAATCCAAAGCATATTCAATATCTGTGTTTATGCAGTATACAGACGCCTGAGTATATGGTAAATGTAATTTCTGTAGCACACGTCATTCCTTATTTAATTTATCTAGCCCAACAGAGTTGGTAAAAATGAATGCAACAATAGTAATATTTCATTTAGGTCCACTGGCATTTCTCATGATGTACATTAAAAAGATGTAATATATATTATAAATGTGAGAGCAGCTGGATACACAGACATGCATTTCACTCCAAGGTACATTAATAGAATGATAAATTCCATGTATTAAATCTACAAGAATCAAAATACTCTGAGTTAAGACATCTGAACAGAATTAGGTGCCAAATGAAATGTCACAATCAAATAAAATACTCCTTTAAGAGAATCAGGATTTTTTTAGAGCTAGAAGGAACCTTTGGAGTCATCCAGTAAGACTTAACTCATTGACACATATCCAACCTGAGTTTAAGAGAGATTAAATGACTTACATAAGGTCACACAGCTAGTTAGTGAAAAAGTCAGAACTAGAATCTTCTTTCTCCAGGTGCAATGCAGTTTCAACCACATTATTAGTAGCAATTGCTTGGGAAGCAAAAATACACGATGCCTCACTATAACATGCTCATGTGCTCATTTTAGTGCGCTGATGGATGTTCTTTGTGATAAACTAACCAGTCGCCATCAAGCTGACTCAACTCATGGCGATGCCATGTATGTCAGAGTAGAACTATGCTCCATAGGGTTTTCAAGGGTTAGTTTTTCTGAAGTAGATCTCCGGGCCTTTCTTCCAAGGTGCTTATGAATGGACACAAACTGTCAACCATTGGCACCATCCAGGGACTCCATTCTTTGTGATATATGCTCATAATGCATCACACTTCTGCTAACTTGGTCGATCTCCTTGTCTCCTGAACACTGGGTCTAAGGAACTGCATTGTTTAGAGACTGGGTCTAGAGAACTGCATTCTTTAGACCCTAGGGTGCATAATAAAAATCCATGGACCCTATGGGCATCCAAAGGGTTGGTGAAGGAATAAAATATTAGCCACTTATATTTTAAATAGGTATTTCCATAGGGTCCACATCTCCAATCAAGCAAGATCAAAACCGTATTTATTTAACATAGTACTTCAATTCTAACTAGACCAACCTAATCTGAAAGGTGAAATTAAAGAGAAGTATTACAACTGAGAACGTTTCAACACAGAGCTCAGAACCAAAGTAAACAGATGCCAGGGAAGCAGAGAATGAGATAGAGCAGCCATTTCAAGTTTCCAGTCCCAGAGCACATTGGGTGAACCTCCATCAAGGCCGGTCCACAAAAAGGCTCTCAGCTGGGTCACAGGTTCTAAAGATTTGAATCTTTGAGGCATAGCCTAATTTCTGAAAAGAATATGAACACTGAAACTGCAGCTCTTCACCAAATCACTGACATGAAATTACCAAAGACCCAAGCTGAAGGTCAAAGAGGACATTAAAACAAACACCTAGCATCGCCTCCACCCAATTTGACCTTAAGAAATTAAGTTTGAGTAACAGAGACCTCTTTTGATCCTTCTGTAACTACTTACCTTCAAGTCCACTCTGGCTGATGGTGGCCCCACGTGTGTCAGAGTAGAACTCGGCTCCATAGGGTTTTCAGCGGCTGATTTTTCAGAAATAAATCACCCAAATTTTCTTCCAAGGTGCCTCTGGGTGGACTCAAACCTCCAACTTTTCAGTTACCAACTGAGCATGTTAACAATCTGCACCACCTCAGGGACTCCTTGACCCTCTGTAGAGTAGCTATAAAAGTTAGACACTGTGCCTGTGCCTGAAACATCACCTGAAACTAAGTATAAGGGAGCAAACTCCAACTTAGACAACACATTCTTAAAACAACTCTTAACACAGGGAGGGTGATATGCCACAATAGCAGCAGGTTGCTAATTAATACAAATGGTTAGAAAGTTCATTGTAAATGTTTCAATTCAGCAAATCAGCAAGCAAAAAAAAAAAAACCCAAAAAATCAAGGCTAACACAAGACAGGTTGTCTTCTGTTCTTTTGTAGAAAAGTGTAGTTGGGAGCCACTATCAACACTGCCATGGACACTAGTAAAACTCTTGTAGAGTGTTTTATAAAGGCAATGAACTTGTATATGGCTCACTGGACAGGCCTGCTATTAAATCTTCCCTAAGAAATGGGATGAGATTGCTGGGCTGTTTTGTGAGCAGTGGGAGCTTTGTCTGTAGCATAGTAAGGGATTTTAATCACTGGCCCCAAAATTATGATTTTCACTAAGTAAAATAAAATAGAAACCAGCCCACAATACACTCCACATCATCAATTTTTAATCCACCTTATTTTTAAAATTCCCCTTGCTAGGAGTGGATTTGAGGAAAAGGAGTAAAGAAGAAATCTCAAATGACAAATGTCCAGCCTTGACAACCCAATCACAAACAAATTAAATGTCCATCTCTGTCACAGCCTGGGGGAAACTCTTCATGTTGTTCTGAACAAATGTATAGGAGACCAATCAAAATCTAGTGAATTCCTCAAGAGACTAGCATCCTTAGTCCCCAAGTATAGAACTATACTCAGTTTGGGGGAGGTACCTACCAGTTGTTTTCTGGTACAGCAATTGTTTTGTAAATGACAAGCCTGGACGCCCCTGGAAGACATAGCAGCTAAGTCTGTTATCCAAATCTACATCTCCACTCACAGAGGCATCGAGGTAATGCATTTGTTGATCTGTCTCACAATACATTTTATTACTGACATGCAGGGAGTAAAAAGACCAAAAGCAAGAAAGTTGAGCAGGACAAAGGAAAGGAGGTAATTTCTGACTTCCAAACAAAGCCTGCCCATAACTACTTGTCCTGACTAGCTCTGCCTGTTTCTTTTGATTTGTTGAAAAGCATGAAAAGGAAAAAACAAAACAGAGGGCTGGTGAGAGTGAGTTTGGAACATTACTGTAACCTAAGGAAAGCCAGGGACAGAAGAAGAGGAAAGAAGGAAGAAAAATGCACTAACATGAATCAGATTTGTCCTAAATCCTGATTCTTTTCAGGACCTCTCACAGTGCTGAAAGGCAGACTCTAGCATAATTGTATCAGACACTTGTCAAGTTCATCCTAGAGACCAGACACTTTACATACATTATCTCTAAATCTCACATTCATCTAGTAGGGAAGGCATTATTATTTCCATTTTACAGATGAGGAAACCAAGACTCAGGTTAAAACCTTGCCTAAAGCCAACAAAAGAGCTAATAAATGATAAACTAAAATTCAAACTCAGAGCCTGTGCTCTTTCTACCTACCCACAATCTAATCCTCTCTCTGGCCTTCTCAATGGACACCTCTCTCAGGAAACTGCTATCGTTCATAGTTCAAATTTAAGGCAAATGAAAAGCTGCCTCATACCAAAAACATCCCTACTACAAAACATTTAATCAGCAAGACAGGTGAAATCACTTGGCTCTCTTATTTTGCAGATTATATAATTAGTCAAACCAAAGTGGGGAAAAGGCATCTGGGAGCAAAGAGTAGTATGGGGGCTACACTTCCCTTATATATCTTCAGCCTTTACACAAAGACATTTTGTTCTAACCTTTCTTAGCAGATGGAAAAGTGCTACGGTCCAACGTCACCTTAAGGTTTACAGTCCCTGGAAGAGCTCAAATGAAAATGAGGCAACATCCATATCCTTTCAATGTTTTTTTACAAAGAAGCCCACATACCTCTAATTAAAGTACATGCGTTAGCACTAGAAATGGTATTTAAAGGATTTATACACATCCAGGGTCAACTTTTACACATGAAGATTTCCAATAGTTTGATTTGCTCCCATGGGAATTTAGAATTAAAATGCTATTTTATGGCCCATTCCAAAGGCATATTTCAGAGGGGAATACAGACATCTTTGAAAAAGAAATCTAACTTTGGGTTAAAATCATACACTTCTTTTTTAATTGCCTGTAATCACTCTGAGAATTATATTAGTAATCTTTGTTGACAGCCATTCTGGCATCCACATACCAGCCCCCTTGGGGACAATGTGATGTCACTGAGTGTCAGGGTAGCAAGACAGCAAGAGCCTGGAGTTGGAGTCAGAAATATGACAGCTTTGAATTCCAGCTTCTCTTCTCATTGGTTGTTGATTTGGTTGTTGTTAATGTTGTTAGTTGCTGTCGACTCAGATCCAACTCATGGTGACCGTATGTGTAACAGAACAAAATGCTGCCCAGTTCTGTGCCTAAGAGTGTATTATTTAAATGCCCTAAATCACATTTCCTCATGTGTAAAATGAGATCAATATATGTTTGTATGTTTCACAGGGTTGTTGTGAGGATTGACTAAGGTAGCAACATATATACATAAAGCCCAACAGCACGCCTTGGCACATCAAAAACCAAAACCAAACCCATGGCTGTCAAGTCAATTCCAACTCATACTGACACTATAGGACAGAGTAGAACTGCCTCAGAGGGTTTCCAAGGCTGTAAATCTTTATGCAAGCAGACTGCCACATCTTTCTTCCATAGAGCGGCTGGTGGGTTCAAACCACCCACATTTCAGTTGGCAGCCGAACACTTTAACCACTGTGCCACCAGGGCTTCTTCTCTCGCACATAGCAGGGTCTAAAGCTAGGATCAAAAGCTATTCCTCTCTGTATTTACTTTTCCAGATTCTAGTAATAGATTCATTCAGTTCGTGCTTCAACAAATGCTTTTTGCCCTTCTTTTAGGTAACAAGGCACAAGTATAAGCACTAAAATGAGTAACTGTCTTTTCTTATTCTTAAAAAGCTTATAGATTAGTAGAGGAGTTATTTATACATTACTGTCATGGATTGAATTGTGTCCCAAAAAAAATGTGTGTAGCAACTTGGCTGCGTCATGATTCCTAGTATTGTATGATTGTGTTATCTGATGTGATTTCCTTACGTGTTGTAAACTCTACCACTATGATGAGATTATATGTGATCTCCTCATGTGTTGTAAATTCTATCACTGTGATGAGGTTATACTGATGAGGTTGACAAGATCAGC
>NW_004443994.1:2399181-2418572 GCF_000243295.1 Trichechus manatus latirostris
AAAAGAGAGAAGCGAGCAGAGACACATGGGAACCTCATACCACCAAGAAAGCAGTGCTGGGAGCAGAGCGCGTCCTTTGGACCTGAGGTTCCTGCGCAGACAAGCTCCCAGACCAAAGGAAGACTGATGACATGGATTTTCCTCCAGAGCCGATGGAGAAAGGGTTCCCCTGGAGCTGATGCCCTGAATTTGGACTTGTAGCCTACTGGACTGTGAGAGAATAAGTTCTCTTTGTTAAAATCATCCACTTGTGGTACTTCCGTTAGAGCAGCACTAGATGACTGAGACAATTACTGACATATATATAGAAATGTTACTTTGCTCTGGTGGTGCAGTGATTAAGCTCGCAGCTGCTGAGAGGTCAGCGGTTGGAATGCACCAGCCACTCCAGGGGAGAAGGATGTGTCAGTCTGCTTCCTTGGATTACAGCCTTGGAAACCCTACGGGGCATTTCTACTCTATCCTATAGGGTCACTATGAGTCAGAATTGGCAATGGGTTTGGTTTCGTTTTTTTGGAATAAGTAAAACTTCTAGTTAATTTTGGCTGAGCACTTTCTACGTCCCAAATACTGTGCTATACTCCATTTAGTTTAATTCTTACAACTTTAATGCTGTGAGAGGTATAAGAAAGCCCAGAGAAAGAAATTATTAGTATTAACAAAGGAAATCGTGAAGTCTTTACCAAAATATTTATAATATTGGAGCCAAGCCTTGAAAGACAAGTAGGATTTTAACAGCCTGAGACATTTAATGGCCTGAGAGATAGAGTCTATTCCAGGTGAAGGGAACAACAAGAGAAAACTTAGAGAGTACGAAAGTGCTCAGTGTGTTCAGAAAACCACAAGTATCCTAGAGTGGCTACTGGACCAGGAGATGAAGCTGGAAAGGTAGAGCATAGAGGTCATGCTAAGGAATTTAGATCATTCTCTAGAACCTAATCAGATCCAAGTTTTAAGAAGACCATGACAGAGTTAGGACTAACTGGATATAGGAAGCCTGGTTCTGGGCTTGAGAAAAGGGCCAAAGTAGTACATGTGTTCACTGCTATTGCTGCAAACCAGTAGCAGTAAACATAGTTCTTTCTAGTGATATTGGTCTGTAGGGGGGGAAATAAAATGTTCTGTCTAAACTCGTGGCTGTCACTATCTTCTAGAAAGGTCAGACACCTGCCAGCCTAAACTGTGAATTTACAAGGCCCTCTTGTGTGAAATCCAATGAGCAAGAAAAAAGTTTTTAATAGAATTTAGGAACCAGACAGCAGATACAGACCAGGTGTGGGTCTTGAGAAGAATCATACTGGGATTTTTTTTTTTTTTTTACACATTTAGAACTTCTTAGCTACACAGCACATTAGTAAAGTCAATCACCAGCATAGCATCACCTCCTGGGGCTGGATTACCCAATAAACAAGCAAGTTTTACTTAAAGCTGGTGCATAATGTGCTTACTTGTTAATCTGCCCCATCACCTCCTAAATACTTTTTTTTTTTTTTTTTTTTGGAGGGTTGAAGGGTAGTGGGTATTGTTTACATGTTTTAATCCCCTCAGCCCTCAAGGAAAGGATCTATTTATTCTCATCCTTGTTCCCCAGCTCCTATACAGGACATGGGACTCAGAGGATGCTTCACAACTCAACAAATACTCATTTAATCAGTTAATTCAAGTCAGGACACATAACAGGCTAAACCAGACTTCAGCTAGTTCTGGTTATGTAGATCAATGTGGGAACCAGAACCACTTCTATAGAATTTCAGACAAGGGTGGTCAGTAAGGAGGTTAGGTCCTTATCCAGGACAGTAGCAGTTGCTGTTGAGTCAACTCTGACTCATGGCAACCTCATGTGTGTCAAAGTAGAACTGTGTTTCACAGTTTTCAATGGCTGTTTTTTTGGAAATTTATTGCCAGACCTTTCTTCTAAGGCACCTCTGGGTAGACTCGAACCTTCAAACTTTGGTTAGCAGCTGAGCACATTAAACATCTGCACCACCCAGGGACATCCAGGCAGTCCCTAAATATTTAAAAAAAGGTTTCTAGGAGAAGGCTGATTTCTTTTCCCTAAGCCCTATAGTACGTATAGAACAGCACAAAAAGCAACAAATCATTATTCCTAAATAGACATTTATTCTACTCCTGAATACCTTCTAAGCATGGAGGCCATGGTATTGGCATTTATGTGAACTGATTTCTCCTAAACAGATAAGTGCTTGACATATATGGTTCATACATCTTTTTAGATAGTCTGGTCTACACATGGACTGTAGAAGTTGTTGCAAAAATTACTTTTCCTACTGAATTTCCTATCAGTCTATCATTGATTCCCTCCTCTGGCATAGTGGTTAAGTGCTATGGCTGCTAACCAAAAGTTAGGTAGTTCAGATCCACCAGCCGCTCCTTGGAAACTCTGTGGGGCAGTTCTACTCTCTCCTACAGGGTCACTATGAGTTGGAATCGACTCAACATCAGCAGGATTGGTTGTTTCAGTTCTGGTCTTTCTCCATCTTCACTTTCATTTATACCCCTCCTTTCTGCACTGAGTTTTAGCTCTTTTATCCTGGGCTTGTGCTTGAGCTTAAGTGAAATGGTTCCTTCTGGTTTTCCCTTCAGTGGAACTGCATATAGCTCAGTTCCTGGGTAACTGAGAAAATAAAGGAAAATGGTCTGTTCTGGTCCAAGCTCAGAATGAACCATTTAAATGAATAATCCTTCTTTGGTTTGATTGCATATTAGGGCCGAACTCTGTTGTTAAGCTTATAGAGTCTCTCCGGATTTCCTTAGTTTTCCAAAGGGTCTCTTCTGTCATCCTAGGTCTAGGTATGGGCCAAGGCTCCAGAGAGTATGGTTAGAGCCCCGGCCCAGGGAAGAGGCAAAGGAGAAAATCCTGTCTTGATACAATAGTATCAAGATATTAAAAAGTAACAAAAATCAAACAATTTTTATGACTCTGGCATTTTTCATATTTCAAGATTACACATCTAACAAATATTGCTCAATGGCTCCACTACTAAACTAACCTTAAGCAGCTGGGACATATCAAGAGCAGCACTGACATGCAGCAGTTGAAAATATGGGCTCCAACATGGCCTAATTTCCATGAAAGGATACAAATTATGATGAACATACTCTGGAGGTAAAAAAAAAAAAATAGCTGAGGCACAGAGGACTTTGGATAAATTATGTTCCATGAAACACAGCATTACTTTTAATTTTTGCACTGACTAAATGCTTTGTAGGCAAGGTTCAAAGTGCAAGTTTTACACTTAATGAGCATTTTTTTCTTTTTTTTATTGCTGTAGTTTAAGTGAAAGTTTACAATTCAAGTTAGTCTCTCATACAAAAATTTATACATACATTGTTATGTGACCCTAATTGCTCTCCCTATACTGTGACAGCACACTGCTACTTTCCACCCCTGATCTCCCGGTGTCCATTCAACCAGCTCTGGACCCTCTCTGCCTTCTCATCTCACCTCCAGACAGAAGCTGCCCATTGAGTCTCGTGTATCTACTTGAGCTAAGAAGCACACTCTTCACGAGTATCATTTTATGTCCCACAGTCCAGTCCAATCTTTGTCTGAAGAGTTGGCCTCAGGAATTGTTTTAGTTCTGGGATGACAGAGAGTCCGGGGGCCATGCTTTCTGGGTAATGAGCACTTTTTTGACAGAGGATAATTACAGGATCATCTCCATTTCCAAGAGAACAGAACCAGAGAAAGTGAGTAAAATTTCAAATGGAAAGATCGAGATCAAGCATAAAGCAGAGTTTCATGGCTGAATTAGAGAATCCTTCTTTACGGATTGGGATGAGGAAAGAGGCTAGTCACAGAGAGGCAAGACTTCAAGTATTAAAAATATTTTAATCGTGTCATATGACACAAGTAGAAGTTCAATCACGAGCAACGGCAGAAGGAAAACAGTTCCCTGAACACACAGGCTTCTGCACATTCTGTTCCCACTACTTAAAATGTCATTCCCACTTTGCTCACTTGGCACTACTACTCATCCTTCAAAACCCAGATCAGATGTCACCTTCTCTAAGAAGCCTTCCCTGCCCCACCTGGTTGTAGTTAATCACTCCCTTCTCTACATCGCCCGTCTACTGTATACATAGTTCTCTTATTGCACTTACTAAACTAAATTGTATTTATTTGTCCATATGTTGTCTTCCACACTAGAAATATGAATTCCTTGAAAGCAGGGCCAATGTCTTATTGATCTTTGAGGAGGTAAAATATCTGAAACATAGCAGGCGCATTATTCACTTCGTGGAATGGAAGAAATTAAGAACTAAATATGCAAAATTGCTACACAGTCCTTCTTGGAATGTATTTTGCACATCATAGGGAGTCAAACAAGGTTCAGTCTTTGGCTCCCTTGCTCTCCTTTGGCAATTTCTTTTAGTCCCTTGATTTCAGTTGTTTTCCTAATGATTACCAAATCTACATCTCTGACCCTGAACTTCTGCCCAAAGTCTAGACTCACATCTTCAACTGCCTGCTGAACATTTCTACACGAGTAGCCTGTGAATAACTCAAAATTTTAATATACCCCAAAAGAACTTCATTCGTCTCTCACAAACTTACCCTTTTTACTGTGTTCTCTATTTTGGTTAATTATTTCATCATATTCCCTGATAACAAGTTAAACACTTAAAATCAACTTTTCTCTGCCCTCCTTTCACCTAACTTTTTCATTCTATTACCAAGTTCTTTCATTTGGCCTCTACAATGTCTCTTACCTATGTCCTCTCTTTTCCACTTCTACTGTATTAGTTCAAGCTCTCAATATATTTTTTCTAGCCAATGCAATGAACTGCTAAATGGTTTCCTGTTACCAGACTTTTTAAGCCAACTCCCATGCTGTTTTGCAAAGATCTGGTTATGTCAGTTCACTGTTCAAAGACATCACTAATGGCTCCCCACTGATACAGTTCATCCTGGCATGACAAAACCTTCCTGATCTGGCCTCTTTTTTTCTGTCCATCATTTTCTTCCACTACCCTACACAGTTCCATGGGTGTTGATGTGGATCCAAGTAAAATGAAATCCTTGACAACTTCAGTATTTTCTCCATTTATCATGATGTTGCTTATTGGTCCCGTTGTGAGGATTTTTGTTTACTCTATGTTGAGGTGTAATACATACTGAAGGCTGTAGTATTGCACTGGGAAAATATGCAGCAAATGACTTCTTTAAAGTGTTAAAAGCAAAGATGTCACTTTGAGGACTAAGATGCACCTGACCCAAGCCATGGGATTTTCAATTGCTTCATATGCATGCGAAAGTTGGACAATGAATAAGGGAGACTGAAGAAGAATTGATGCATTTAAATTATGGTGTTGGCGAAGAATACTGAGTAAGCCATGGACTGCCAGAAGAACAAATAAATCTGTCTTGGAAGAAATACAGTCAGAATGTTTGTTAGAAACAAGGATGGTGAGACATTGTCTCACTTACTTTGGGCATGTTAACAGGAAACAAGGGCAGATTAACCAGTAAGCATTGTATGTATCATCTTACAGTAAACAAGGTATGAATGGGTTTACTTATGCTTACTTACTAATCTGTAGTGCACAAAACAGGTGAAATTGTGCACCATAGATCAGTAAGTAAGCATAAGTAAGCCTGTGCATATCTTGCTTATTGGATAATCCGTCCATGTCAGGAGGGACACTCCCTAGAGAAGGACATTATGCTTGGTAAAGCAGAGGGTCAGAGAAAAAGAAGAAGACCCTCAATGAGATGGATTGACACAGTGGCTGCAACAATGAGCTCAAAGACAGCAATGACTGTGAGGATGGCACAGGGCCAGGCAATGTTTTGTCTGTTGTACGTAGGGTCGCTGTGAGTCAGAAACAGTCTGCACGACACCTAGCAACAACACTCCACACAAGGCACACTCCAAACGCACACCCACTCTAAGATATCTATCTACTCCTCAAACACTTCCTCTACTGCCCTGTCCTCAAGGCCTTTGTTCAGGTTGTTCTACCTGGAAAGGCCTCCCTTATCTCTCTTCTCTCCCTTCCACCATTTCCCTATCAATATCCTGTTTATCCTTGTAGACCAGGGGTTCATAACCTGTGGTCCTTAGATTCCTAAAGGATTCAGAAATGGAATTAAGGGAGTCTGTGAACTTGAATGGGAGAAAAAAATCACACCTTGATTTTCACTAACTTCTAACTGCAATGTAGTATTCCCTCCTATTATTAATTAGGATACAAACTATAAAAATATTGGAAGTACATGTGAATTTGTCACAAATAGAAATCACAGATATAGCATAACACATACTGCATTATAAAACCAGAAAACCAAACCAGTTGCCATCGAGTCGATTCCAACTCATAGCGACCCTATTATAGTCACTGCCAAACCAAAACCAAACCCATTGTTGTGGAGCTGATTCCGACCCACAGCGACCCTATAGGACAGAGTAGAACTGCCTCATAAGGTTTCCAAGGAGCAGCTGGTGGGTTCCAACCACCAATCTTTTGGTTAACCACTGAACTACCAGAGCTCCAATTGTCACTGAAGATATCTTAAATTAGCATTTATGCTCCTTACTACTTAGAAACTACGATAGTTATTAGACCTGCCAATAGATATTTTATGTTACATGTACTTTATTATTATATCACAACTTGTGATGTTTTATATTTCAATAACTATGTTTCAATACAATTGGTTTGATTATAACCCTTTGTGTTTTATTTTATGCATTTAAAAACATTATTCGCAGAAGTCAATGGGCACCAAAAATCTTTAAAATGCCTGTCTAGGTTTATCCCAAACTCTACCTCCCCTAACAAGTTTTCCCAGATCACCCCATCCCACCCCACACAATTTAAATTAATATCTCCCTCCACCTTAATCCCATCGACAAGTTGAAACTCCCTCTTAGGCACTCATTGCCCTGCCTTTTTTGCATGTATTTATTAGTCATTTACTAGGTTTTGAGGTGTGGAGGATAGGAACACTTATTTCCCAGTTTTTAATCTCCTATCATGCTTTGTCCATGATAGGTGATGAACCTGAGCTTTGCTAAACACATTCCTTTTTCAGGGAATGTTTTAAATCAATGGAATTCAAAGTGAGAAAACAGACGTGTCACTGATGTATTTTAGTGGCTGAAGTGAGCTTGCCAACTTGTAACCCAAACTGAACTGCCCTGCCCTCCTACCTCACAACAAGAGGGTCACCTGGGCAAGGACAGAGAAGGTGACTCTAGGAATTTTCCTTTGGTAATCCAGACACACAGCAATGAATGATCTCCTTCTTTCTTTCTTTTTTTTAAATGTAATACAAGGTTTTCTTTATAGCTCCATCACACAAGTAACAGTTTAAATAAGTTGGATTTGAACACTCACAAGATAACAAGAAGACATTTGGAATACTGACCATTCAGCAACTATCTATGCTTCAGGGTCAAAAAACTATTTTTGGAACAATGATTTTTATTGTTACTTGCTATTGCAAGGCATAAGGTCTTTGTGTGAGGATATAAAATAGTTACTCCCCAGTGAAGGTATTTTATGCTCTATGATACCTAAATCCATAACCTTGATGGTGTAGCTTAAAGAAATAATGTAGCATAACACAGGCATGAAATACTCATCTCTGAACAATTAACTGAGATGGATAAAAACCAACACCAGATAAACACCCTTTTGACAATGAGCCTCATTACATGATGCTTGGGAGTTGCAGAGGTTGGAATGCTAAAGAAGATACAAAAGAAAATGCTGCAAAAGATCTCAGTTGAATAGAGGCAAATATTACAACTATATGTTTAAGCAAATAACCAGGGAATTAGCTACACTCTTGTTTTACTCCTAGTACAAAGTGTAAGACATGACAAGTGGCCCCAAAACCATCTGCCTGGAATATCCATTTGCATGCTGCTTTTTCATAATTCATAGTTTGTAGTAATTTGTGCAGACTCCCTGCTCTTCTTCCTCCAGTTTTAGCCATTGACAGTGTTCCTTTACTCACTTCTACATCCTTATAGTGATTGGCAAGGGAATTACTAATAATACTAATAATAACATTAATAACAAATACTCTTGAACTTATTATGTATGATGTTTTATAGCTTTCAATGTCTATGCTACTAATCTTTCATTTTAGTTCTCATAAGAACACTGTGAAGAAGACAGGAAATGTATTATACCAAATATAGAGATAGAGACCAAACCTCATGGAAGTTTAGTTTGCCAAAGTTCCCAAGGGCTGTAAATAACACAGTCGAAGCATGCATCCAGGCCTGTTGTTATTTGTTGTTAGGCGTCGTCGAGTCAGTTCCGACTCAGAGTGACCCTATGTACAACAGAACGAAACACTGCCCAGTCCTGCACCATCCTCACAAGTGTTGCTGTGTTTGAGCCCATTGTTGCAGCCACTGTGTCAATCCGTTTCATTGAAGGTCTTCCTTTTATTGGCTGACTCTCTACTTTACCAAGCATGATGTCCTTCTCCAGAGAATAGTCCCTCCTGATAACATGTACAAAGTTATCTTCACTTAGAAGAAGCATTCTGGCTGTACTTTTTCCAAGATAGACTTGTTCATTCTTCTGGCAGTCCATGTTATATTCAATATTCTTCACCAACATCATAATTCAAAGGCATCAATTCTTCTCCGGTCTTCCTTAAGCGTTGTCCATCTTTCACATGCATATGAGGCAATTGAAAACACCATGGCTTGGGTCAGGCTCACCTTAGTCCTCAAAGTGACAGATTTGCTTTTTAACACTTTAAAGAGGTCTTTTACAGCAGATTTGCCCAATGCAATGTGTCTTTTGATTTCTTGACTGCTGCTTCTGTGGGTGTTGATTGTGGATCCAAGTAAAATGAAATCCTGGACAACTTCAATCTTTTCTCCATTTATCATGATGTTGCTTATTGGTCCAGTTGTGAGGATTTTTGTTTTATGTTGAGGTATAATCCATACTGACGGCTGTAGTCTTTAATCTTCATCAGTAAGTGCTTCAGGCCCTCTTTACTTTCAGCAAGCAAGGTTGTGTCATCTTCATATCACGGGTTGTTAACAAGTCTTCCCCCAATCTCTATGCCGCATTCTTCTTCATATACTCCAGCTTCTTAGATTATTTGCTCAGCATACAGCTTGAGTAAGTATGGTGAAAGGATACAACCCTGACGCACACCTTTCCTGAGTGGTGTACATCCAGGCCTACTGAGTACAAATTCAGTCCTCTTTCCATTTTCCTATTCTACTGTGGGAAGTGTCAAAAATCAAATAACCCCATTTGGATATTTAGGGAATCTAACTTCAGCTCTTTACCAATCATTGTGTTTAAGTGACTGAGTTGCCACAAGCACACCGTAGGCACTTAATCATTTGCCCATTTGTTTATGCAAAAAATAATCTTTTAGTGCCTAATATTTGCCAAGCATATAAAATCAATTGGCACGTCCAATAGTCCTTAAGCACTTAACGTATTTACGTAACAAGGAAACATGTTAGATCAGTATATATTTAAACTTTAGCAGTAATTTTCAGAAACGAGTCAGCAGGAAAGCAATTTTTCAGTCATCTGGTTCATTCTTGTACCTATTCTGACTATAAGAGGTAGAAGGTGGAGAGCACCGCTTGGAAAATGAAAGGCTATTGTAGTAAACACTGTGGTGCATGACCCAGATGCCATAACCCCCTTTAGGACTGAAACACTCATATTTCCAGGTGCTGAATGTGTTGGCAACAGACAGGGTAAAAGTGAGTCTCTCCCCAGATACTGCCCTCAGCTGAAGAGGGACAACTCACCCAAGGTCATGCTCCCTTCCCAAGGGCAGCCTACATCCAATGGATGGCTGATGCATGGGTACAAAAACCCAGCCCAATTGTGGGGACAATTGTTCCAGATCATCCCAGTCCCCACCACAGGATGGCTGCCTGACCCTGCTTCCTCAGTCTGTCAAGATGTTAATCCTCCCTAATATACTTCCTGAACACAGATCTCAGTCTAAGATTCTGCTCCCTAGAGACCTTGACCTGTGATAGTTTGTACCAGAAAGGGTACAAGAAATCTAGTTAAATCAATTGCCATTGAGTCGAGTCAACTCCAACTCGTGGCAACCCCAAATCATGGTGACCCCATGTGTAACCACTCAGCTGCTAACTGAAAGGTTGGAGATTCAAGTCCACCCCGTGGTGCCTTGGAAGAAAGGCCTGGCAATCTACCTCTGAAATACCAGCCACTGAAAATTCTATGAAGTACAGTTCTACTCTGATGCACACGGGATCACCATAAGTTGGAATCGACTGGATGGCAGCTGGCTTTTTTGGTACAAGAAAATGAGACTGTGGAGCTGAATCGTCCACTGGCTCGGTGGCAGTGTGGGTCTCCTCGCTGATGGTAAATGAAGCATAGATAGCCCCTGACATGCATCAGTGATGCGGTTGTTAAAACTTCCACCAAGTGAAATGGTAACACAGTGGAAGGAAATACACTGGTGGGTATGATATTCCAGACAAGTGAGAAATATGGAATAAAGTTAAGTATAAAGCTAATAGAACTGGAGGCTGTTTTTTGGGGCAATCAGTACTTTTGGAGAAAGTTTTCACTCAGCAAAACAGACCCACCAGAACCCTGAAGGAGCTGTTCCCAGAGCTTTTACAATGCAAGCGGATCTGAGCAGCACAAGGAGTGAACTTTGGCAGACATTTTAGTGTGCTGCCCAGATCACCTGAAGCACTCATTTTCCCAGCTGCTGAGAGTGTTAGTGACAGACAGTTCACAGCTAATTTCACCTCCAGACATTGCCCTCAGCTCAGGAGAGCCACCTCATCCAATGCCATGCTTACATCCAATGACTGGTCAATACAAGAGTGTGTATCAGTTAGGGTTCTCTAGAAAAACAGGACCAATAACAGAGAGAGATTAATCGATTGATTTTAAGGAATTGGCTCATGCGATTGCAGGGGCTGGCAAGTCCAAAATCTGTAGGGCAGGCCAGCAGGCTGGAAATTGAGACAGGATTCCTGTTACAGTCGAGGCAGAATTCCGTGTTCTCAGGGAAACCTCAGTGTTGCTCTTCAAGGCCTTCAACTAATTGGATGAGGCCCACCCATATTATTGAGGGAAATCTCCTTTACTTAGAGTCAACTAATTGTAAATGTTAATCACATCTACAAAATCCCTTCACAGCAACATCTAGACTAGTGTTTGACCAAACAATTAGGCACCATAGCCTAGCCATGTTGACATATAAAATTAACAATCGCACCACAGCACAGGGCTATTTTAGCTCCAGAGCCCCTGAGGGATCCGCCAAGTTCTCTGCTGTGGCTACTCTGCAGTCAAATTTTTCCCTCTGCCCTACCCCGCCCTCTTCACTCCCCTACAGGTGCTGACCCCAAAAACCCTCCCCAGTAAACGTTCTGCATCCTAATCTCACAATTTTCTTCTTAGGGAATCTGACCTGTTACATCTCTATTAGAGTGTGCAATCTTTCCTTAAGTCTTCTTATAACATGAGATTTGAGAAGAGTTTTGAAAAACAAAAGTTGCATAGCTGCCCATTCAAGAATTTAAACTTCTCAGTTGTCTTTGAAAAACTAAAATTAAAATTAGAAAGTCATCTATAACATAAAATACTTATACTTTATATCTTTGTAGCTCTTTTATTTAAAGCTTCTGTTCTGTGACTTTGTAAACATACTTTCCCACTCTATGAAATCAGCATTATTGTTATATTTTCATAATTTTATTTCTTCATAAGATGATAAAATTGATAGATTACTATTTCATTCAGCCCTTAAATCCTTCTACTGATAATTACAAATTCTTAAAATTCTACCTTTCCAATATTACCAACCTGCTGCCTTATGTGCTTGGTTTAGTAGAAAAACAACTGAACCAGAATCCAGACTTTCTAGCTCTAGTTTTTCCATTTTTTTTTTTTTTTTAAGTATGACTTCGTATAATTTACTTTGCTTATTCATTTACCAAATTCTTACAGTGCAGTGCTTGGAGTGTGCCAGAAATCACACTCGATTCTAAGCATAAAGAGTGAGCAAGACAGGCAGTCCCACTCCTCATGGAGCTTAGAGCCTTGTGGTAAAATCAACATTAAACAAATGATAACATAAATGATCATTTGAATAATAATTGTGTTAAGTGTTCTAAAGGAAAAATCTAGATTGACACGTGCCTGTGTAACAAAACTCTATATAACCTGGGCTTCCTTAAAGAAATGGCATCTAAGCCAATATACAGAGAATGACTAAGGCTTAGCTAGGAGAGGAGAAGAAAATAAATTTATAAGCAGAAGGAACTTCATATGTGAAAACCCCACGAAAGGAAGGAGTTTAACAGGTTCATGGAAGTAAAAGAAGGCTGCATAGTAAGAGGAGAGCGGTAACAGAGAAGATTGAGGAGTAAATCATATCACACAGGGCCTTGCGCATCAGAGCGACAATTTCAGACTTTATGCTAGGTGCAATCAGAAACCATTTCAGGCTTTTGGGCAGGGGGAGGACATGGTCAGATTTCCTCATATGCAAAATGGTGATCATACCACTGGCCCTCTTTCCTTACCAATTGCTCAGAGGATCCAATAAGATAATGGATGTGAATGTACTTTATAAAATACAAAATGTTCTACAATAAAAGGTATTATTATTACCACCTGTGTCATAAAGTTGATTAGATAATTTGATTCATCACCCAAGCAAAACCATAATTGCCTAATTCATCCCCTGGCAAAAAAAAAAGGAAAAAACTCCTTAACATATATTCTCTAGATTCCAGTTTTAAAGCCAGCTACTCGGCCAAGCTGGCAAAAACTCTGAACAAATTTATTTAAATATTTTTTAGTCACACTCTTACATTTAATGCTTTACATACAGAGTCACACTACGTCCCTCCATTATATCAAAACGTTGATGCAAAAGCTGAAAAGTCTATCTATATAAAATCAGCCCATCTTTTTCACACAACTGACCATTTTCATGAGGATTTCTGTTATTTTTCTCATAATTAAGAGATAGTAACTTCCAAAAAGAGATAGTAAAACTTTCAAAAACAATACAGACAATGGAGAAAAAAATGAAAAGGAGCCAACATATGGCCTACGAACCAATAAAGGCACATGGAACAATTTTAAAATAATAATAATATCTACTCTTTATTGAGCATCTACCATGAGCCAGACATTGTGTTGAATGCTCTACTTGTATTATCTCACTGACTCTTCACGGGTAGGTACTAAGTATTAGCCCAATCTTATAAATAATGAAACTAAAAAAGACAAATTAAGTAACTTGTCAGGGTCACACATCTGGTAAGGAACCAATCCATGATTAGAATTCAAGTCGGTCAGACTCCAGGGCCCATGGTCACCTATACTTACCTGGTTGCCACCATTTATTTGTAAGAAACACCTATCTCCAGCCCCTAGCCCCAAAGACACTTCATTTATTCTTATTTGTCACCAATCATGCTAAGATTATCAGTGGAAAATCTCGCTTCCAAGTTCCATTGACCCAATTATACAGAATAGGAATAAATAGGTATAAAATCATGTATCACTCTCTAGTTTACTTGTTTTCATCTAGTATCCTGGCATCCAGCAGGAGGTCTTTTAGACTAAAACTTAAATGCCTCTCCTAAAGAGAAAAGAATGAATGTTTACTGAGTATTTTCCATGTGATTGGTGCTTCACATCCTTTATCTCATTTAATTCTCACACAAATACCATAAAGTAAATATTTGTATCCTAATTTCGCAGATGATGAAACTGAAGCCCAAAGAACTTCAGCAACTTGCCCAAGATCACACCATAAGAAGCAGAGACATCATTTGAACCCAGGTCTACCTGGTTCCAAAGCCCATACCTTAACAGGGCTACCCTACTGAAACCAAGAATGTGTGGAAAAACAGACAAATTTATCAAGATTTTATGTACATAAACCCAAAACCCATTGCCATCAAGTCGATCCCAACTTACAGCGACCCTACAGGAGAGGGTAGAACCACCCCATAGGGTTTCCAAGGCTGTAATCTTTTCAGAAGCAGACTGCCACATCTTTCTCCCGTGGAGTGGCTGGTAGGTTTAAACTACTGACCTCTTGGCTAGCAGCCTGGCGCTGAACCACTGTTCCACCAGGGCTACTTTATATGTGCATACCATAGGCTAATTCCAGTGCAATGTACAGCATAGACAAGAGAACACGATATAATAGAGTTTCAGGATGGGTGGACAAAATGGATATCTTTCTTGGTCCTTCTTTCTTAGCCCTTTCTAGTACGTTTTCAAAATATTGAACTAATAATACTTGGACTGAAGGGGTTTCATAAAACCAGTGACAGAGTAGCCTTTGGTGCTTGGCCCCATGTTGGCAGTTCAAACCTAGCAGCCTCTCTTCAGGAGAAGGATGTAGCAGTCTGCTTCCGTAAAGATTACAGCCTTGGAAACCCTATGGGGCAGTTCTACTCTGTCCTATAGGGTCACTATGAGTCAGAATCAACTTGAAGGCAATGGGTTTGGTTTTGGGGTGAATGCTATCAGTCATAATATTCTTCTGAGACATAGGAAATACCCCCATCTTGTGGGATTTTAGGATACTGCTGTAACAGACTGCTTTGACCAAGTCACTTTTTTGCAACTGCAGGCTTTAATTGCTTAATAAGAGTCCAGTGTCTATGTTCTAGTTGTTTGAATGTCAAAGAACAAAGAATTTACATTATACAGATTTAGAGAAGACTCATCAGATTTGCTTCTCTGCATAAGAGCCTCTTTACTACCCCATCCCACACACACACGATATTTCTTAAGGGCAAGAACTAAGTCTTATCCATCTCTATTTCCAGCACTTAGCACAGTACCTAGCACATAGTAGGTACTCTATGAATATTTGATAAATCAATTAAAAAGCAGCTTTAATAATATTCATTTGTATTGACTCATGCATTCAAATAATCATAGTGATTGACCATGGCAAGACAATATTCTATCAACTTCAAAATTTAAAGAATCTTTAAAATATTTTTTATCCAGTTAACCTTGATTTACAATTTAAAAAAACCTCCCATGCAGTGATTTGTAGCTAAGTAATTTATCCCCTTTGTGTACAAGTAGAAACAGACATAGAAAATACCCAACACCTTCTCCTGAAATTGACCTCTTGAAATGAATCCAAGCTAGGATAATTTGTCCTGTTGATTCCTTAGCAAGGATTTCAATAAAGAAACCCTGACTAGCATTCAGGAGCCTAGGTAATTTCAATATTGAGTTATGTTAGTGGGGGCCTAGAGTATCTAAATGATATTTCAGCTCCTCACTAGTCTGTCCATCACTCCATCATCAGATGACAGGTGCAAGTCTCCCAAAGTGCCAGCACACCTTTCCACCAGCTCTTTCTCATTTTTTAGAAGCATGGAAACAACTGCAAATGATTTCAATCATTGTCCTGTCATCATATTCTCAGTAAGTTATTTGGTGGCCCAGTGGCACCATGTACTACTATATATATTTCAGCAATGTGTAATTATCCTTTTTAGTGAGTGCACAGTATTAAAAAAAAAATTGCAAAAGAGATAACCGTGCCATTATGGTAAAAAGAGTTTTATTCTTTTAAGTGAAAAGAGAAAGTCACTCCAAAAGTAAATACACACTTTCTTGAGAACAAAAAAGCACGTAATTTTGACAATGAGGGTATTGTATGATGAAAACTACTTCAGGCAATACAGGTTCACAAAGTAAAAATCCTATGTCAAAAACTCAAAAATAAGAAAACAAACAACTCAGCTACAAAATGGGCAAAAGATCAGAACAAGCACCTCCCCAAAGAAGATATTCATGTGGCAAATAAGCATATGAAAAGATGATCAACATTACCTGTCACCAGGGAATTGCAAATTAAAACAGCAATTGGATACTGCTACGAACCTATTAGAACTGCTAAAATATAAAACACTGACAACCTCAAATGCTGGTGAGCATGTGGAGCAACAGGAACTTTTATTCATTGCTGGTAGGAATGCAAAATGGTGCAGCCACTTTGGAAGATAGTCTGGCAGTTTCTTATAAAGCTAAACATAGGCTTACCATATGATCCAGCAATCATGGTCTGAGGTATTTTAACCAAATGAGTTGAAAACTTATATCCACACAAAAACCTGCACGTGAATGTTTATAGCAGCTGCATTCATAATTGTAAAAAATTGGAAGCAATCAAAATGTCTGCCCTTCATGGGTGAATAGATAAACAAATGGTGGTAATCCATACAACGGAGTATTATTCAGCAATAAAAAGAAATGAGCTACCAAGCTATGAAAAGACATGGTAGAATCTTAAACGCATATTGCTAAGTGAAAGAAGCCCGTCTGAAAAAGCTACATACTGTATGACTCCAACTATATGGTATTATGGAAAAGGCAAAACTACAAATACAGTAAAAAGATCAGTCGTTGTTCAGGAGGAGGGAAGAAGGGGGAAGGAGGGAGGTATGAATAGGCGGGACAAGAGTATTTTTAGGGCATTGAAACTATTTTGTCTGATGTTTGTAATGGTGGACACATGACATTACACATTTGTCAAAACCCATATAGAATTGTACAACACAAAGAATAAACCCTAATATAAACTATGGACTTTAGTTAACCAAAATGTATCAATATCGGTCCATCAATTGCAACAAATGTACCATACCAATGCAAGCTGTTAATAACAGAAAAAAATGTGTGCGGGGGGGAGAGGGAATATATGGAAAGTCTATTTTTTGCCCAATTTTTCTGTAAACTCACAGCTGCTCTAAAAAATAGCCTATTTTTAAAAATCCTATGTCAAATTTAAAAAAGATCCTATGTCCTTCAAATTAATTATTGATCTAGTAAGCAGGAAATATGAAGTTATTGCTTTTATGCTATTACTGATAGTCTATGGTGCATCTTAAAATTTAAATGATGTTTTACATCATGATTCCATGGATGTGGGTTGTTGCTGTGTGCCATCGAGGTGATTCTGACTCATAGCGACCCTAAAGGGCAGAGTAGAACTGCCCCATAGGGTCTCCCAGGCTGTAAATCTTTATGGAAGCAGACTGCCACATCTTTCTCCTGCGGAGCCACTGGTGGATTCAAACCATCAACCTTTTGGTTAGCAGCCCAGCGCTTAACCACCGCGTCACCAGAGCTCCTTCATAAACGTGTACTAGCATTAAAATCATGGAGGGAAAAATGAAAGAATAGAAGTTAGCATGGCCTGTGCCCTAATTAACAAAACAATTGTTAAATAATATTTCTCTCTCATGCACCCTTGTTGTTGTTAGCTGCTGTGGAGTCACCCCCAACTCATGGTGATCCTCAACTCATGTGACCCCATGCACAATGGTGGAAATGCTGCCTGGTCCTGCACCATCCCCATGATTGGTTGTGGATAAGACCATTGTCATCCACAGAGTTTTCACTGGCTGATTTTCAGAAGGAGATCACCAGGCCTTTCTTCCTACTCTGTCTTAGTCTGGAAGTTCCACTGGAACCTATTCAGCATTATAGCAACACATAAGCTCCCAGTGACAGACAAGTGGTGGCTATGTATGAGGTGCACTGTCTGGGAATGGATCCTGGGTCTCCAGCATGGAAGATGAGAATTCTACCACTAAACAACCATTGCCCTCATTCATACACTCTGTGTACATGAATACACTGTTGTTGTGTACTGTTGAATCAGTTCCAACTCATAGCGACCCTATATGACAGAGGAGAACCGCCCCATAGGGTTTCCTAGGCTGTAATCATTATGGGAGCAGATTGCCAGATCTTTTCTCCCGTGGTGGGTTCCAACCACTGACCTTTCAGTTAGTAGCTATGCACTTAACCATTGTACCACCAGAGAACTCCTTACATAGATATATACTGATATGTATAATATAAAGAATATATATGTGTGTGATATACACATAACCCATCAACCACTTCCATTAAGTCAACTCCAGCTCATGGTGACCCTATGTGTGTCAGAACTGTGCTCCATAGGATTTTCAGTGGCTGATTTTTCAGAAGTAGATCACCAGGCCTTTCTTCTGAGTTGTCTCTGAAGAGACTGAACCGCCAATCTTTTGGTTAGCAGCCAAGCACATTAACTGTTTGCACCACCCAGGGACTGCTAATACATACGTACAGATTTAATAATAATGCACAACTTGAAAAAATAGTAGAAATTGATTTAGGGTGTTCTCTTTTAAAACTTGAGTATAAAATACTTTTTAACTTACTGTCATACAAGAACATTTATTGACACACACATTTTTAACACCAGGGCAGAGCAGACAGCTTCGATTAGGAAACCTAGCGGATATTTCATTTGATTGTTCCAAAAGATGAAAAGGCAAGAAAGAAAAAGGATGAAACAATGTCAGATGCTTTCAATGCATTTATCAAATCAGAATGAACTGCTTTTGACTGTGGGTCTAATAAGTCAGAAGGCATTCACTAAACCAAAAGGCAAGACTTCCTTTCCACTGTGACTAATTCAACTTAATGAAATTATTTTAAAAAAAAACTACACATATGAGATATAAGAAAAAAAGGGAAGATGATAGAAAGGCAAGCAACAGCTCGTGTATTTCATGAGAAGACAATAGTCACAATTTTGAACCGATTAACGTTAGAATTTCTGCCTGACCTTGAATTTGACAAAACACAATATAAAGGCCAAGCTTATAAAAGAACTTCAATTATAAGAGGTTATCTAAAGAGCACTTAAACTGGTTTTCAGGATGAAATACTAACTGAAGTTTGTATTTATTTTGTAAACAACCATGTTAACCTTGCTATTTGCACTGCCAATGACATCTTCCCAAGACTATAGAATCCCTATGCTATAAATCTTTATTAGATAAGCAGCTCATTCCTTGTTTGTCAAAGTACAGCAGGAAGCTGTACCAGGAAAATAATATAGAAATGAATCAAATGCAATACTGTATATTACAAAAGCAAAACACATTATAGCACATGCCATAGACTTTGTAATAATCCTTTATCCCCAAGAAACAAAATTGACATCACAGTAACCAACACTTATACCTCTGAGAATGGTCTTAAGAGCTAATAAAAGATAATAATAGTATTAATAACCCCTTGCATGTGTTTAGTGCTTTATAGTTTACAAACCTCTTTTGCCAGTGTTCTATCAGTTGATCTTCACAATGGTCCTGTGAGACAGGTAGGACATCTGAGACTTGGAGATGTGACCTGGTTTGCCAAGGTCATGTGGCTAATAAGAGGTAAACTTAAAACTCAAACACAGTCTAGTTTTTTTTCCAGGAGGACTGAACTATTTCTCTGAAGTTATTGTCTCTGTTCTGGGATAGGAGATATGCAAAATATATATATATATATAATACATACATATATATTTTATATATATAATACAT
>NW_004443994.1:2418672-2442735 GCF_000243295.1 Trichechus manatus latirostris
CCTACGGGGCAGTTCTACTCTGTCCTATAGGGTCACTATGAGTCGGAATAGACTCGACCACAATGAGTTTGGGTTTTTTTTTTTTTTTTTTTTTTAATTCAATCCAAAACAGAGGTGAGCGTATTTGTGCCCAGGGTGGTCCAAACAGGTCTGACTTCAAAAATCTTTAAATGGGTATATCCTCAAAAGGGAAACTCTGCTGCAACCGACTCAATGACAACAGGTTTGGTTTTTGGTGTCCTCAAAAGACAAAAAATGGTGCTTTTATTCTCTGAAAATATTCTCCCATCTTTATAAAATTAAATGAGACAGTACCATCTTATTAGGAAAGCTTAGGAGGTTACTGATAGTATGTATAAACTACAACACTTTAACAAAGTCTGTACGGAGCCCTGGTGGTGCAGTGGTTAAGAGCTCAGCTGATAACTAAAAGGTCAGCAGTTTGAATCTACCAGCAACTCCTTGGAAAACCTACAGGGCAGTTCTACTCTGTTCTACATGGTTGCTGTGAGTCAAAATTGACTCAACGGCAACAGATTTCATATATATACAGTTCATTACCTTCAAACAGTTTTGTCCTTGTTTTAGATGAAAAACCAGTTTTAGAAAACAAGCTAGATTTTTACCACTCATGGCTCTGATCATCATTCATTTATTCAAACATTTATTAAGCATCCTACTACGTGCCAGGCTAGGGGCTGGGGATTCAAATCTGAATGATATCAAGAAGTAGACTCTAACGTAAAAGAAAGATAAGTACATAAATAATTGTGATAAGATAGATGATATAATAAGTACATGAGGTAAATTTATATTCATTAGGCACTTTGCATATACCAAGAATTGTGCTGACATCTTTATGTACATTCTCTCATTTATTTCTCCCATCTGTTTTTGAGGTAAGTACCATTACTGAACTTATTTTAAAGATGAGATAACTAATGTAAATCGAGGTTAAGATTCTGGACCAAGATTAGCCAGCTATAAAAGGGCTGAGCCAGGATAGGAACTCAAGTGTCTTTCGCTTCAGAGCTTGATCACTGTAGGATACCTGTGAGTTAATGGCAGGAAGTGAGGTAGAGGCAAGTCAGAGGGGCCCTCATGTGCCATACTGAGGTTTTGTTTATTTTCTACCAATCAGGTGGGAGCTATTGAAGAATTGCAATCATGGGAAGATTTGTTTTTGAGAAAATCTCTGCATCAGTTGCCTAATGGTAGAGAAAGACACTTGGATTAGGAGGATCACTGAGAGGCTGTTACAATAAACTTAAGAAGTATTGGGAAACAGACTTAAAAGAATTTAGTTACTGGATACGTGAAGTGAGAAAAAAGATGATGATTCCAGTACTGCTGACACGGGCAATTGGATAGACCACAGGTGGTTAATCATGACAGAAGAACAGCAAGAAGAGCTGTGGAGGTGGAAAAAGGATGAGTTCACTTATCGACATGATGAATTTAAACCTCTGGAATAGAGTACAGGTCTCTGGTTAGCAACTAGAAATGCTACCCCAGAGCTGAGGAGCAAGGCCCATATAAAGATGAGTTCATATATCATCAGCTGAGAGGGTAATTAAAACCATAAAAGGGCACAGGGGAAGTAGGCCTCTGTCTCTCATCCCCTAACTTCCTTTCCCTGTGGCTCTCCTTTCTTCTGTTCCCTTCTCTCTCTCCTCTCCTCCCTCCAAAAACCAGTTGCCGTCGAGTCCATTCCAACTCACGGTGGTCCCATGTGTTTCAGAGTAAAACTGCGCTCCACAGGGCTTTCAACGGCTGCGATCTTTTACATGCAAGTCACCAGGCCTTTCTTCTGAGGCACCTAGGCTGAATAATGCCCCCCAAAGATGTCCACATCCTCTTTCCCAGAACTTGTGAATATGTTACCTTATGTGGCAAAAGGCACTTTGTTAATATGATTAAATTAAGGATCTTGAGATGGGGAGATTATCCTGGATTATCCAGGAGTCCTTCTAAGTGGGAGGTAGGCAGGATGGTCATAATCAAAAACAGAAAGACTAGAAGATACTATCCTGCTAACTTCTAAGATGGTGGATGGGGCCACGAGACAAGGAATACAGGCAGCCTCTAAAAGCTGGAAAACGCGAGTAAATAGATTCTCCCCTGGAACCTCCAAAAGAAACATAGCTCTACTGACCTCTTGATTTTAGCCTAGATTTTCACTTCTGACCTCCAGAACTGTAAAGTAATAAATCTATATTGCTTTAAGCCACTAAATTTGTGATAATTTATTATAGCAGCTAGGAAACTAATACAAGAACGATTTTATTTTTGTTTTATTCATTGAAGACTATTTTATGTGCCTTGTTGCTAATTTTTAAAACACATGAATATTCTCTCTCGATCTCTCCCTCTTAATTTATATATATAATACATACATATATATTTTATGTATATAATACATATATATATATATTGCAGTGTCAACATTCATAAGATTTTATTTGATCTATTATAAAGAAACAGAAAGCCACAATTCTTTCAGCATTTAATATTTCTTCAAGTGATCTTCCACAGATTTAAGGTTTTAATCAAGTCATACTGCATAGAGTTTCTTACACAGTAGAAGGCTTTTTATCAAACACAATCAGGGCCAGTATTAGGTTGTTAACTGAAGGAGTCAGTAAAAGAATGAAAGCATTAAAATATAATAAGTATTTTATTTTAGTTTAAAACATACAAATGTATATTTAGTCACCTTTTTTTTTATTTTTTTACTGTGGAGCCAAAGACTTGTTTAAGAATGGGCCCAGTGATTGTCATCCTAAATATCTGCCTTGGAACAACCCCCTATAATTTATGATATATAACTTTCAATTTCAATTTACTCACTTTGAAGTAAGAACTTAATTAGTTGATGAGAAACTATATTTGCCTAGTCTCAGAGTATCTCCCTTGAGAAATATATTAACTAGAAAGGGAAAAATAGAAACTTCACAGTGAACACACCTAGCAGATACCACCCTAACCAACTGATAACATCACCAGTAGTAAGATACACCACTATCATAAAATGGCATATGATGAAAACATGCATAACCTTATCCCGATCATGAGAAAACATCAGACAAACCCAAACTGAGGAACATTCTACAAAACAATGATCAGTTCTCTTTAAAAGTGTCAAGGTTATGAAAGATAAGAAAAGAATAAGGATCAGTTATAGACTGGAGAAGATGAAGCAGAAATAATTAAATGCAATGTGGGATCATAGAT
This sequence comes from Trichechus manatus latirostris, assembly GCF_000243295.1. Classification (NCBI taxonomy): domain Eukaryota; kingdom Metazoa; phylum Chordata; class Mammalia; order Sirenia; family Trichechidae; genus Trichechus; species Trichechus manatus. The sequence continues at coordinate 2,421,907 of NW_004443994.1, forward strand.
CGGATCCTGGAACAGAAAAAAAAGGAAAAACTGGTGAAATTCTTTAAAAAAAAAAAAACTGGTGTAATTGGTCTGTAATTAATTAATTAATACTGTAGCGCTGCACTATCTCCATTCTACAGAGGGATAGAAAACCGTCCGCGGTACATGACTGCACTTTCAGGAACTGTCACTAGGTGGAACAAGCTGTTTCTCTAGCAGACAGTCAAGACTTAAAATTTAAGTTTGTTACACACACTGCTGTGACTTCAGAGACAAGAACCCAGTTCCATTATTTTTATTCCATTAAAAATTTATTTTGTCTTCCCCTAACTCTACTAATTTAATAACCAAATTGCCCTAACACAGTTGTTAGTTGCCATGAGGCAATTCCAACTCATGGCAACCCCGTGTGTGCAGAGTAGAAATGCTCCATAGGGTTTTCAAGGCTGTGATCTTTCAAAGCAGGTCGCAGGCCTGTCCTTCGAGGTAACTCTGGGTGGGTTCGAACCACCAACCTTTCTGCTAGTAGTCGGGTACTTAATCTTTTGCATCACCCAGGAAAAATATTTGTTGGGCAAATAAGACATCATTAAGAATAGAAACGACAGAAGCATCAAAATTTGAACAGTTTTTTCACATTGTCTTGTCATCTTTTTAAACAAAGTTAAACTGGTTTCATGGAGCCTTTGATATGATACGCTGCATTGTGAATCAACAAAAAGGGAGAGAGGAGCAGCATTCCCAAGCATATTTGGATCCCTCTCTTTATAAAGCATCTTTGAAGAAATGACATTCCAAGGAATATGATTTGGGGAAGGCTTCCTAAATGCTTGTTTTTCTTATTTAATGTAATCACCCTGGTGTCAATCCAGCTGAAGTTTCAGTCTTCTTCACTCCTTGTCGTGGATTTCATCTTTGTTGTGTTCATGTTCCCCACAGCTATCAAATCCCGTTGACGCTTGCTATTATGTCACCAGCCAGGTGCTGAAGTCTGTCAAATACAAACTCTCTGTACTTAAAGCACTTCTCTCTGAGTGTCGCTAGTCTCATGGAGGGCGTTGATTAAGTAGATCCCTTTCCTATTCACACCTGATTCCAGCCTGAACTAAACTCCACCCAAAGGCACGAACGCACCTACTCTCCAGCCTCCAGTTCATGTGAAATAACAGAACTCCATTTTCCTGAAATGCCTATATAACAGAGCTGAGTAAGTTGACTTACCACTCATGAAGGCAAACTTTGAAAATGTCCTCATTATCTAAAGAAAAGAAAAAGTCAACCAGGAAGATAAAAATCTTTTATTAAACACACACATAATTTTATCACTACTAAGAAATGGTCTAAAGAAACAATTACCATCTAGATACCTGTTTGTCTCTTCCTCTAGACTGTGAACTCCTTGGTAATAGGAAATGTGTACAGGTTGTCCCCATCTTATGACATATTCAAGTTACAACAAACTGTACCAATGACCGTCTGTTGTTTTGTTTTGTTTGGTTTGGTTTGGTTTGGTACATCTTATCATTAATAATATGTACTACATACAATGTTGCAGTGCGTAATTTGCTGAGGTTATCACTCTCAGATGTTCATTCGCAGATATTTCTATGTAATGTTTCCAACCCTCAAAGACAAATAAAGATCAGATTTATAAAGATACTGATAATAAAACAATGAAAACTAAAAAAAAAAAAGGTATTCAACTTACGTCAGAACAGACTTACAATGGAGTTGTCGGAAGGCAACCCTGTTGTAAGTCAGGGACTACCTGTATAGCTCATCTCAGTTCCCCCAGTACCTAGCATGGTGTCTGACATATTATAACGAAACCAAAACAAACTCGTTGCCATCGAGTCAATTCTGACTCATAGTGATCGTATAGGACTGGGTAGAACTGCCCCATAGGGTTTCCAAGTAGCAGTTGGTGAATTCGAACCGCTGACCTGTTGGTTAGCAGCTGTAGCTCTTAACCACTGCACCACCAGGGTCTTGACATATTACAGTCCTTATTAAGTATTTGAAGAATGAATAAATTAATAATTGAGTAAATAAGTGAATGGAGTGATCTGTTTGTTAGTAAATATTAGAAGGAGCAACTTAGTTCTACTAACACCAAATTTAATACCCTTGTATTAATACATACTATTAATACATACTAATATTAAAATGACTTGCTCATTCACTCATTCACTCATAAAATATTTATTAAATATATACCACATTTCAAGATACAAAGATGAATAAGAAATAATCTGTCTTCAAGAACCGAACAGCGTAATGGATAAAAATAACTTACATTTATTTAATGCTTCTTCAAATACTTTCATATTTGATATTTACAATAGTCCATTGAGATCTATATCTTCCCTATCTCCTTTTAAGATTGTTTTAAAGTTATGGGTAGATACAAAAATATCTTTATAAAATACTTGTAAGTACTTGTAAGTATAAAGTATAATGATACAACAAGCTCCTGTGTAGACACCACCCAATTTAAGAACAGGGACATAATTGTATTTCAGGTCCCTGTGTCCCCTTTTTTTTCCCCTAACAGGAAACGCTACCGTCAATTTTCTCTTCATCCTTCATTTATTTTTATTTATACTTAATCATGTTTATATTGCTACACAACGTATTACATAGTTTTGCATGTTCTGTACTTCATTCAAAGGGAGACATACTTAAAGATTACTATTTCCACTCAACATTTTAGTTTTGCCTTCTACATGTAAGTCTTTAATTCGTGTGGATTTGATTTTTATATATGGTATGAGACAGGGATCCAATTTCATCTTTTTCCATTCAGATTACCAGTGGTTAAGTGCTCAGCTATTAACAAGAAGGTCGGTGGTTCGAACTCACCAGCCGCTCTGTGGGAGAAAGATATGACAGTCTGCTTCCATAAAGATTATACAGCCTTGGAAATCCTATGGGGCAGTTCTACTCCGTCCTATAGGGTCACTATGAGTTGGAATCAACTCAACAGCAATAGGTTTGGCAGTTTGTTTATTTTGGGGGGGAAGGTACACCTATTTAGCCTATAAGTTCCCAAGTCCTTTTGAAAGAAAAGTATAAACCTAATTTATGTGCTATAATGGAAAAATCATTGGTTTCAGAATTACAAGTATTGGTTCCACTCTAGGGCTGATTAGCTGTGTGATCTTTGGCAATCGATTTAGCCTCTTTGAACATGAAGTTTTTTCCCCACAAATGAGGCTATAGACGCTTACCATGCAGCATTATTGTGAGGATAAAATAATAAAAATGTATGTGAATTTGATTTTAAAAATTCATTGAATGTCTATCATGAACAAGCACTTTCTAGGTACATTGAGCAAAAAAAAGACACTCTCTGCCCTCACGTGGATATAATATAGTGGGTACAAAAAAATAGACATACACAACAATATCAATTGTGAAAACGTTAAGAATAAAATAGAGTATGTTAGCTGTAATTATCATTACAATGGTAGACAGAGAATGTCTTAGTCATCTAGCGCTGCTATAACAGAAATACCATAAGTGGATGGCTTTAAAAAAGAGAAATGTATTCTCTCACACTCTGGTAGGCTAGAAGTCCGAATTCAGGAAGTCAGCTCCAGGGTAAGGCTTTCTCTCTCTGTTGGCTCTGAAGGAAGGTCCTCGTCATCAATCTTCCCCTGGTCTAGGCGCTTTTCTGCGCAGGAACCCCGTCCAAAGGACACACTGCTCCCGGTGCCGCTTTTTTGGAGGTATGAGGTCCCCCTGGCTCTCTGCTTGCTTTTCCCTTTTATATCTCAAAAGAGATTGGCTTAAGACACAACCTAATCTTGTAGATTGAGTCCTGCCTCATTAACATAACTGCCACTAATCCCATCTCATTAACATCATAGACATAGGATTTACAACACATAGGAAAATCACATCAGATGACAAGATGGTGGACAATCACACAATACTGGGAATCATGGCCTAGCCAAGTTGACAGATATTTTGGGAGGACAAAATTCAACACAATTCAATGGAAATTAGAGGGCAGAAAGTGCTATTTTGGATAGGCTGGTCAGGAAGGAGTATCATTTGAGCAGGGTCCTGAATGAACTAAGGTAGTGACCATCTAGAGGAAGATTATTCCAGCCAAAGAGACAAAAACAGGCAAAGGCCTAGAATCTGGAAATAGTTTGGCCTCTCAAGTACCCAGCAGGTAACCAGACATAATAGCTCCCTTGCAGAAGTGATATGCCCTGGTGGTGTAGTGATTAACAGCTTGGCTGCTAACCAAAAGGTCAGCAGTTCAAATCCATCAGCTGCTCCTTGGAAACCCTATATGGCAGTTTCTACTCTGTCCTGTAGGGTCACTATAAGTTGGAATCAACTCAGTGGCAACGGGTTTGGTTTTTTGGCACTCGGCAACCAAGGAGCCCTGGTGGTGCAATGGTTAACTGCTTGGCTGCTAAACGAAAGCTCAGAGGTTCAAACCCACCAGTGGCTAAGCTGGAGGAAAGACCTGGCACTCTGCTCCCATAAAAATCACAGCCTAGGAAACCTGTATGGGGCAGTTCTACTCTGTCCTAGAGAGTTGCCATGAGTCATAATAGACTGGACAGCACATAACTACAACTCTGCAACCACATCTTCATCTCCTTTATTTGGATTCCCACGTCACAAGCACTCTTTCTTCCCTTACTTCTAGCATAAGTCTAGATTCACCCCACAAATGCTAAAAATGTTCTTTTCTTTTTAAGTTAATATATGTTATTGTTGTTAGGCGCTGTCGAGTTGGTTCCGAATCATAACGACTCTATGCACAACAGAACGCAATACTGCCCGGTCCTGCGACATCCTCACAATCACTGCCACATTTGAGACCATTGTTGCAGCCACTGTGTCAATCCATCTTATTGACGGTCTTCCTCTTTTCCTCTGACCCACTACTTTGCCTAACATGATGTCCTTCTCCAGGGATTGATCCCTCCTGATAACATGTCCAAAGTATGTGAGACGTCGTCTCACCATCCTTGCTTCTAAGAAGCATTCTGGTTGTACTTCTTCCAAGACAGATTTGTTCATTCTTTTGACAGTCCATGGTATATTCAATATCCTTTGCCAACACCACAATTCAAAGGTGTCAATTCTTCTTCCGTCTTCCTTATTCATCGTCCAGCTTTCACATGCATATGAGGCAATTGAAAATACCATGGCTTGGATCAGGCGCACGTTAGTCTTCATGATGACATATACTGAGAGTTAAATATGTGTCAAGCATTTTACAAAACAGTTTACACATCTTATTTGATCCTTAGAAAAATCCTAGAACATAGTTATTACTGTGTTCCAAATATGGAAACAGCTTACAGAGGCTAATGTTCACATGGCTAATCAGAGGCTGAGTTGGAATTTGAACCCCAGCCATCTCATGCTTATGTCCATACGGTTAACCACTTTCCTATGCTGCCTCCTTGTCATCTGAAGAAGGGCCTTGCAAACCCACCGACGAGTAGGCTCAGGATAGTCTCCTTCAGAGAAAGTCTATTGTCCTAAAGGAATGATTCCCAATCCCAGCTTTCCAGAACTACTAATGTGCCTGCATTCATTCATTCATTCAACATTTATTGAGTACCAACTATGTGCAAAGACTCTGTGTTAGCTTCTGGGGATAGAGCAAGCAACTAAGAGAGCTTCTTCTCCTAATGAGTCAAAGGGGTATCAAAACCCTGAAAATAAAATTTATTTGCTACACTTTAAGAGCAAGGACTGTCACACAAATGGAATAAAAATAAGTATAAATAAACCATTACTACCAGAGCATCCCAATTGCAAAGAGAGGTTGAAAATTGTCTCTCTAAAGAAGATACAGAGTCTAAAGGCATCATAGGTAGTCTGCCTCTGTCATAATCAGGTCCCATTTATGTTCCCAAGAACGTTCTCTCTATGCTAGATTTTCAAGTATCCTATCTTAAGAATTAAAGGGCATTGGGAATTATTGTTTGAGGGTTTTCAAGTTATATACATTTTTACTACCTGGGGTTTGAGAGGCTGCAAACTATCTATTTCAAAACCATAAAAACTTATAATGCTATTAACTTACAGTGAACTTATTCTTTCTTTCATTTCTGCCTCCTTCATCCTTACTGAAGTTTCACCTTTGCTCTTTCCTCTATGCATACTGGGTTGTGTGTGCCTATGTAAGTGAGCGGCTAGCAAGCATCAAGATAGTATTGATACTGCTTATGCTCCACAGAAGATTAAGTATTGCCCTTCAACTACAGAGCGTTGGCTGGCAAACCAAGGAACACTCAGAATATCACACTCTGTTAAGCAGCAATGATTTTATGGGGTTTAAATGATCCCTAATGACTTTGGGGACAGAAATCAGATAATACAACAAGCACTGTGGAATAGAACTTTCTGCAAAGATGGAATATTCTATATCTGTGTTGTCCAATACAGTAGCCACTAGCCATGCCTAGGGAGCATTTGAAATGTGGCTAGTGTGACGGAAGACCTGAATTTTTAATTTCATTTAATTTTAATTAATTTAAATTTTAAAATCTGCATTTGGCTGGTGGCTACCATATAGCACAGACACATATAGAAAAAGAGAAAGATTTCTCATTATTTTTAAATATTCTGAACAGAATTAAGAATGCTAAAATTAACTGACTTTTTTAATAAAACAATAATTTCATAATCCCATTTTAGGGCTTCTTTTGCTAATAAAAAGTGGCAGTGACTTGATTTACTGTAAAATTACATTTTCTTCTTGAGTGGCAACTGCAGATTTTACAGCTTAGTTCATTAGTGTCACCAGGTTAAACGCCCCACTTTAAAGTGTTTATATTTAGTAGGGTAAGATTCTGTGGCATGTGGACCTTAGTATTCCAGGTGAGTGACCACCTAAAAGCAGAAAAGTACATTTCAGATGATAGGGTCTTACAGAACAAATTAAACATCATAGTGTGGTCAACCCTTCGTCTGAACAAAGCTTCATGAAGAAAAAGAACAGCTCAGATACAGCAAAAACAGTAGACAATTCAAGATTCTTAATAACCCAGACATTCTGCTTAACTTTAGAATGTGTGACTGGGTGATTTTTACTTTTTGTCTCAGAAAAAATGTCATCAGTAGGATTAGCCTACATGCATATCGAACTGCCTGAGCACACACCAACTGACAGCAACTGGATAGCAGTGACATTCGGCTGTATTAGTTTCCTAGGGTCACCATAACAAAATACCACAAACATAAGAACAGAAATGTATTGTCTCACAGTTCTGGAGGCTGGGAGTCTTAGATTAAGGTGTCACTCATGTTGATTCCTTCTGAGACTTGGAGGAGAATTTGTTCTATGCCTTGTTCCTAGCTTCTGGTAGCTCCAGGCAATTTTGGCTTATAGCTGCAGTGCCACATAGTGTCCTTCCTCTGACTCCCTGTCTCTGTGTTTCTTCTCCTCTTTATAAGGATACCAGTCATATAGGATTAGGAGCCACCTACTCCAGTATTACCTCATGTTAACCTAATTGACAACATCTTCAAAGATCCTATGTCCAAACATGGTCACATTCAAAGGTAACAGGGTTAAGACTTCAACATATCTTTTGGGGTGATACAATTCAATCCACAACACCAGTCTAACCCAAGAACTTCTGATGAAATAATGGAGAAAGTGTGCAATCCACAAACTGTTAATGTAGAGAAGGAGAGAGGTGTTGCCATAACATCCTGTTACACCGTATAAGTAAGAGCCACCCCAATGGTACTCACAGTTGCAACTCTGAGACCTAGCACATGTCTTTATGTAGTAGGCATTCAGTCAATGTGTTGCTTGAATAAGTAAATGAAAACAATGAATGACTGAAATGAATGAGTGAATAAAGAAATGGTAAAGAAATGCCAGTTGAAGCCTAAACTGGATCGCCACATGTTTGGGCTTGTCAGAAAAATTTATGGGATATTAACCTGAATTCTATTTACATGAGGGACTGAGAAATAATTGCGCTATGAGAAATACCAAGCATATAAGCTTGATTTAATAACAGAATTTCCATTTTCTTCTATCCCAACCTCCATAGGCTTGCTGTGAGTCCTAGAGGAAGGGAAAGGTATGGGAAAAAGCAAGATTCACTAAGACTCCCATAACATCTTGGAAGTCCTCATCAGTACTTCATCAGGACCAAATATTGGGGCTAGGGGTAGATTTATATAGCAGGATAGTATGGGTGACTTTAGTGAGTACCAACAGCTTTAGCAGCAATGGCAGGCAGTGTCAAGAGGCCACACCAAGGGCTTTGGAGAGGTAGCTTTGAGAGTGAGTAAAAATTGCACTTGACACAGTTTAGTGCCCTTAAAGTGGACACCAGTGAAAATGTCAGTTTTAAGACATCTGCATATAGTTTCATGGGGAGATCCTCCAGCCCTATTCTCCTCACTCCCCACCTGCAGGGTAGACCCTGATTAACTTAAGCTAAACATCTACTATAGACGGAATTGTGTACCCCAAAAATGTGTGATAAATCCTAACCCCTATACCTGCGGTTATAATCTCTTTTGGGAATGGTTTTCTTTGTTATGTTAATGATACAGCGTTAGTGTAGGGTGTGTTTAGAGTCAATCTCTTTTGAGATAAAAAAGATTAAGGAAGCAGAGATGGGGGATGATAGATGCCATGCCACATGAAGATCACCAAACAGTTAAGGAATATAAGCTGAAGACACAAGGACCTCCCCCAGAGCAGACAGGGAAAGCCTTCCCCTAGAGCCAGCGCCCTGATTTTGGACTTGTAGCTTCCTAAACTGTGAGAAAATATATTTCTGATTGTTAAAGCCACCCACTTGTAGTATTCTGTTACAGCAGCACTAGATAGCTAAGACAATACCACACTCACTACCAACTCCCTGGCCATGGTGACTGACTCTGGGAAAGACAAGCTTTACTCTTTCACTGGATTTTATAGATGAACATGTGAAGCTTAAAAGTATTGCAACCATTTTGTCTCATTAGGGAAGCCAGGCCAAAGATGCAGCTGGCACACAAAGAAAAAAAAGTGATAAGAGATGATGAAAAACCTATTATTGGATCCTCGAGATCAAACTGCATCTCTGGCAAGTGCTACCTCTGGCCCTTTCAAATACATAAGCCAATAAATATTTCACTTACACAAATTTCGGTAAGGTATTCTGTCACTTGCAACTAAAAGATTCCTATCAGGTACCAAAAGGCTAGAGGTGGGGCAAGGTTCACTTTTAGGACCTTGTCATTTCACTCAAGGGTTAGGATATCATCTGCAAAGTTTCCTGTGGCAGGAAAACAATTACAACAGAAGATTTGTCATTGCCTGTAGTGCGTGTACTAGGGAAAGTGTGTGGGCAGAGATTGGAATCAGGAATGTTTCTCAGTATAATAAACATCTCTTAGACTTTAGAAGTAGGGCTACTGCCTTCATACATGACAATGCACTTCTGTTCGCCACACCTAACTTACCCAGGTGCAAGCAGTCCTGGGGCTAAGAACAAGATCCGTTCCTAACCTTGTCTTTAAGTCTTTAAGTCAAATTTGTAGCTAAGTTGGAACAGGTGCATATGGATCTTATTTAGTCTTACTTTAGTGCAAGAGCTAGAAGCCTTTTCAATGATTTAAAAGCTGCAAGTGCAGCAAGTGAAAGTGATTGTGATGAAGAACTTGTTGCAAGTAGGGGCTGGGTCAAGCGTTTCAAAGTGAGGGCAAATTTACATAACATTAAATGGCAGGTAGGTAGTCTGTAAGTCAGACTTTTGTAACGTGGGGGACTGCCTGTATTCAAATAATCAGATTGAAGAGGGATCCTATTTTCCTTCTTACTGTTATTCTCTGTGATTAGTTGTTATCATTCTGATTATGTTCAGTTGCTCAGCCCTAAGTAAATAGAAGTTTGTATTTGGGTATCTTAAACTTTCACTTCAGATGCCTTTTTCTTATTCCAGAGCTCCAGCTTCCTATCTTTCCTAACACTGACTAGCAACTTATCTTGTGCCCAGATAGCTATCATCTTCAAGGGAGCTCTAGGAGACAATAGCAGAGAAAAGATTTCTGCCCCTCATGGTTTCTTCGTTCTTTTTCTTTTGGCAGTCCACCTAAAAGGATTCTGACTTTTCACAGGCGAGTTTAGTTTCTGTATTTGTTAGGATATAGTTTCAGATGCATGAAATAGAGATTCAAAATAACAGTAGATTACACAACATAGAAGTTTCTTTCACTGCCATTTAAAGTCTGAAATGGTATGGTGGCTTCTGCTGTGAAGTTAGAAGGGACCAGTCTCCTATCTTGCTCTGACATCTCCAGGTGTTGCCTCCATTTCTAGGTTCAACATGGCTCACTATCATATCCCAATTCCAGCCTGACAGAAGAGGAAAATAAGGTAAGGATATATCTTTTCCCTTTAAGTCAAGGTTTCCCAACACTGGCACTATTGACATTTCAAGCCAGATAATTTTTTGTTGGGGGAGAGGGAGATGTCCTGGGCATTGTAGGATGTTTAGTAGCATCTCTGGCCTCTCCCAACTAGATGCCAGTGGAATTCCCCCCATCACCAAATTGTGGCAACGAAAAATGTCCCCCAGACATTGCCAAATGTCCCTTGGGGCCATATTTTACTTCAGCTCACTTTCCTTTGGTGAGAACTGAGTCACATGGTCATATATAGCTGCAAGGGACCTGAGAAATAAAGTCCTTTTCTTTTCTTCTTGATGGCTATGTGCCTAGCTAAATCCTGGGGATCCTGTCACTATAGAAGAATGGGACTACTAACAGTCTCTGCCACGGTGTTCAAGTGTTAAGTATGTCATTGCCTATTAACATCAACATAGGAGCACAATGATAATAACAGATAATATTTATTCAACTGTTGTCTCCATCCACCTCCAGGCTTCCACTAAATTTCCCAGAAATATTTCTGACTCTTTAGGTTGCATTTTATGTTTGTGAACATCCTTCTAGGCTACAACTATGAGAACCTTGGAAACCCATGGAACTATATGTCAGTGCCTTAAAACGGACATTTTCACTGGTGTCCGCTTTGAAGGCACTGAACTGTGTCAAATACAGTTTCTAGTCATTCTCAAAGCAATCTCCTCAAAGCTTTTGACACTGCTTTCAACACTCAAAGCAATACTATCTTAATAGTATTTATGTTATTAAGGCATCATGACAGGTGATATTGACAATGTTTTCAGGCTAGGATTCTTCTTGATCACTCAGATCAGACCATAAATATGCTTGTCTCAATGATAAAGTTTTAGCTGATGTACTCATTTCCTAAGGCTGCTGTATAACAAAGTACCACAAACTGCGTGGCTAATAAGAACAAATTTATTGCGTCGCAGTTCTGAAGGCCAAGAGTCCAAAATAAAGGTGTTGGCCATGTTGATTCCTTCTGAGGGCTCTAAAGGATAATCTATTTCATGCCTATCTCCTAGCTTCCTTACCAGCTATCCTTGGCATTCCAGTCTCTGCCTCCATCTTCACATGGTTGTCTCCCTTCTGTGTCTCTCTGGGTCTCTTCTCCTCTTTTATAAGGACACCACTTACATTGGATTAGGGCCCACCCAACCCCAGTTTGACCTCGTGTTAACTGGTAACATCTTCCAAGACTCCACTTCCAAACAAGGTCACACTCACAAGTACTTGAGCTTGGGATTTAAACACATCATTATGGGGGATACAATTCAATCCATAAGATCTGCTTTGGTTTTCTGTATTGTTATAGGTATTATTCAATCTCTGTGGATGTTCTTGATCTTCGTGTATTACAGTGGTCATGTTGCTCCTGACTGCAATGTGTGGAGACCATTTTACCTCAGCTCTAAACTGCACTCCATGACATCTGCACAACACTGTTTTATTGAATGTATTAACAAGCAAGTGAAGGAAAAAAAAAAAAAAGGACACTCAGTGAAGCAGAATTCAAGAATTTCCCAACTCTGATAAACTAAGCTCTTTGAAAAATAAACCTCTTTATATCCCAGAACATTTCCATATAAGATGAACTCCAAAATATGTCACCTAGTCAAAGTTATCACATGAGATACACAGGTGTGCTCTGAGTGAGGGTGAGTGAGGATTTCAGTCCAGCCCGCTCACCAAACCATTAGACTCATCCCAGGGCTATAGCTTCCCAGAAGAAACACTTCTTTTTTTTGTCTTTCTAATTAGTCCAGCCAGCAGGCACCATTCCTAATTTATGCTAACTGTATCTAGTTATCTTATCTCCAAATAACCAAATGATTCCTAATTGCTTTTAATAAATTTATGCTGAAAGAAAGTAGTATTTTCTGATATTATATCATCACAATCCTTTTTCTTAAAAAGTAATATGGTTTAAAGAAATGAGCACTGGACTGGGATTCAGGATACCTGGGTCCAAGTCCCAGCTCTGATATTTAATAACTATGTTACCTGGGGAAAAGTACCTAATCTTTCTGTGCCCCCAGTTTCCTCTTCTTTAAAATGAGAAGGGATGGGGATAGTAGTATTGGGTACTCTGATAATTGCAATGTTTCATTTCAAAGTATCATGTCTGAAAAACCAAAAGCTTTGGAGGCTTAACAATTCACTGATTGCTTGCTAAAAGGACAAAGAGATGGTACAATTCAATGCTAAGACCTGAGGCCAGAAAGCAGCTGCAAATGCATACGTTTCACATTTTTCAGACATCAGATATTCTATGTAGGTGGGTATGACATTGTTCATAAACAATTTGAGTGAAAATTTCTTACCTGGAAGAGCAGCTACCTTGACATTTTTGTTGAACTACACTGACTCTTGCCTCAGGGCTTTTGTATACAATGTTCCCTCTCCTGAACATTCTGTCCGCTCTCTTTACCTTCCTACTTCCCGTAAGAATTTAAATATTTTCCATATTTTCCCATGAGATCTGAAGGATCAGGTCTCAGCCTAGACATCACTTTTTGTGGAAAACCTTCCCTAACCACCATTCAACCCAATCCAACCATCTCTACCTATTCTACTCAATCATAGCCTTTATCAATTTGGATTTAAATTATGTGTTTACTATGGGGCTGCTATGAGTTGGAATAGACTCAATGGCAAAGGGTTTGATTTTTTTGTTTACTATTTACATGAACTGGACAATGAATATGGAAGACTGAAGAAGAACTGATGCCTTTGAAGTACGGTGTTGGTGAAGATTACTGAGTACACCATGGACTGCCAGAAAAGCAAACAAATCTGTTTTGGAAGAAGTACAGCCAGAGTGCGCCTTGGAAGCAAAGATAGCAAGACTTTGTCTCACATACTTTGGACATGTTATCAGGAAGGACCAGTCCGTGGAGAAGGACATCATGCTTGGTAAAGTAGTGGGTCCATGAAAAAGAGGACAACCCTCAATGAGATGGATTGACACAGTGGCTGCAACAATGGGCTCAAGCATAACAAGGATTGTGAGGATGGCTCAGGACCGGGCAGTGTTTTGTTCTATTGTACACAGGGTCACTATAAGTCAGAACCATCACATCGGAACTTACCAACAACAATTTATACAAGAGTGTAAATTTCATGAAGACAGGAATAATATCTACTGTATGCAGATATTAGGTGCTCAATAAATATTTGTTGTAAGAAGGGAAGGAGAGAGATCGATAGTTGGACAGTAGGAAGGATGAACAGATTGTCATAGCGGTTCTCTTCATGTTTGAAAGATGACAGGTCTACCTACGATAGCTTAGCATTTTTAGTTTTTCCACATCTACTACTTTATATTGGCTTTCTGCGTTATAAAGGAAACAACAGTAGATTCCTCTTTTAAAATATGACTGTAATGGTTGCTTAAACAGTAAGAAAGTGCAGAGAATTTAAAATGTCCTAAGAAACTATAGCTGGAATGGAAATCTGGGTTTCTGAAATCTAACCCTGTATTTTTTGTTAATCCACACTGCTCCTAAGGCTTTGAAGCTCAAGAGCTCAAGTACTAAGAAAGGCAATTGAGAAACCTCTCCATACCCAACGTGAAGTTAATCTACGGCTATCTCAAAATCTTTAATCATTTACTTTTGTAAAAATGAACATATACTCAATGATGTTATCAAGCAAATAAATTAATTGCATATGACCAATCTATAAACTAATACAGTTGCCTGGACTGTACATAACAGCCATGTGTTTTGCATATTGTTGTTCTACAAAGGATTTTGGATTGCAGTTCTGATTAATTGTACTAATGCTTGGACTTAGAATCAAACTGAGAGCTGGGTAATTCTTAGGTCCCTTTCATGTCCTTTATAAACCTTCTTTGGAAATCTTGAAAATGACTTTCAAAACTGAAATTAGTTTTCTGCCTAATCCCTGGAGACCAATGCAGTGAATTTCATCATGCCATGATGATTAAAAATGTTGAAATGAGTCATGATATAATTAAGAATTTCTTTGTCCAAGTCTAACCCCACAAACTACATCTAATTCTGGTCCATTTTATAAAAACTAGTTCATTCTGCCTGATGCTCAATACAAATTTTGGCAAGGAGACATGAAAGAAAGTCCCATGATTTAAAGTATATTTATAGGTCTATCAACTCTTTTTTTAATAAGTAAATGATAGTAAAGTATCCCAGGCAAATTTGGCAGCTTATGCAAAGATATAGTAGGAAAAAATAAGGAATACTATGGGAATCCCAGGAAAGGCAGTAGGACTGAGACACATGTAACAAAATGAAGAAACTTTTACTCACTTACCCCTGATACGGTATTCTTCTAAGAGCATAACACTGTATTTTTTAAAGAAATATTTTAATAAGGTACTTGGAATGAGAGGTGAGACCCTAAGGGACACATTTAAGCTATAAATGATTATCAGTAACAGCCATCGAACCAGAATGGGATCTGGAAACAGAAGGACACTTTGTTTTATTGAGCCCTTTGATGAGGTTGGGTACGTGCATTTATGAATAGGAGCTGGGGAAGAGCCAAATTGCTCAGTATAATAAAGAGATGAATGTGAAGAACTTGGGGAAGTGGAACCAGGAAGGCTATACACTTTGGAAGGATGTAAACACCAAAAATAAAATCCCAGGAGTGCCACAGCTGAGAAGGAACTTTGGAGAAAAAATGTCGAATGGTGAATTGGGGGCCATTACTGTACCACGTGTGATAGAATAGCCCCCTTCATCTCCCCTGTGAATTCCATGTTTCTCACTAAGACTTTTGTACAAGTGGATTTGGGGAATAGAATGTGAAGAGATGCAAGAGTTCTATGCCCACTTGGGTGTAAAGTAAAACAGGACAGCTGGCATCTGGGCTACACATACAGTATAAAAGAAAAGTGGCAATGGATAAGTCTGGAGGAATAAGCAGGGACCATTTTGTGAGGGGCCATGTGAGCCACCTTAAAAAGTGTACACCTTATTTCAGGGAAAACAGGAAACTGCTAAAGAAAAGGAGAGGAATGACATTATGAGGTTTATAATTTAGAAAGATTACTGTGGGAGCAATTCAGAGAATGAGTTGGAAGAAGCAATGTTGGAGGCAGAAGTAAAGATACAAAGCTTTGCAGTAATCCGTGCCAAGGGATGTTAATGGCCTGAACTGGTTATAGTAGCAGTGGAGATGGAGAGAAGTAGACAATCTAGACATATTAAAAAGTTAGAATCAATGGATATGAATGACTGATTGAACGTAGGGGATAAGGTGACCAAACTTCCTGGACTGGGAGGCTTCCCAAGACGTAAGACTTTCACTTGTGAAGTTGGGACTGTTCAGGGCAAACCATTCTGATTTGCCTACAGGGTTCCATGGATGTGGGACTTTTAGTGCTAAAACCAGAAAAGTCCTGGGAAAACCAGTAAGTCTTGGTTACCCTAGTGGGGGATGAAGTTGTCGGTAAGTGAAGATGGCACCCACAAGTGGAAGTGGAAGTGCCAGTCACTGAGACAGGGAAGGTGGGAATAGGAGTAGATTCAGGTGGGAAGAGGAGGCTGAGTTTCCTTTTTGCACATGTCTCATTTCAGAAGCCTACAGAACATCCAAAGGGAGATGTCCAATGGACAAGTTAGATTCTATTAAGAATCTTGTACTCAAGAAAGCAAGTTAGATTTAAAATAAAGTTTTTGAAGCTGTACTAGTTTCCTAGAGCTGCTGTAACAAGTATCATACACTGGGTGGCTTAAAACAACAGAAATTTATTCTCTCACAGTTCTAGAAGCTAGAAGTCTAAAATCAAAGTGTCAGAAACATTGGTTTCTTCTGGGAGCTCCGAGGGAGAATCTGTTCCATGCCTCTCTCCATGTTTCGCTCCTTGGTGTTCCTTGGCTTGTAGCTGCATCACTTCAATCTCTGCCTCCATCATCACACAGCACTCTCCCTGCGTATCTCCATGACCCTGTGTCTCCTCATGGCCTTCTTATAAGGACTAGTCATTGGATTTAAGGCCTACCCTAATCCAGTATGACCTTATCTTAACTTGACTACATCTACAATGACCTTATTTTCAAATAAAGTCACAATCACAGGTACAGGGGAGGGGGATGGTTAGGATATCAACATATCTTTGGCGGGGGGACATTCAACCTGCAACAGAGATTATCAGTATATAGATGGCACTTAAAGCTATGTGAATGAATAACACTGTCCAGGAGAGGAGAGAGGAGGGCATGGGGAGAGGAGGGAAGGAGAGGAAAGGGGAAGGGAAGGAATGAAAGGGGAGGGGAGGGGAGGGGAGGAGAGGAAGGAAGAGGGGAGAGGAGGAGAGAAGAGGGAAGGAGGGAGAGGGGAGGGGACTAAGGATAGAACCCTGGGAAACATCAATATTTACAAGGTATACAGAGGTGACTGAGATGAAGCAGCTATAATAGCAAGATAAAAACCAAGGGAGTGCACTGTCTCAGAAGTCAGGGCAACACAATATTTGAAGGAGGGTGAGGTCAGTGTCAAGTGCTGCAGGCAGATCAAGTAAGATAAAGACTGAGAATCATCCTTTGGATTTAACAGCAACAAGGTCATTATTGATCTTGGTGAAAGCAGTTTTAGAGGAATGGTAGAGCTAAGTGAGACTGAGGGATGAATGGGAGACAAGAAAACAGAGATAACAAGTAAAAACATCTCTTTCAAAAAGTTTCCAAGGAGGCAAGATATAAGGAGAGTAGATGGTCAGAGATGTGGTGTTGAGGAAAATTTTATAATGGATGTCTTATCCCAGGTCCTCTAGAAAGCACAGCCTGAAGTAAGGATTAAAACACTATTCTTTATTTATGAGATGCAAGCCCAGGGAAGTGAGGTTGGGGAAAGTAAGACAACGAGAGATGTGATGTGATGAAATGCATTAAAGCACCGTTGCGGCTTCATAGTGAGCCACAAAGAAACACAGCAGGTTGCTCAGCAATTGTATTTGCAGGCCTTTTTGGAAAGGCTGTAAGAAGAAATCACACGTTAGAGTAGTTTACAGATGGGAGAAAGGCTGGAAATTTATCTTATCCTTTCCTACTCTCCAATCTCATTTATTAAGTTTCATCCCATTGGGAAATCACTCCTCCACCCTTCCAGGCTCTATCATCTGGCTCCTTGGCAGTCATGAGGTTTCAAATTCCATGCCCATTGTGTAGTTTTGGTTTTTGCTTTTTCTTTTTTGTTTGTTTTGGGGTTTGTTTTTTTTTAAATCAAAATATCTGAAAGCAGAAGGGCACCCTGGCACAGAGGGCTCAGTGCATGGGCTGTGATGGCCATGCAGGCCCAAGGCTCAGCTCAGACTCTGGCCAGTTTGTAGAGTTCAACAAAGGTGCTAGCAATGGCAGTAGTAAAAGCACAGTCTAGAGGCAAGCATTGCCCTGGTAAAGAAAGTAATCAGGGGAATCTGAAAAGGTACCCAAGGTTTGTGTTCAATATGGCGGAAAAGACATAACATGCCATTGGAATGGAATCAACAGAGAACAAGGGGTTGGGCTTCCTGAGGCTTCCATATTGATATCAAGACACAAGATGCTATACTACCCTACTTGACACCCACATTTGCATACCTCAGAAGTACAGGGGAGTTAATACCCATATGGTAAACTTTTGACATTGTTTTTCTTCCATCATCCACATACTTTCATTGGCAGGTACCAAAGGACAGTTTTGTAATGATAGACCTCTGGCCCTGAACCTTCTGTCACATCACCAGGTGGATCAGCACAGTAGGCAGGGGAGTATTGCTGGAAGACATTCCCACATTAGAACGGCTAGTAATAACTTACTATGTACAGTTGTTGTTGTGTACCATTGAGTCGATTCTGACTCATAGCAACCCTATAGGACAGAGCAGAACTGCCCATAAGGTTTCCAAGGAGTGGCTGGTGGATTCGAACTGCCCACCTTTTGGTTAGCAGCTTGAGCTCTTAACCACTTTGCCACCAGGGCTCCACTATGCACAGAAGTGACTGCAAACTGCAGAAGTATATTCAACTAATGATTCCCCAACTCAACTTCCTCTTAAATCCCACAAATACCTAATTCCAGGGTAAGTATGTAGAAAGGGAAGTCAAAATAGAAAGACATAGTGGACTTAACCAATTTCAGGTAAAGTATCCTACTTTTTCAAATTTCACAAAAGCAGATAACCATATGAGCACTCTGAAGGGCCCATGCAAGTGAGGGGCCTTCACTTTAAGCTTCATTAGTTTCACAGCACAGTTGAGTGACCTAATTAGCGAACTTGCATAAACATGCACTCTCAATAGTTGGTATCAGAAGCAAGCACCACTACCACCACCAGAAAGCACTTTTTCTTCTGACGTTTAGGTTTTGTACAGCATTCCCAGTACTGTATGTGGGATAGCTCCTACCATGAGCCATTGCTCCTACCACAGAGCCTATGGCTGCCATATTCATGTGGATTATGTGAATGGACTATTTCAACTATTCTTCTTATGTATAATCCATCACAATATTTGCTATAAACACTTCTATTCTACTTAAAACAAATAGCACTTCTTGAATTTTTTGAACAATACTGGATCCCTGATCTTTATCAGAAAAAAAAAAAAAGATATCCTTGTCATTACTTGAGATTGTAGTAGGTTGAAGAATTTTCTACTATACCACAGGATGCATCATAGTCCTTCCAGCTCTGTAATTAAAGCTGGTTTTAGTCATAAATGGAAAACAACTCATAATTTCATATTTTCCTTTTTTAAGAAATAATATTTTCACAGGATCAACTATCAGTCTACTGGAAACCCTGACAGCACCAAACACAGGCTTGAGCTAGGAAAGTTTTACTTTCAGAAGCTTTTCAGGGTCCTAACTTTGCAAGTCACCTCAGGAAGAAGATGCGGGAAGCAATATGCTTTTTCTTAGGGTACCTTAGGGAGGACTACAGGCGAGATTTCCTTTTAAATCTCATTGAATGAAGGTATTGATGACTTGGTAGCCCCAGAAGCTTTATGAGAAAAGCCAAAAACTCTACATTGTACTCTAACCCTCATATCCCCATGGAAAGTATAGGCTTAGAAAAAAGCTTGTAAGACACATCTCCTCAGGAGATTCCAAACCGAGATACAAAAAATCCCTTCCATTACATCCTCTACAATCCCTAAGGCAAGAAGTACTTCTCCCTTTCCCAACCATGTCCTGATTCCAGAAGAAGGCATTACCTAGGGCACTGAAATATTTCTGTCCATGATTCCCTTTCTCCCCAGGATCCTAGGAAGAAAGAGAAAAAAATTAGAATACGTGAAGAGATGAGTACAAGTTTAGTGTATTAAAGATAAGATATTAAACTCACATAGGGCACCATCAAAAATGAACTTTCATTTTCTGGTGAAAGAGATGCAAAACTGAATTCCAGTCTTTTTCCTTTCCTTAAACTCTCTTAACTAGTTTGCCAGCTTAACCAATCCTTTCTAAAACATAAGACTTATGTCCAATGACACTGAATACTCCTGGCTAGTAGGCTATATTCTACTAAACCCACTTTCTTTTCCTCCCATCAGCTAAGCAGTACGCTTATCAAGAATCAGTTTGTGGTACTGTGATGGTTAATTTTATTTGTCAACTTGGCTAGGCTATGGTGCCCAGCTGATTGCTCAAATACTAGTTTAGATGTCACTTGGTACAGTAGGTGCTGTTGTGTTGCTAGGTGCCGTCAAGTCGGTTCCAACTCATAGCAACCCCATGTACAACAGAACAAAACACTGCCTGGTACTGTGCCATCCTCACAATCCTTGTTAGGCTTGAGCCCATTGTTGCAGCCACTATGTCAATCCATCTCATTGAGGGTCTTCCTCTTTTTTGCTCACCTTCTGCTTTACCAAGCATGATGTCCTTCTCCAGGAACTGATCCCTCCCGATAACATGTTAAAAGTATGTAAGATGTAGTCTCCCCTTCCTTGCTTGTAAGGAGCATTCTGATTGTACTTCTTCCAAGACGGATTTGTTTGTTCTTTTAGCAGTCCATGGTATATTCAATATTCTTCACCAACACTACAATTCAAAGGCATCAATTCTTCTATGGTCTTGCTTATTCATCATCCAGCTTTCGCATGCATATGAGGCAATTGAAAACACCATGGCTTGGGTCAGGCTCACCTTAGTCTTAAAGGTGACATTCTTGCTTTTCAACACTTTAAAGAGGTCTTTTGCAGCAGATTTGCCCAATGCAATGTGTCTTTTGATTTCTTGACTGCTGCTTCTGTGGGTGGTGATTGTGGATCCAAGTAAAATGAAATCCTTGACAACTTCAATCTTTTCTCCATTTATCATGATGTTGCTTATTGGTCCAGTTGCGAGGATTTTTGTTTTAAGTTGAGGTGTAACCCATACTGAAGGCTGTGGTCTTTGATCTTCATCAGTAAGTGCTTCAAGTCTTTTTCACTTTCAGCAAGCAAGGTTGTATCATCTGCATAACGCAGG
>NW_004443994.1:2442835-2474216 GCF_000243295.1 Trichechus manatus latirostris
ATCATGATGTTGCTTATTGGTCCAGTTGCGAGGATTTTTGTTTTCTTTATGTTGAGGTGTAATCCATACTGAAGGCTGTGGTCTTTGATCTTCATTGGTAAGTGCTTCAAGTCCTCTTCACTTACAGCAACCAAGGTTGTGTCATCAGCATAACACAGGTTCTTAATGAGTGTTCCTCCAATCTTGATGCCCCATTCTTCTGGTACAGTAGAAGGTCGATGAAAAAAGGAAGACTGTCAATGAGATGGATTGACACAGTGGCTGCAACAATGGGCTCAAGCATAACAACAATAGTGAGGATGGCACAGGACCCGGCAGTGTTTTGTTCTGCTATACATAGGGTTGCAATGAGTTGGAACTGATTGGATAGCACCTAACTGTTTTATCATAATCTGGACACATGCTCTAATTTTAAGCCCATGTTAGTCTCTCTAATTAAAAACAAACAGACTCGTTGCCGTCAAGTCTATTCCAACCCATAGTGACCTTACAGGACAGAGTAGAACTGCTTCATACGGTTTCCAAGGAGCACCTGGTGAATTCGAACTGCCGACCTTTATGATTAGCAGCTGTAGCTCTTAACCACTACACCACCAGGGTTTCTGTCTCCTTAATTAGAGGGAAGAAAACCAAACCCATTGCCTTTGAGTTGATTCCAACTCATAGCGATCCTATAGGGTCGCTATGCCCCAGAGTAGAACTGCCTGATAGGGTTTCCAAGGCGTGGCTGGTGAATTTGAACTACCAACATTTTGGTTAGCAGCTGAGCTCTTAACCACTGCCCCACCAGGGCCCCAGAAGGAAGAAAGGAAAGGGAAAATAGGAAGGAAGGATGAAAAGAAGGAAGGAAGGGAGGAAGGGAGGGAGGGAGAAAGGCAGGGAGGCAGGGAGGAAAGGAGAAAGGATTGGCTAAGCCCTTGGAGGACAGCATGAAGCACTAGTGACAGGTTGGAAGCAGTGATGATTTCATCCCATCACAGTTGTTCCCATCTGTCCACCCACTTCTTTCTTGCTATGTCACTTTTCATATATATAAAAATCTATGGTTTCCCAGTGACAAACTACAGGGCTATTAAATATGGCAAGTAGAGGGAATATACCAACACATGAAAGAGTATAAATGAAATTAATCATGTGGGAAAAAAGCAGAATTCAAATGATTATATGTAAAACATAGACAACTAACCTTTAAAAGGACAGATGTAAATTTTGAGTGATGTAAGTAGCTAATGTTCATTTGACTCTTTTATTCTATAAATTTGCTTAAGTTCACACTGAAAGGAAATTTATAAATATATACAAAGTATTCTACAAGATTAGATTAGCTGTAGAGCTAATTAAGGGAAACTAAAGGACTCTGGGTTTAGAATGAAATGATAGGACCCTCTATTATTGGCAACAAGTTGAGGCCCATTCTAGGAATTCTAGAACAACCCATGGACTATGTGATTTCAGAACAATATTCTAAAGTAACAAATGTCAAAGCTTTTTAGTCTCTTCACTTCTTCCTCACTCCTGACCCAAAAAGGAGTTAATAATTTGATTATTTTTCCATTTTTTGCATGACTTTTCTGCCTCTAATTTTAGTTTTTCATTGACTTGATAAAAATGTTTCCTAAAAAATGACAGAGCTTTAAAATTCTCTAAGCTAGAAAAGACCTTGAGTGATTATCTTCCATCTCCCTACCTTTAGACAGTATCACAATAATGCTGATGAAGAGCCATGTTATTTTTAAAACCTCCAGAAGAGAAGATTCTACAACCTCCCAACATTAACAACCCTCACTGTCAGGAAATTCTTCCATATATAATCTAAGTCTCTCATGCTGCTGTTCAAATCACTTTCTACTCTGCAGAGCTGAGTTGATATTGAGAACAGCTGGTGTTCCGTCTCTCTGTAGAAATTCTTCATTTGCTGCCACTGCAAGGTAATGAGATTGGAGTTTCTGTTTAGCTTATATCCTTCTCCAAGCTGATTAACCCCAGTTCCCCAGCCTACCCAGAGAGTTCATTCATACCTTTATCTGTACTCCCATATCACTTTGTGATATCTCTACTAGAACATTATCACAATTTAGTGTCATTATATATTTGCAGGATGGTCTCCCCACCCTTTCTCCTTTCTTATTTGTGTGCCTATCTTTGTGACTAGTACATGATAGGCCCTTAATAAATAACTGTCCACTGAATGAATGAATGAGTGGATGAATGAATGAAATGGCACCCAGATAAACTATTTTCATCTAACCATTCAGGCATGGTTGTGGCTATCCTCTGTTAGTGAAGTTTCTTTTGATAATAAGTGACAGAAACTAAGATCATAGGTGGCACATACAGTTTGCACTCTGCTGCTAACCAAAAGGTTGGCGGTTTGAACCCACCCAGCAGTACCACAGAAGAAAAGGCCTGGTGATCTGCTTCTGTTAAGATTACAGCCAACCTGACAGAGAATGGATAAACCCTGGGAGTATGGCCCAGGACACCCTTTAAGCTCAGTAATGAAGTCACTCCTGAGGTTCACCGTTTAGCCAAAGATTAGACAGACCCATAGGACAAAACGAGATTAAAGGGGCACACCAGCCCAGGGGCAAGGACTAGAAGTCAGGAGGGGACTGGAAAGCTGGTAATAGGGAACCCAAGATCGAGAAGGGTGAGTATTGACATGTCATGGGGTTGTTAACCAATGTCATAAAACAATATGTGTACTAATTGTTTAATGAGAAGCTAGTTTGTTCTGTAAATCTTCATCTAAAGTATACTAGAAAAAAAAAGATTACAGCCAAGAAAACCCTATGGAGCAGTTCTACCCTGTAACACATGGGGTTGCCATGAGTCAGAATTGACTAGACAGCAACTAACAACAACCACAGCAACTAACTCTATTAGTTGAGCAAAAACTGAGAATGTATTGGAGGAATACTGGGATATCTCACAGAATCTAAGGAAGAATTAAACCAAGGCCCAGAAAGGACAAGAGCTAGGGCAGTTCATGCTTTTCCTTAGCAAGAGTTTATGGGCTTTCCATCCAGAGTGCTGCTATGTACTGTAGCTACCAACAACTTCCAGTAATCCTGCTTCTTCCATTTCAACATTTCTAGTTTATGAGAGAGGCAAACTGATTGGCCCGGCTTAGATCAGGTGGCAGGCCTGAGCTAATAAGCATGGGGAGGAGGGGCAGAGGGGAGCGGGGAGCTTTCTACTATAGAAATGTTATCAGGCTGTGAGGAGAGGGCATATCTGTGCATGTTGAGAAGGGAAACGATACATTTTGTAGCCACCACGAGAGGTACCTATACAAGTGGCCATTGATTCCTCAGGCCCATTGTCACTGTTGAGTTCCAGCAAGGCTGTAACAGAGCTGAATAACAAGATAATTCAAACTTACTTTTTTTTTTTTTTCTTTTTCTGCTTGACTACTTCTCTTTAGGCCCTCTGGTACCAAGATTTAGGAAGATAAAACTTGCCTTACTGCATTGAAATGTAAATTTCCTTTGAACTATGCATCAGTGCTTGAACTAATGAGAAATATTACCACAAGATTTACAGCACACAGAAAAATCTTTCTTTCAGAAGTTCAGAGCATTTTGTCATTGAATTGGTAGCAGACACATGCCTGAGATACTGAATTGCAAGGTACAATTACGTACTGGCCAAGACCCAAAACACCCTACCGATTGGCTCAGTATGCCTGCATCATCCTGTCCTGAATTTCCACCTGATGAAGACTCTGGAGAAGCAAGGAAGGGACAATGGATCACACACATAATAATAACACTTTTTCAATTTGAGTTTTCAATTTGAGTCAAATTCTTGCATATCTCACTTTGCAATTGAGTTAAATACCTATGATAGATTAAAAATGGCCACAAATTCTTTTTAGCTCCTGCCATTAAGAGCAGGGGTCAATTTTCTCGCCCCTTAAAATACGTCGGCTGGTCTTGGGACTTGGTTTCGCTGAATGAGGAAGAAATGACATTGTGTGAATTCCACACCTTGGTCTCAAGAGACCTTGTGAACAAGCCAAATAAGACGATAAGAAATCTCTAAATTTCAGGTATTTGCTACATAAAAATAAATAACCAGTATACCACCCAAATGCACAGAAGTTTCCAGAATCTAATATTAGAATAGGGCGCCAATAAGGCAATTACATTAAATATATATTAAAGATAATCCCTTGCCTCTTATTTGTTATGGCACAAATCTATCATTTTCTTTCTTCAAAAAACATACATACACACACATATATATTTACATATATTTGATGGAGATATATATATATATATACACATATATACGTATTCATTACCATCGAGTCAATTCCGACTCACAGCGACCCTACAGAACAGAACAGAACTGCCCCATAGGGGTTCCAAGGAGAAGCTGGTGGATTCCAACTGCTGACCTTTTGGTTAGCAGCCTGAGCTCATAGCCACTGCACCACCAGGGCTCCAACTTATACACATACATACACACACACACACATATATATGGTATTGTTGTGTGCCGTCGCGTCAATTCCAACTCATAGTGATCCTACATGACAGAGTAGAACTGCCCCATAGGGTTTCCTAGGCTATAATCTTTACAGATAAGAAGCCCTAGTGTTGCAGTGATTAAGCACTTGGTTGCTAACCAAAAGGTCAGTGGTTCAAATCTACCAGCTGATCCACAGGAGAAAGAGGTGGCAGTCTGCTCCTGTAAAGATTTACAGCCTTGGAAACCCTATGGGGCAGTTCTACTCTGTCCTATAGTGTCACTATGAGTTGGAATCAACTCGACAGCAACGGGTTTTTTAAAAATCTTTACAAGAGCTGATCACCAGGTCTTTTTTCCAGAGGAGCCGCTAGGTGGGTTTGAACTGGCAACTTTCGGTTAGTAGCTGAGCGCTTAACCATTGTGCCACCAGGCTCCATACGTATCTATATAAATCAAATTTATAGGCAAGTTAATCTTGATTTCCTGACATTTTGTAATAATTTTCATACTTAGAATTTGGCTAATCCACGATTGTTCCTCTCCAGGTTATTTAAGACATTCAGGCAGTCTATAAAATCTTCCTTATAACGTTAGACTTTTCAAAAATTCTCCCTAGTCTTTTTGCATCATTTACTGAGAGAATTAAACTTATGTTTTATACGTTTCCAGTTCTGCTCCCCTGAGTGAGTTATCTGAAAGTTAACTGGGTAGTTGAAATCTATGGACCATCTCCCTGGATGTGGAGATTTGGTTTTCTTCCACTTCATCTTCCCTGACTTCCTGATTTGGAGATCTGTCACAGGCCCCTGCTGTGAGATCTTCTTTATTCTGTTTGCCTTTTATCTTTACCCAGAGACTTTCAAGAATTCTTCTTTGTTCCTCCCATATCCATAGTTACTTTGGTATTTTAATATCTTCTTATGCCTTATCCTGCGGTTCTTAGAGAGACAAGTTTATGGTTGCTTACTTTGAATACACAATGAAAGCAGGGATATTTAATAATTACCACAGAAGCCAGCCCAGAAATTCCCACAGCTGGCCATATCATACACCCTTCTGTACTCATTATATTTTACAATGTTTTCAATAATATTCTGCTTCTCAGAGACTAAATGAGACAGTTTCCTGCCCCCCAAAATCATATTCATTTTGTATGGCTCCACTGTTTATTTATTTTTAATCTAATACCTTTATCGTTCTTATGTCAGTTTCCAGTTTCTGATTTTCTTTTCTCCTGAGATGATTATTTGGTTTTCTATATCTGATTTACTCCTCTCCCCTTTCTCTAAATCTAGCCTCTCTTTTTACCTCCGAAAAGAGATAGTGATCATCCTGATAAACAACAGGCAAAAAGTAAACTCTATGGAACAAGAGTTAACAACACATTATTTTAAGAGATTTCTTCAATTCCTACTATTTCTCCAGGCACCAGCACACCATAGAACCAGCTGCCTCTGTTCACATTCACCACCTGCCATACTAAAAGAAAGAAAGCTGCCCTGGAATGAAGAGGAGAGCGGTTGCTTCATGAGAAGTTTGGGGCATTCTTGACTAAAAACATCAAAAAGAAATTCTTCAAATTCCTTTTATATGATTAACATTAGAAAAAAGACAGACAAGCATTTGACGCCATTCAATCAAAAAACACTTACTGAGCACCTTAATAATATAGTTTACATCTGTATGCCTCAGTTTCTAAGGTGCTTCAAACAAATTATCTCATGTGTGAGGTAGGCAGGCAGATAGTAAACAAGTTATTGTACACAAACGAACTTTATAATATACTATATAAATATGAGAAATAACTATTTCCACTTTACACATAAGGAAATTGGGTCTCCAAAAAGTTGAAAGACTTATCTAATCTCATATGCCTAGTCTCCTGAGTACTATGAAACTTTGCATCATAGTTCCTTTCTGTGAGTCTCCTCTGTACCAGGTAGGTGGGATATATGGAAATCTTTGACTTGAAAAAGTTTACAAATCAGTTACGGAGAAATGTCATACACATAAAAAACAAATTATTACTATTATTATAGCTAACACTTATGTAGCGTTCACCATGTGCCAGGCATTGTTTCACATGTAATGACTCATTTAATCCTCCCAGCAATCTTGTGAGATAGGCGTTATTTTTATCTTTAATGTATAGATGAGGAAATTAAAGCACAGAAAGATTTAGTAACGTGCCAAAAATCACCCAAATAGTGAGTGGTAGCACCAGGATTTGAACCCAGCTCTCTGGCTCCAGGGTCTATATGTTTTACTACACTCTACTGCCTTTCTACAAAACAGTATATGTAATGAATTCCATATTCATGATATAATAAGTGTGATGGAGTGTCAGAGAAGTTTACATTGGAAAAAAATAGACAAGCATTTTTCTCTACAAAAAACAAGTGTAGAAAAGAAATTCTAAATAAGATTTATTTAACTGGAAGAAGCTAGGAAAATATCAAAGATAGAAAAAAGAAAGACTGTGCTTGGTATTTTCAGCAATCGTCAATGGAACTCGTCTGACTAAAACAGAAGATTTGTGTAGGAAATATTGGAAATTAAGATTGAAGTGTCAGGTGTGAAATAAATTGTGGCTGATTTACAATAAAGAGCTAAATTTGGATTGTTTATTATAATGGGGAACCCCAAACGCCTTTTAGTAAGAGACTAAAATTCTCAAAAATTTGTTTTCCCGGCATGAGGTAATAAGGGCTTGAACTAGAGTGATGTGGAGGGAGAAGAGAAGGGCAAAGAGGATATAGCTGGCATTATTTACAAAGAGCATTAACAGGATCTGATGACTAACAGGAGCCCTGGTGGTGCAGTGGATAATAGCTTGGCTACTAACTAAAAGATCAGCAGTTTGAATCCACCACCTGCTCCTTGGAAACCTTCAGGGACAGTTCTACTCTGTCCTATAGGGTCATTATGAGTCAGAACTGACTTGACGGCAACGGGTTTGGTTGGTTTGGTGACCAACAAGATGAGGAAAACAAGGAAAGAGAGAGTCAAAAATTACTTAAGTTTTCAAGCCTGTGAGAGTGAGAGAATGATAATGCCATTTATAGAAACGGGGATTGTTATTGGTTGAATTGTGTCCCCCTAAAAGACATATTGAAGTCCTAACCCCTGTACCTCTGAATGTGGCCTTGTTTTGGGGAAATAGGGTCTTTCACTGAAGATATAATCGGTTAAATTATACTGGAGTTGGGGTCCTACTCCTAATCCCTTCTGAGTGGTGTCATATAAAAGGGGAGAACAGACATGGAGTCAGGGTCACAAAACAGGGGGATGACACCATGTGAAGGTCTGTCTACAAGCCAAGGAATGCCAAAAACAACCACGTCTGCTGGAAGCTGAAAGAAACAAGGAAGTATCGTCCCCTATAATAGAGACAGAGAGTATGAATAGCCCCGCTGATTCCTTGAATTTGGACTTCCAGCATCCAGAACTGTGAGACATTAAATTTCTGATCTTTAAAGCC
Organism: Trichechus manatus latirostris; assembly: GCF_000243295.1. NCBI lineage: Eukaryota > Metazoa > Chordata > Mammalia > Sirenia > Trichechidae > Trichechus > Trichechus manatus. The sequence continues at coordinate 2,450,796 of NW_004443994.1, forward strand.
ACCCACACTTTGTGGTATTTTGTTATGGTAGCCCTAGAAAACCAAGGAGGGGGCATTGGTTCAGTGGTAGAATTCTTGTCTTCCATGTAGGGGGCCCTAGATTCCTGGCCAATGTACCTCATGGAAGCTTACGTGTTGCTATGATGCTAAATAGGTTTCAGCTGAGCTTCCAGGCTAAGCCAGATTAGGAAGAAAGGTCAGATGATCTGCTTCCAAAAATCAGCCGAGGAAAACCCTATGGATCACAAAAGTCCAAACTGCAACCACTCAGGGGGATGGCACAGGACCCAGGAGCATTCCATTCAGTTGTGCACGGGGTCACTATGAGTCGGGGCCGACTTGACAGAAGACAACAACAAAAAACAATAACGTGAAACTAAGACAGGAATGTTCAGAATGGAGCTGATTTGGAGACACATTCAGATTTGGACAGGTGACAAGAAGACAATCAAGTCGAAACACCAGGAGTTAGTTACCCAATATTTATTGAACTCACACTTTATGTTAAGGCAATGTGCTAGAGCCTGGGGATACTGCTGTGACAAGACAGACAAGGTCCCTACCCTCATGGAGTTTGGGTTCTAAGCTGGACAATTGGAGGATCAGGCAGATTAGAAGAAAGGTCAGAGACAGAAGTGAAGATTTGGAAGCCAGGTGATCAGAAGTGGTGGCTAGAGTCAGGACGCTGGTCTACAGTCTCTCTCTCTTTCTCTCTCAGCAAGGCTCTTTATTTAACCTTCTAAGACATTCAGTTATTTCTATTTTGTCTTATACCCTATCAAAAGAATTACTATACACAGCTGTTTTTCTTCACCAAGAATTAAAATTTAAAAAATGCTTACTTAGGAAGCCCAAAGAGGCAGGAAGGTATTACAAGTCAAGCACTTGCTTGAGTTTGCCAAAGATAGGAATTATGGGGCTCCGCAGTCAGAGCTAACATCAAAAATTGGAGAAAAGAAAAGAGAAATAAGAGAGTTTTTCAGAAATTCTAAACAACAGTCTACTTGCTGACTGATCAGCTGAGGTTCCTGATATTGGCCACGCAGCCCCAGGCCAGTGACAACTACTGGCAGTTCATACCTGTGCTTGTCATTGGGCCCTGGGCTGAGTTTCAGAGCAGAGAAACCAGAACCTTGGGCTGTTTTTAGTGTGTAGGTCAGAGGTTGAAAACTGGGGCCCGAGGGCTAGGTGTGGTCCACAGGCCTGTTTTCTTTGGGCTGCATAGTGTTCTTTTAAGCTTTGAGACAACATTTAAAATTCAGGTTTGGAATTTGGAGGTTACACATAAAAATCAAGATATCCAGCTGCTCTTGAAAAATCAGAATATCTATCAACGCTGGGTCTGCTTTTCTAACTGGTAACGTTGGGCTGAAGTTAAGTCAGATCTGCTCCCTGTTAGACACAGTGTCACCGCTCACACAGCAAACACTTGTTCTCACCTGGTGTACCTTATTGTTTCATGTTCTCTGGCCCCCGTAGGTATTTGAATTTGCAACCACTCAAATGTGTAGTTCTCTAAAGAAGCTCAGCAAAGGTGCTTACCTGTAGGAGATAATAGACCAAAGAACCATTGTCCTGTCCTAAACCTTACATATTAACCCACTGCCATTGGTTCCTACCCATAGCAACCCTATAGGACAGAGTAGAACTGCCCCATAGGGTTTCCAGGGCTGTAATCTTTCGGGAAGCAGACTGCCACATCTTTCTCCCATGGAGCCGCTGGTGGGTTCAAACCACCGTTTAGCAGCTGAGTGCTTCACCACTGCACCACCAGGCCTCCTTAAAATGTTACACACTAGGAGGGTTAAAAATTGAAGCCGCTGTTCATTATGCAATAAGGAGCTCTTTCAGTTATCAGGAGAAAGGGCTTTGACCATTAGCAATGACACCTTCGGCAAGTTACTGCCATTTTCTCATCTTTAACTTGCTAATTAGTAAAATGAAGCTAATAGTATCTACTCCAAAAAGTTGTTGATGCCATTAAAACAGTGCCTGGCATTTAACAGTTGCTAAATAAATAACAAAGGAGTCTGGTGGGGCAAGAGTTAAATGCTTGGCTGCTAACTGAAAGGCTGATGGTTTGACCTCATACAGAGACTCTGTGAGAGAAACACCTGGAGATCTGCTCCCATAGGGATTACAGCCTAGAAAACCCTTTGGGGCAGTTTTGTCACATGGGGTCATTATGAGTCAAAATCAACTCAAGGGTACCTAAAACAACAACAAATAAATGACAATAATTATTATTGTCGTCTTTTCTGAGGCCATCACAAACTTCAAGTGCAAAGGCAGGCTGGTTGGTTTTTCAGCATATTTTATTGATATGTGTCTTCTGGGTACGTTGAAACCCTGGTGGCGTAGTGGTTAAGTGCTATAGCTGCTAACCAAAAGGTCGGTGGTTTGAATCCACCAGGTACTCCTTGGAAACCCTATGAGGCAGTTCTACTCTGTCCTATGTGGTCTCTATGAGTTGGAATCGACTCAACGGCAACAGGTTTGGTTTTTTCTTGTTGTTGTTGTTATTGGGTACTTCATCTAATAATGAAGTATACATGGTTGCTATAAGTCAGAATCGACTAGATGGTGACAGGTTTTGTTTTGGTTTTGGTTTTATTGGGTACTTAATATGGATCTAGCACTGTGCCAGTATCGAAAACATAAAAAGAATAAACATAGTTTGTGTCCTTGAGGAATTCCCTGGTAAGAAGTGAAAGGGTTAGAGATAAGCATATTAAGAGGAGAAGAGTTTCTGAAGATGCTATCCAAGAAGAAAAATTGGCGGTAGAAGACTGGGAAGAGGCAAAGGAAATTCAACACCAGAGTCAAGAAGAGAGTATATGGAAAAATGTTACAAAAAAGTGAAAGTCAAAGAATAAGACTGCTCCCTTAGATTATGTTGAATTTGAGCTTTCAACAAAGATACATTTTATGCTACACAGAATAATGAGTATCTGCAAATAATGATATTATAACAACTAACCCTTATATAAGGTTACTATGTGCCAGGCACTATTCTAACTGCTGTATACATATTAGCTCATTTAATTTGCAGAACAACTTTTGAGGAAGATTCTCATATTTCCATTATGGAGAACGCAGCTCTAAGACACCCAACTCAATGTGCTATTCTTCTGGAATATGCATGCAAGTAGACTCATGGAATCTGTTATCTTTTTCTGATCAATTTACATGAGGGCAAACATTGTTATCAGGAAGACTAGAGCCAAACCATGGTTTTGAAGTTCTAAGGAAGAAATTAACAGACTTGGGGTATATCCAGGAGCCTTGGTGGTGCAATGCTTAAAGCGCTCAGCTGCTAACCAAATGGTCAGCAGTTCAAACCCATCAGCTGCTCTGCCTGAGAAAGATGCGACAGTCTGCTTTTGTAAAAGATTTACAGCCTTGGAAACCCTCTGGGGCAGTTCTACTTTGTCCTCTAGGGTCACTATGAGTTGGAATTGATTCAACAGCAGTAAGTTTGGCTTGGTTTTTGGTTTAGGGTATATCCAGGAGCAAGCACACCATCTCTGATACCCAGTTAAGAGATGAAGTTCTGGGGAAGAAAGCATAACTTGGAAACGAAATGACAGATCATATAAATAATGTTGCAGAATGGGATTTGGGTGGGTTGCTGTTATATTTAAGATATTGCAATGAAGAGACCCTCCCAGAGTGGGAACATGTCAGTGAGTCATGGAAGTAAGAGTTCTTACGGCTTGCCAAATTAAAACCTGCCTACTTGGCACAGTGCAATTACACACCAAACCAACAAAAGGAAATCCATAAATACACGAATGCAGTCAGTAATGACTGAGTAGTTATTCTGTGTCTGGTACTGTCCCAAGTGCTTTTTATACAGTATCTAATTTAACCTTACAACTCTGAGAGGAACTATTAGTTTAATTTTACAGACGAAGAAGCCAAGACAGAAAGGTTATACAGCTAATAAGTGCCAGTGTTAGGATTTGAACGCAACTAGCCTGACCCAGAGCCCATGCTCTTAACCACAATAATGTATTACATTAAGGTACACATGTAATCCTGATTTCTAAATGTCTTTTGACTATACTGATATTTTGCACACAACTCAGGGCATTTTTCAAGCCTTAGTAAGGTGTGAGTCAAAAACCCATGTGCTTAATTGCAGAATGTTGATCTCTCTATTAGCATTTCTCTCTTAATTCAGAGGAGGCCTAAACTTTCTTACATTTTCAGGATGATATATAGATATATATATAGATACAGACACGAATACTGATGCTAGTTCCTAGACTGACTGAGGATGAAATAATTATTTGAAATTAGAGTTGGTTACCAGATATGAACTTAAGTCTGTTTAGATTCATTAAGTAGTGATGTTTTCCTTTTATGCAGAGTTATTTTCTGTTCATTTAAGTGGAACAATGAGATCAGGAATCTATTAAACTTTTTTTTCTACTTATTAGAACAAAATTTAAATAAAATCTTCAACATGAAAAACTAAAATCTCTTTACTAAAAATCATATAATGGTCCACCACTAGATGGAGCAATAAAATTTTAAATTTTTTCACTCATGGTAAATCTCTAAGCTTGTTTTGAATTTAGTCCTGATCTTATTTCTTAACTGCTCACTTTTTCTTTATCGGATGTTTGGAAGTACATTATAATCTCTAGCAGAGAAAATCTAATGAAGACATCATCATTATTAGTGCATTTGATGCTTGTAAACTTAATACTTAGTGAGGCACAAGCTACCTAGGAAAGACTGACCATAAACAAATAAGAGTTTAGGATTTCAAACAAAATAAATAAGAAACTCAAACAGATTTTAATAGTCTTAGCAACTACATTAGCTGCTCTCCTATCTGTAATCTGCTATCTGACAATGTGAACCATCCAGTCAAACCAAGCAAAAGAGGCCTTTGGCCCACAAGAATATATGTCACATCATCTTTGTGTAAGTGGCCTCTGTGTATGCTTGAAACAATAAAAGTCCTTTCATGCATGGAAGAGCTAGGATGATGACTGATAGCGTGGCCCAGGAAATACAGCAGTTTAGGGTCAAAGACTTCTGTGCAAGAAGCGTAAGTTTTTCTAGGCTATGTGCATTATTCTCTTCCCACTGAAAACCAGAGCAATCATTCATTCATTTAATAAATATTTATTGAGAGACTACTATGTGCTGAGCAACATCAACCCTGTCACTTCCATTCCAGAGACTGACAGCACAGGAAGTTTCAGCACTGCATGAATCTGTTCTGGAAAAATAAGGAGGAAGGATAACTAGAATTAATGAAACAGAGCTGCCGGAGCTTGTGAAAACCAGGAGAATCAGGGAAGAGTATCTAAACTGAATGAGGACAGACATGCTTCCCTTGGCCACTACTGACCAAGGGCGTCACCAGTTCCTGAGTGTAGAATATCAGAAATCAACATCAGAACTGCACAGGACATTATGTAATGTTTATTCTGATGATCATTATGTTTAAGTTAACTATTGATAAGTTATATGCTCATATTTTAAGCCAAGCCATTTTAATCTAATATTTTTTGTTATCTTTATAAAGACTTGAATTAAAGGACATTTTTGTATAAAGTTAGATTTCTCTGACTAGACTGATAATCAGAGTCAAGATTCTATTTCTGTTGATCAGAGCAAGCACATCAGGTAAGCCACCCCCCTTAAAAGAATGATGCCTCATTAAAGCTGTTTCCTTCCTGAATGTGACAGCTGCACTAATGCTCAAACACTTTACTCAAAGTCTAATTGGTTAGCCATTCACTCAAACACTATTTTACTTTATTTCAGTTTGAATAAGTTTCCAAGTCCTTAGCAGATTCGAAATAACAGATGAGAAAAAGGATGACGATGATATATATGAAATTGCAGTTGTCAATGATTTCATTCTACTTGGATCAACAATCAACATCCATAGAGGCAGCAATCAGGAAATTGCACTGGGAAAATCTGCTGCAAAAGACCTCTTTAAAGTTTTAAAAAGCGAAGATGTTACTTTGATGGCTAAGGTGTGCCTGACCCAAGCCATGGTCTTTACAACCACCTCATATACATGCAAAAGCTGGACAATGAAAAAAGGAAGATAGAAAAAGAATTGATGTATTTGAATTGTGGTATAGGAGAAAAAAAATTGGATATACCATGGGCTTCCAGAATGAATAAATCAGTCTCGGAAGAAATACAACCAGAATGCTGCTTAAAAGCAAGGATAGCGAGACTTCGGCTCACTTACTTTGGACATGTCATCACGAAAGATCAATTGCTAGAAAAGGACATTATGTTTGGTAAAGTAGAGGGTCAGCAAAAACCAGGAAAACCCTCACTGAAATGGAATGATGCAATGGTCAGAACAGGCTCCAACATACCAACGATCATGAAGATGGTGCTGGACCAGGCAATGTTTCATTCTGTTATACATATGGTCGCCATGAGTTGGAGCTGACTTGATGGCAACTGACAACAATGTATGCGTGTGCATGTGTGTGCACACGTGTATGTGTACGTGCGTGTGTGTGCGTGTGCGTAGAGAGAAAGAGCACCTACTATTTTCCAGGCATTGTTCTAAGCATTTAGTCCTCATGACAACCTCATCAGGGTGGTACTTTTATTATCTGCCATTTTATACATGAGGAAACTGCAGAACAGAAAGATTAGGTAACTTGCCCAGGGTTACATGGCTCTTATGTGGCAGATCTGGAATTTTCACCCAAACAGCCAGACTCACTCTCAAAACCACTAGCTATACTGTGAAGAAGGGCTGTTAACTGGCAAGCAGCAAGAGATGACAATTGCTAATCTGACAGTAAAAGAAGAGATGAAGTATGAAAAGCAGCTGCAAAAATTCAAAATACATAGCAATCTGGAGTCATATAAAACACCAGCAAACTTTTCTATACTTATGTATTTTCCAGATTTTTCAAGACACTTTAGATTTCAAATATTTATTTCCATCACCCCTAGGGGGACATTCAAAATTTTCCCAACTTTTTTTTTTTTAAACTTTTAATTCAGAAAACATAGTTACTATACACAAAACGTATTTGGCATTGAGTACAGTCTAGCAAGGTTATAATGTAGCTCAGTTGTTATGAGAGTCTATGTCTGAATGGGCCTGTGTCCTGGGAGAAAATGGCATGGAATCCAAGTTCACTGAGAGTCACTTGAGCCCCAAGTCCTAAGGACCATGACACAGAGGCTAGAATTTCTTCTAATGGGAGAATGAAGAGTCTGAGTGTACACACAGATGGCCTCTGCTAAGGGGAAGGCTCACATAGCAGATACCATAAATCTTGTTAAGATGGCAGGCCGTGTACCCCATCCTACCAGCTTAGGGACCAGGAGAACTAGAGTTACTGGATGTGTGGGTGTGCCTACTAAGGAGCCAATTTTCACAGCTAGTCCTGTGGCTTAGACTAGACTTTTTATCTCAGATAAGGAGAGGTGAAAGCTGTGATAATATAGCCCCCCACCTTGTGAGACACGTGGAAGCAAAAGAACATTGGTGCACTGCTGGGCTCTACTGGGATCAACAACTTGAGCAACTTTTCAGGGTGAGTACCCCTTTCTCCTAAGGCAAGAAAAGAACTAGAAAGCCTATTGGGAGTTCTGTCAACTCCCCACAGGAAGACTGAAATAGTTCACTATACAAATGGTGCCAAAAGAGCAGGTGGGGAAGGGTAAATAGGTGAATCCAGGTTATATGACACTCAAAGCTAATACAATTTGGAGGTACCTTTTTAAAAAAAAAGAGTATAAAATTATGAATACAAAACAATTTGGGCCAAAATGAATATTCATTTAGAATGAGAAAACAAATCATAACAAATTGCAAATTCAAAAAATTTTAAAAGCTGACAAAGATAACCACCATCCCCATTTGGAAAAATATAATATTTCATTAATTAATTTTATGACATAATCTATAAGACGTCTTTCCTATATTTTTTGGCTACATACATTCTGATAATCTCTTTAAATGACATTGATTTTATAATATTTTTTAGAGAATTAAAAGATAAGTCATCTTCCCTCTGGGATGCCTGATCAAAGTTCGTTTTTTCATTACTAATAAGTTAGAAAAGTTTCAGCTTCATGATTCACTATTCCCAATGTCATTTTTTGGACTGTTATCGAATTTGGAAAATCTCTATCAAGTTTCTATCATAAATCAGCTGTAAGATTTCAGGGCAATTCAAGTTTTCTTGGCAGGGACTACTGTAAAGTACTCTTTGAATTGACAACACTCATTAACCATATTACTGAGTTCTTGGAAGTGGCCCGCGCAGGTGGTGGGCCCTAAAGCATAAGCTTCAATAACTTCATGATAAATCCACCTCTGGGTGAGCGGACAATTTCCAATGAGATTAAGAACCAGTAGGAAGCTCAGAAGGATATCTGTGGTGGTAATGCGGCTAGCTGCCTACAATGGAACACTCACACAAGTGGCTGCTTGAAGCCTTTGGGAATCACTTCCAGTTTCAACATCTAAGCCACATGGCATCAGCAGTGACTCGGTCTTTAGCTAGGGGATCAATCTCTGCGCCTGCAAGCTAAAGGAGGAATTGCCTGAATTTGGACTATATCAGTCAGTAGTCAGAGTGGCCTGAGCCACAATTCCCTCAAAGGGAAACTGTCAGCTTTCCTTTTCATTTCCCAAGGTCTGACCCCTTTAGAGGGGCTTATTATAAATTCAGAAGACCAGGAGAAGATTGCATAGGTTTAAAAATCACCATTTTATCTCATTTCGAGAAGACCCAGGAAACACAGTGTTGAAATTGATGGTATTTAGGTGTTCTGTCTGATATCACATAGTACAGGCTTTGGAATTAAGGGGACTTAGAATCAAATCTCATCACCAGTTTCAAAATGTACTAACTCTCAGCTAATCTTTCATCTATACCTCCAACCCACACCCCATCCCCTTCACCTCCGGGTAAGTTTAAAACAAATTCCAGACATCATAACCTTACATTATAAATCTTTTGGAATGTATCTCTAAAAGAAGGACTCATTAAAAAAATAATAATCATAATATCACTATCACTCCTTTAAAACTTATACCAATTCTATAAAATCAAGCAATATCCTGTCATACACTTCCACTGCTGATGACCGAAAAAACAGTGAATTGACAGTGAAAAAATCTTGCGTTTAAACCTTAGCTTTGCCTAGTATATGACCATGGCAAATTCAAGTAATCTTTCTAGATCTTGAGTTAAAAAACCAGTTGCCATTGATTCCGACTCATGGCAACCCAAAATCTGTCAGAATAGAACTGTGTTTCATAGGGTTTTCAGTGACTGATTCTTTCAGAGGCAGATCATCAAGTCTTTCTTCCAAAGCCCCTCTTTTGGTTAGCTGCCGATCACATTAACCGTTTGGACCACCCAGGAAGTCTGGACCTTGAGTTACCTCTCATAAAATGGATAAAATGCCTAACCCACTTAACTCTCATTCTCTCCTTATTGTTGCAAAGAGCAAGTTAACTTCTCTGAGCTTCAATATCTCATCTATAAAATGGGAATGATAGTACTCACCTTATAAGGTTGTTATGAATATTAAAGGAGCTAAAACATTTGCCAAATACCTGACACACAACTGGCACTCAAGAAGATAAGTCTCTTTCTCCTCCGAATGTCAAACTCAATTGAAAACAATACTGCTACATTTTCATAGTGTATCATCCATGCTCCGATTTTCCCTTCCATGTACTCACAATAACCTGGAAAAGTAAGTAGCTCAGGTAGTGTGTAATACAAGGCTTAGAGAGATTGATTGACTTGCCCAACATGCACAGCTGTTAAATGGCAGAATGAGGATTTAAACAGAAAGCTCCTTACTCCTGTGTATGTTTGAACTGGTGACATCAAGTGAAAGTTAAGTTGTGCTCTGAATATTCTATTCACAGAGACAGGAAAATATACAACCCTTTTAAGGAAAATGTCCATCTAAAATCGGTATATTTTTAAGTTTTTTGAACAGAAAACTAATCTATCTCAAAAAATTCATTTATTAGCTATGCAGAATACCAGAGGTTTCAGTTTTATTATACTTTTAAAAAAGCCATGTGAAGTTTTTTTTAAAACTGACTATATTGGAGCTCAAATGTGCAATTTGTTAACAACTCAAAGTTAAATTTTTAAAAGGCAGATGTTTATTGTCACTAAATAAATAATACTTAAATTCTATCAATGAGGGCTCACAATGTTTTTTAAATTTCTACACAAAAAATACCTATATTTTCTCATAAAATGAAACAGGAAATTATTACCTACAAGAAACACTAAAGCCTAACCAATTGCTCATTGTAATCAGTTCTTCTGTTGTAATTTATAAACTGTTAGGGTTGAAGGTGGCATGATACCCTCCAAGTATCTTTGACTTTGTGTCTTTAGAAGGCAAAAAGGTACAAAGTGGCTGTGGCTTCCCAATAGCAACAGGCTCCCAGACTCCAGTATTTATTTGCTTAACTCGCTCGCTATAATGCCTTCTGCATGAATGCTAAGTTCTTCTTAGGTACAAAATTTGTGAAAATTTTATATTATAGCTCTGTGGTTGCGTATTTTTCTTTGTATCGGTCTTACACATTTCTTAAGATTATTTCAGCTATTTTTTAATGTAGTTTGTAGCAGTTGTGGGTGAAGTTCCTCCCTCCTTTATATTTTCTCACCGATTTTTGTTGGTATATTAGTATTTGTTGTAGGCTTAGTGTTTAACATGCCCTGTGAGAACTCCAATGATAGGCTAGAAGGCTGTTCCCAAACATCTCTGGTAACAGGTAACCATTAACTTAAGGCAGTATCGGAATTCAAAATGACCTTGGACAATTAGAGAAGTGATAGAAGCAAAGAAAATAGTATTGAGTGGGGGCAGGTACAATACAAAACAACAAGCCAAATTAACTGAAAGAAAAATCAGTAAGGGACCATGGCTATAAGAATACCAGCAAAAGATCTAGGGTCAAAGTGAATAATTAGCTGACCATGAATGAGCAATGAAGCTCTGCACTTTTCTTCTGGCCAGTAAAATTACAATTGGTTGTGTGAAGACAATTGGGCAAGCTCCCTTTTGTGTCCCGTGCTAGTGAAATCCATGCCCTGACATACTTTCATTCTGGCAGCCTCTCCTTTTAGAGAAATGTGGAGAACTTAGAACCTCTGTTGACATGGGAACTATGAAGATGAGAATAGAGTTTAAAAAAAAAAAAGACTAGATGATGGCATTAAAGAGAGTAAGAAGGAGAAGATTATTTAATAACAAGACAGAAGCCAACAGTGCTCATGTACACTGAAGACAAAACAAGATGAAATAGGCTTAACCTGCAACATGAAGTCATGCCATAAATGGCAATGTTTTCAGACAGCAGATTTATTAATCATTAAAATGGATTAACACATGAGGTTATCAAATTTCCTGTTCTGGTAGTGTAATTTATTAATTTTTTTTTTAATGTGCTGCTCGAATTCTAAGAATACTGACAATTTAGGTGATCTCAGAACTGTTTTTAAAGATGGTAGTGGCTAAACTGTTCACAGCTAAGAAGATAAATAATTTAGCTTACTCCTGAATGCAAACAAAAGGACTCTATAGCCCAGCTAATGAGCGTCTGAGAGGCATTAGGATGTTTCTCTTCTTACAGTGCTTAGTGGAAGAGAGGAACAGGGTGTTTACACCCAGCAATTATGCAGGTCTAGTCTGTGGTCGCTGCTGTGTTTCATAAAGGAAAGATGAGGAGAAGTGACTTGGAAGTAAGCTAGTATCTTGTTGGATCAAATACAAACCTATCTTTTAACTAGCTTGAGTTAACAGGCAAGGAGCCCTGGTGGTGCAGTAGCTAAAGTGATCGACTGTTAATCGAAAGGTCAGAGGTTTGAAATCACCAGCAGCTCCACGGGGAAAAAGATGTGGCAGTCTGCTTCCGTACAGATTTACAGCCTTGGAAATCCTATGGGATCACTATGAGTTGGAATCCACTTGACAGCAGTGGGTTTTTTGGTTTTGAGTTAACAGGCAAGGAAAAGACTGCCAGTAGCTGAGAAATAAACCTCCAGGATTTTCAAACTGATGCCGGTCTAGAGAGACAAATTCACTTAAAGAGGCTTGGAACCAAGGTACATGAGTTTAAGGTTAGTATAACCTCTTAGAGAAAACGCTAAGAACAGGTCGGGAAAGATGACAGTAGTGCTATCATAGATAGCAGAGCCTAAAGAACTATTCTATGCACCACTAAATACACACATGCACACACACACACACATACACACATATGTATTTTTTCTTAGATGAGTATATTCAGAGTTATTTAAGAAATGGCCCCTTGAACTGCCCTAGGTCAGTACTAACATTTTTATTCTCCTCCTTTTAGATCTCCATGATGACCATTACCCAACTTTTTTGTTTACTAATATATTTTTCCTTTCTCATAATCCTATGTTTTTTCTTTTGTAATATGCCACAATGTTTTCTTATTAAGACTTATTTTACAATCCATTACATTTATGCTGACTGCTTCCTATTGTCTTAAAGTAATCTCATGAAGATGTATAGACAGATTTGTAATGCAAACTGGCTCTTTCTAAATGGACTGTCTTACCCTTTTCCCATTTTACTTATATTGTCTCTTGACCTGTAAAATCATTACAGTTCCAGTGGGAAGCAATGACCTTGGGGAAAGCTAGATGGGAAGTTGGAAATACATGTGGAAGAGTCAGTCTAATACTTAAAGAAGTAAACTATACCTAGAATACCTATAGTACAGGGGATGGAGTTAGTGTAAACTGAAGAGAACTCATATTGCCATCTTGACTACAAGTAAGTAATACTGTTTTCCTTCCATAGTTTTTTTCCCACCTTTTGGGATATGTGCCTTAGAATATCAGGTTAACGCTGAACTGAAACAGTGGGAAAACGCTTCCAGTTTTAGTTTCCTGCAAAGAATGACGTTTGCACATGGATAAATTATGAGATAAGTCAACGTATCTTTCCTGCATAGATAACTATGGCACATTGTTCAAGAGTCTTTTGTTTGGTCTGCTTTTGGCTTTAACAGTTTTCAAAACATTTTATGAAAGCCCCCAATTTCACAGGTGAAAGGAACTAACAAGACATCATTTTTAGGGCCATTTAAAAATGATAAAAAATAATGTAGTATTTGATAGTTCATTGAAATCAAAAACTGTCAGATTTGAATCGTGAGATTTGGCATAAAATTTTCATGCTTTTGAAAATAAATGGGATTATATAAAACTGATATTTACCAAAAAAAGCAAAATATAAAAATGCTCTGAGACTATATTTAAAACATTTTGTAAGTGATGTTAAAAAGCAAAGTGTTTTGCACATAGTAGGCACTAAAATCAATCTTATATTTGTTCCTCCACTGACCTACATGTGTCAATAGATGCTATATGTTGTTGATAGAAAGGTAAATACTACTAATTTCCTGCCTTCCAGAAGTTCACAGCCCGAGTGATAAGCATGTAAACAAAATAATCACAGGACAATGATAAGTGCTATCATAGAAGTCAGTACAAAATACTCTAAGGACTAGGAGAACTCACTAGCTCTGCCCAGTTAGGGGTGTGGTTACAGAGGGTTTAACAGAAGATAATAAATGAGCACAGGGTGTGAATGTTGGGTGGGTGACACCTAAGGCAGGACTGGCAGGAGATTATTACTTTGAAAAGTTGAACCAGATCACAAAGGGCCTTGCATGTCACGCAAATGAATGGGACTTTATTTGGGAGGTCATGGAGAGCCACTTAACAAGGAGTGGCAAATCTGATCTGCATTTTAGAAATTTACCTCCAATGGCAGTGTGAAAGGTGAATTACAGAGGATATGAGACTAGAAACAGGGTAGCCTTTCAGGAAGAGATTTCAAAAGCCCAGAAGAGAGAACAAGCATCTAAACTAAGGCAATGGCAAAGGGGATTATGAAAAAGAAAAACTACTCTGAGAGATATTATAAAAGTAGGTTCAACAGGACTAGGTGACTAATTAGATGACAGGTAAAACATGGAAGTGGGGACAATTCTGAGTTTTCTGACTGGATTCAACAGGCAGCTTGTGGTGCCATTAACTGAAGTAGATAATACAGAAGGAAAAGCAGATTTGGGGAAAATAATGATAATGAGCTTAGTTAAAGACAGTGGGGTTTGAGGTAGAAATGCCCAATTGTTCATTACAATCATTGCGTTGATTAAGACAAAGGTTTGAGCAAGATATACATATGCATGTGTAGGTGACAGCCTAATTAACAAGAGTTGATGAGTTGGAACACTGGGTTCTACCATTTTCCAACCCAACACACCTGAGCCATACATCATAGCAGCCCTGTTACTTGTAATATAGCGATTTTATAGGGATGTGCTCTCAATGCTCCTCTCTTTGAGTGCTGAGAAGCAGGCTTAATGGCAAAATCTCTCTGAAAATGGCAATACTTAAATGTCACTGCGTGTAAGACTATCTATTGAACTTGTTAGAATGACGAGGCCTAGGTCCCACCCCCAGAGATTTTGATTCAGTGATCTGGGTTGGGGCTCAGGAATCTGAATGTTTAAAAAGCAACTATGGGTGTTTCTTTTACACACCAAAATCTTTTTTTTTTTAAATGAAATCTTAAAAAAAGGGAAAAGTAGTCAGAATTTTGCATGTATGACTTTTACCTTAAAAATAATCATGTGTTTAACTTGAATCAGATTATTTCTTCTGGTTTTAAAGTTCATGGCTTTAGTCAAAACCTAGAGATTATTTTTCCTGGAAAAGTTTACAACAAATAATTTTGACTGCGTTGAGTCAGAACAATGGATTTCCCTAGGCTTAACCAAAACCAAATTCATTGCCATCAACTCACAACAACACTAAAGGACAGAATAGAACTGTCCATAGGATTTCCAAGGGTGTAAATCTTTACAGAAGCAGATTGCCACATCTTTCTCCTGGAGTGCAGCTGGTGCATTCGAACCATCGACCTTTCTCCGTTAGCAGCTGAGCACTTAATTGCTACCACCAGGGCTCCTCCCTAGACTTAATAAGGAAAAAGTCTAAAGTTAAAGACAAAACAAGCAGTGAAAAGAAACTGGTTGACAAAATTTGGAAGTGATTAATTCAAAACTTTAGAGTCATCACGCTTTTAGTGGAAAGGGTCCTGCACTGAAATTCGGAAAATCTGAATTGCATGGCATTAGTGCTAACCTTGAACAAGTCTTTTGACATG
Organism: Trichechus manatus latirostris; assembly: GCF_000243295.1. NCBI lineage: Eukaryota > Metazoa > Chordata > Mammalia > Sirenia > Trichechidae > Trichechus > Trichechus manatus. The sequence goes on from NW_004443994.1 coordinate 2,466,012, forward strand.
ACTAGGCCTTTGTTTTCCCATTTATCACAAGAGACTGCAAAATCTCTAAGAGTGTGGATAGGACTGACATATGGTCTTTTAACTCAATTCTACTGTATTAGCTTCAACTCTCTATTAGGTTGAACCAAATGGAAATGATGATATTTAACTGTTTTTGACAAACAAAATATGGCAATTTCATGTGGTTCAATATATCTAGAATGGAGTTGGCCTGTTAGGCATGGCTAGTCCTGGGGCTCTATATCTCTACATCTTGCAATCTGCTTGCTGCATTTTATCCTACTACAGGTAGTCTTTCTCCATGGCCACAAGCAGACCTGCCTTTGCATCTTTCTGGCTCCTCACTTTAAAGGAAAATCTCCTTTTTTAGCTCTAAATTGAAAACTCGTGGGGAAGGACTCAGATTGGCATGGCTTGGCTAATACCCTTTCCTGAGACAGACACCCTAATACTATTATTGGCTGGAACTGGACCACTTTCCTAAGCCTGGTGACCAGAGAGCTAGAATAGGGTGAATGGCACCCTTTAGTCCCTGAAAGAGGTGGGTGACACTGGACAGACAAAAACTACAGCTATCCTTTACATGCCTGTATGCCTCTGGGTGTGTAGTGATCTAAAATGTACTTTATTCATTGAAAGGAGACATTGTGCCTAGACCAAACTAAACCAGACAGGAGAAGATTTGGATTCAAAATCTTTGTGACTTGGGAAGTTATTTTTCTCTTTTGAGTCTATCTTCCCATCTGAAAAATGTATTATAAATACCTCGAAAGGCTATTATGGAATTACATGAGATCATGTGTGTGAAACTACTTTAAAAACTATAAAGCATTATAAAAGTTAACGAATCATTCAATAAACATCTATAGAGTGTCTACTGCAGGCAGTGCACTTTATTAGGTGCTGAGAACATAAAGATGAATGCAACATATTTTTGCCCTCTACAACTTCATATAGGATCAGGATAATGTCCAGTGTGTAAACTAAGTCACTGCCTCTTTTTAAATACTTAAAATGGGTCCAATACTCGAGAATTAAGTCAGAGAATACCGTAGTATAACAAATGCAGGGATAGTTTATATACTATAAAACAGAGCAATTACTCAAAATTTAAGTGTCAAATAAATTTCTTTAAAGCAAACCTTTTGCTCATTTTACCTTTATCATTTTCACAACACTGTATTTGGTTCTGCTCACCCACTCAACAAGTGATTTCTTACTCAAGGTTAACATCGATTGCCCCCATCTGGCTTCCTTCCTCAAACTACTTTTGTGGCTAATCCTCTACTGAATGTTTCTTCTCTCTATATACACACTTAAACATGCATATAGTACAGCAATTCTAATTCATATAGTTTTCCTCCCCGTCTATCTTACCTCCATTTCTCACACAAGTCAATTTTGAACCTATTCATGCTGTTTTTATTTTTGTTTTATTTTTATCTTTTCTTGACACAATTCTCTTATTAAATAATTATGTCTTCCTACCCAAGCTCATGCTTTGGGAAGGGGTTGATAAAACTGAGCCATGTCTAAAAAATGATTTCATAGTTCCCCACCCATTCTGAACATAAAATTATTCTTTATCACTTGAGGCAGTCAAACTGATTTCTCATGTTGTTGCTGTTAGGTGCCATCAGTCGGTTCCAGCTCATAGCAAACCTATGTACAACAGAACGAAACACTGCCCGGTCCTGTGCCACCCTCACAATCATTGCTAGGTTTGAGTTCATTGTTGCATTGATTTCTAATAGTGGTTTACATTTTCATCATCCTGAACCACATTCCGAAATATGACTTTTTTTTGTTTATTTTTAACAAGATTAAACTAATTATAAGGAGACTTTTCAGGAACTTCCTGCCAAAAAATATTTGCTTGCCTACACACACAGGCTTATATGTCAACTACATATTTATTCAGCCTGAACAGGACACACTGCAATAAGTTCCTGCCTCCACCAAACTGTATAAAATTCCCAAATCTGAGGCTGGCTTACTAGTCGTAATGCCACTACTTACTGCTGGTATATTATACCTATTGCTCTGAGTTTTGTAATGGATTCCTAGTCCACTCATGTTCAAATTTTTGGCATGGCTTTGTTTATTCATTTCTATCTTCAGCAAATATTTATTGAGGGTCAATTATATCCCAGGTGCTGTTCTTAACTGGGTAGGTACAAAATGAACATAGCATATTGTTTGCCCTCAAGACCCTTACAAAGCAGTAGAGGAGACAGAGAACTAAAAAGACAATTATAATACAAGAGATGCAAGGGACTATGGGTAGTTTAGTTTTTGTCTGCCTCCATCTAGTTCCTTCAGGCAATTCTCCCACTCCATTCATTGCTCTAAGAGGGCCAACCATATTGGGTTAGGAATGGGCATGTGACTATCCCAGAGCAATCAAAGCCCTCAGAACTTTTCTGCTGGAGTTATGAGGGAGTATTCCTTTCAATTGTAGATCACAAACTCTTAAGTACGCAGCCTGAAGCATACAGGTGATTTCATTATTCATGTTAAATGCCAAATGAGAAGCTGTGGTAGAGAGAGCATATCTACAGCCAGAGGGTCTGAAGCTAGCATTACCAGGAGAAGCAGAGGTAAGCAAGACCTAAGGGATGGAGAAAGTCTTTCTGATGCCTAGGTTTGGTATGCCTGAGGCTATCACTACCCTGGAGGTGTAGAGATAGGCAGTCCTGGGTTGGCATTGTGGTTTCATGATCATCAGGAATTCAGGTTCCTTCTGCCTTTATGCTCTGCCATCCTTAGCATATGGCCTCTATCCATATGTATGTAGCAACTGCATTGGGGGTCGGAGAGGGATGATGAAGAGGCTGTACCATTTGCTGCAGTCCCCATCATTCTTCAATATCTCCCAGACACCTAGTTCTGTGCCAGTTGTCATTTATTGTCAAGCTCACACTGTTATTTTCTTATGCCCCACCTATTTCACTTATATATGTAACCAACCCAGCCCCTTTAGGCTTTGAGAGTATGGTTCCTGGTCAAAAGAGAGAGGAACTACTACTTAAATGCATCTCTAATGAGCTCAGACAAGAAATGTTATCTCTCCTTTCCCATAAAGCTTTGGGGTGGGGGGTGGGGGCTTTGCCCAACAATGGCAATGCTCTCAATTTCAGAGTCATGGGGTAATGGTATATCTACCTCTTGTGAAGGATATGAGGTATGTCGCTAGTTCTTTCTTACTAAAAATAAATGTGCTTATAAAGCTTGCCAAAAGTGTTCTTTCTTTTTTAGAGAACTTAAGATCATCTTTATGGTAACATAATTCTCTCTCTCTTACATTCTTTTATACTTCATAGAATGGGAGATAAAGGGTCAGAATTACTGATTTATGCACATAATTTGAAGCCTATCTAAGTATGTTCATGAGTGTGTCACACATGTGAACTTCATCCTTTCTTAGTAGCAGCAACAGAATGTTGAAAGTGTAACCCGGAGGCAAATAAACATTAGGGTACCTTTTAATGGATACGTAGAGACCGATTGCCATCACTAAACATGTAAGTGATTCCACTATTCGTGGTAAGTGCCAAATGAGATTAAATGGGGGCCAACTGGGGCCCTGTGTGAACTTTAGTATGTATCACTAGTCTCTAGAGAAAGGATGTCCTACCTATGGTTAGGAAGAGAGGATTGCTGTGAGGTTTGGGGGATCGTCGGGAGTGGGGAGGGAGAATGATCTCTCTCTCTCTCTCTGCAATCATGGCCACTCTTCTGAAAAACTCAGAAGAAGCACACTGTAAACAAAGAGGATCTAGGACTAAGTGAGAATACCACGTTGGGGAACTTATTGCCAGAGACATGGACTCTGCTACAAGATTTGTAGTGAGTAGAAAAACAGAAGGAACCTAGGCACCTAGGTGTAGCTGCTAGCCTTAAATGATGGATAAAGCAAACCAGGTAGGGAAAAATTCTGGATAGAGCCCAGAGAAGAATTTGATGGTAGTGTTGTCAACAGTCAGCAGATCCCAGCAGAAAAAATGTACAACCAATTTTGTGGAAGTAGCTCACCCAGACATCCTAAGTGATTTTGGAGAATACACAGTGTGTGATACTATGAGCCTACAAGATACTTGGAGGCCTTGACTAGGGAGGACGAAAAAATAAGGGGTGGATGTAATAAATTCTAATGAAGTAATTAATAGAACTTGGCCACTGACAATGGCTGAGGTAGGAAGGGAGTAAAGAGGTAGGAGTTAAAAATCACTTAGTTATGCTGAGCCTGGATAACTAGAAGACTGAAGATACTTTTCATAGATATAAAGAAACCTGAAGGGGAGATAGTTTTTTGGGGAAACGTCATGTACTCAGCTCTAGATAATTTGAGTTTGAGACGAAGGTGAGATGTTTAAGTAGAATATTCAGTAGGTTGTTCTTGTTGTTGTTAGGTGCCGTTGAGTCACTTCCAACTCAGAGTGACCCTATATACTTCAGAACAAAACACTGCCGGGTCCTGCACCATGCTCATAATTGTCGTTATGCTTGACCCATTGTTGCAGTCACTGTGTCAGTCCATCTTGTTGAGGGTCTTCCTCTTTTGCGCTGACCCTCTACTTTAACAAACAGGATGTCCTTCTCCAGGGACAGATCCCTCCTGATAACATGTCCAAAGTATGTAAGACGTAGTCTCACCATCCTTGCTTCTAAGGAGCATTCTGGTTGTACTTCTTCCAAGACAGATTTGTTTGTTCCTTCAGCAGTCCATAGTATATTCGATATTCTTCGCCAACACCATAATTCAAAGGTGTCAATTCTTCTTTGGTCTTCTTTATCTGTTGTCCAGCTTTCCCATGCGTATGATGTGATTGAAAATACCATGGCTTGGGTCAGGCACACCTTAGTCTTCAAGATGACATCTTTGCTTTTCAATACTTTAAAGAAGTCTTTCGCAGCAGATTTGCCCAATGCAACGCGTCTTTTGAGTTCTTGACTGCTGCTTCCATGGGTGTTGATTGTGGATCCAAGTAAAATGAAATCTTTGACAACTTTAATCTTTTCTCTGTTTATCCTGATGCTGCTTCTTGGTCCAATTGTTAGGATTTTTGTTTTCTTTATGCTGAGGTGTAATCCATAATGAAGGCTGTGGTCTTGGATCTTCATCAGTAAGTGCTTCAAATTCTCTTCACTTTCAACAAGGAAGGTTTTGTCATCTGCATAACACAGGTTGTTAATGTGTCTTCCTCTGATCCTGATGCCCCATGCTTCTTCATATAATCCAGCTTCTCAGATTATTTGCTCAGCATACAGATTGAATAGCTATGGTGAAAGGATACAACCCTGATGCACACCTTTCCTGACTTTAAACCACACAGTGTCCTCTTGTTCTGTTGGAACAACTGCCTCTTGATTTATGTACAGGTTCCTCACGAGCACAATGAAGTGTTCTGGAATTCCCATTCTTCGCAACGTTGTCCAAAATTTGTTATGATCCACACAGGGGAATGCCTTTGCATGGTCAATAAAACACAGGTAAACATCTTTCTGGTATTCTCTGCTTTCAGCCAGGATCCATCTGACATCAGCAATGATATCCCTCGTTTCACATCCTCTTCTGAATCCAGCCTGAATTTCTGGCAGTTCCCTGTCAATATACTGCTGCAGCCGCTTTTGCACGATCTTTAGCAAAATTGTACTTGCTTGTGATATTAATGACATTGTTCAATAATTTCCACATTCTGTTGGATCACCTTTCTTGGGAATAGGAATAAATATGGATCTCTTCCAGTCGGTTGGCCAGGTAGCTGTCTTCCAAATTTCTTGACATAGAACGGTGAGCGCTTCCAGCGCTGCATCTATTTGTTGAAACATCTCAGTTTATATTCTATCAATTCTTGGAGCCTTGTTTTTCACCAATGCCTTCAGTGCGGCTTGGACTTCTTCCTTCAGTACCCTCAGTTCCTGATCATATGCTACCTCCTGAAACGGTTAAACATCAACCAATTTCTTTTTGGTATAATGACTCTGTGTATTCCTTTCATCTTCTTTTGATGCTTCCTGCACTGATTAATATTTTCCTCATAGAATCCTTCACTATTGCAACTCGAGGCTTGTATTTTTTCTTCAGTTCTTTCAGCTTGAGAAATGTCGAGTGCATTCTTCTCTTTTGGTTTTCTATTTCCAGCTCTTTGTACATGTCATTATAATACTTTACTTTGTCTTCTCAAGCCGCCCTTTGAAATCTACTGTTCAGTTCTTCTACTTCAACATTTCTTCCTTTTTCTTTGGCTACTCAACATTCAAGAGCAAGTTTCAGAGTCTCTTCTGACATCCATTTTGGTCTTTTTTTTCTTTCCTGTCTTTTTAATGACCTCTTGCTTTCTTCATGCACGATGTCCTTGATGTCAGTCCACAACTTGTCTGGTCTTCAGTCATTAGTGTTCAATGCATTAAATCTGTTCTTGAGATGGTCTCTAAATTCAGGTGGGATATACTCAAGGTTGTACTTTGGCTCTCATGGACTTGTTCTAATTTTCTTCAGTTTCAACTTGAACTTGCATATGAGCAATTGATTGTCTGTTCCACAGTTGGCCCCTGGCCTTGTTCTGACTGATGATATTGAGCTTCTCCATCGTCTCTTTCCACAGATGTAGTCGATTTGATTCTTCATCTGGTGAGGTCCACGTGTATAGTCGCCGTTTATGTTGGTGACGAAAGTTATTTGCAGTGAAGAATTGTTGATCTTGCAAAATTCTATCATGCGATCTCCAGCATCATTTCTATCACCAAGGCCATATTTTCCAACTACTGATCCTTCTTCTTTGTTTCCAACTTTCCCATTCCAGTCACCAGTAATTATCAATGCATCCTGATTGCATGTTCAATAAATTTCAGACTGCAGAAGCTGGTAAAAATCTTCAATTTCTTCATCTTTGGCCTTGGTGGGTGGTGCGTAAATTTGAATAACAGTCGTATTAACTGGTCTTCCTTGTAGGCATATGGATATTATCCTATCACTGACAGGTTGCTCTTCAGGATAGATATTGAAATGTTCTTTTTGATGATCTGTGCAATGCCATTCCTCTTCAAGTTGTCATTCCCAGCATAGGAGACTATATGATTGTCTGATTCAAAATGGCCAATACCAGTCCATTTCAGCTCACTAATGCCTAGGATATCAATGTGTATGCATTCCATTTCATTGTTGACGATTTCCAATTTTCCTAGATTCATATGTCGTACATTCCACTTTCCAACTATTAATGAATGTTTGCAGCTGTTTCTTCACATTTTGAGTTGTGCCACATCAGCAAATGAAGGTCCCAAAAGCTTGACTCCATCCACATCATTAAGGTCGACTCTTCTTCGAGGAGGCAGCTCTTCCCCAGTTGTCTTTTGAGTGCCTTCCCACCTGGGGGCTTATCTTCCGGCACTATATCAGAGAATGTTCTGCTGCTATTCATGAGTTTTCACTGGCTAATTCTTTTCAGAAGTAGACCACTAGGTCCTTCTTCCTAGTCTGTCTTAGTCTGGAAGCTCACCTGAAACCTGTCTGCCATGGGTGACCCTGCTGGTATCTGAATACCGGTAGCATAGCTTCTAAGCTTCACAGCAACATGCAAGAACCCACAGTATGACAAACTGACAGACACATGGGGGATTCAGTAGGTTGCAGAAGTTAGTAAGAGAGGTCAAAGCTAGAATTCTAGATTTGGCCATTTTCTCTTCAGTGATGTTAGTGGAAGCTGAGAGAATAAGTAGATAAAATCACTGAGAGAGGTACTGAGGGCCAAAGATTGAGGTGACAGGGTGTCTTTTCCCTTGTTCCTACATATTAATTTTAAACATATAGACTGAAGATATACAGTTATTGCCTTGAACCAGTGATTATTTATTGCCTAGAGTCTTAGGCACATATCCAGGAACACACAATTTGAATTTGAATTTCAAAAGAATCGTTCCATCGAGAATTTTAAAAATACCAAGTAAGGATATTTAAAAATACCAGAAAGTTGCTCCTAAATTTATCACAGTGTTATAAACTAACTCTAGTGTCAGGTACATTAAAATTTAAGGTTGTCAAATAATCCTATTAAAAAATTGGCAAAGGAAATGAAGAGACACTTCGCCAAAGAAGACATTCAAATGGCCGACAGACACATGAGGAAATGCTCGCGATCACTAGCCATTAGAGAAATGCAAATTAAAACCACAATGAGATACCATCTCACCCCGGCATTACTG
>NW_004443994.1:2475531-2511728 GCF_000243295.1 Trichechus manatus latirostris
TCTGTAAGCCTTCACCTGAAGTACAATAAAACATAAAAGTAAAAATTTTAAAAAAAAAATTTAAGGTTGTCAGCCAATACCAAAAGAATAGGAGGCGTTTATGTATCATTTTTTTTAAATCTATTTACACCATGATTTTAAAAGAAGAATTTCAAGATCATTTCTGAATGTTTTTAGTTTTAAGTTACACTAATGCAATATGCCTTTTTGAATATAGTGTTAACAAGTTTAGTACATTGTGTAATCCAAAATACCTATGCTAATATTTAATTGTATAAAGAACATTATGCAAATGTTTAACTGAATAAGTAAGGAAGATGTCATTATTAATAATGACTTGTGAATGTAATTAGAAATGAGTAATTAGGAAAAAATACCACAGTAATAAAGAGTACATTTCAAAAGTGGTATATTAGGGATATGAAAACAAGCCCTTTATATGTCCTTTACACACCAGTAGAATGTACATGTGGTTTTCCTGGCTATGAAAATGATTAGAAATGAAAAGGTGGGATGAAAGGTTCATAATAGTCTCTTAACTCCTTTGAGTAATTTTAATATAAAATACAACGTTGTATCTATTACACAGATTTGAACATACTAGAGATCAGTTAAAAACAATATTCCCAGAGGAAGTTTGATTCTCTGTAAAGCAGATTTAATCTCATTCCTTAAAATCACATATAAAAAGGAATTTCACTGTATTTTATCAAAGGGAAAGATTTCATACTATAAAGTCATGTGTAATTAATAAATATTAGGTGAGTATTGAAAGTGTGGCCTTATCTATCTGAAACTGTCTCCCAGGACTGGACCACTGGGTCAAGGGTAGGAAGTGAGGTTCCTGGCCTATTCTTCACTCTGACTTCTAGCTCCCCAAGGTCCCAACTCTGCCAAGGTAATGAATCAACAACAACAACAAAATTTAATGACGTCTATGATCAGGTGTAACAGTGAAGAGAAAATAACCTAGAGGAAATATCCAATATGGTACCTACCCTAGCTGGGGACATGACAGAAAAGCCAGCATTAAATAATGGTGCCCCGAATTCTATTTTCCCAGTCCTGTGTCACTCTTCTTGTTTCTTCATGCGCTCTGCCTCAACCCATTAAGAGATGGACTTTGGTGTTGGTAGTTGTATGAGCAGGCATTAGCATTAAGAAAGTATAGGCTCTGGAGCCAGGCAATTTTGAATCCTGGTTCTGCCTCTTAAACAGCTTTGTAAGCTTTGACAGTTCACTTAACCTTTCTGAGCCTCAGTTTTCTCACCTATAAAACTTAAGTACTAGTAGTACTTACTTTATAGGGTTGTTGGAAGGATAAAACGTAAAGCACTTAAAACAGTACTTGGCATAAATGCTTACTACTACTATTATTGACGTAAGAAATTTATTTGACTCATGCAAACACTCACACACATACACACCACATATAATACACACAAATTATCTTTTGTCATATGTGATGGTTGAATCTAATAAATATACTGGCCAAGGCAAAAAAGGTAAGGCAAAAACAGGATCTTCACCAAGACTCAGGCAGTTGAACTTAGAACTTAACAGCTGGAAAAAGATCTTCTAGAGAGAGAGAAAATTGAATGTGTGTTTTATTTAAGTTCTACTGTTGTCGTTTCATCATCTTTTCCCCTCTGTTTTCACTGCTTTACTGTTTGTGGCTCCATTAAACAGATGCCAATACAGTCAGACAGAGAAATACAAAACAGTACAACACAACTGGTAAAAACAATAAAAGTTAACACTGAAGGGACAATTTGAACTAGAGCGCAAATCTTAAACTCTGCCTGCCTAAAACGGAAAGGAAGAATTTTCTGGGTGATCATATTGGTTAGATCCACAAGATAATTCAAATTAAGAAGCAAAGGTGACCACAACACACTCCCTTGATATTTAAGAAAATCTGGCTTGGTTTATGTGTAAACAGATTAACAGGTTTGGACAGAGAGAATTGAATGTATCATTCAATTCTAATATACATGTATATCTGAAAATTCTTTTATTTTCAATTTCTAAATGTAAAAATTCAGATTGCTATTCTATTTTTCAAAGTTGTGGATTGACAAATGACTTCAATTTAATTGAAAAGTACGATAGATTTGATATAAGGAAAAAGTTAAGACTGTCATTGATAGGGTGATATGGGTTTTTTTTTGAAAAATTTTAAAGTTAGGATTGATTTTCTTGGGATGGGTTAGGTACAAGCTAGCTTAGAATTTTTTTTTTTTTAAAGTATATAGCGATGGGGAAAAAGTCCAATCCTGAAAGGAACTAATGCTGTAGCTGTAGGATATTACGCTTATTGTATATATCTTACTTCACCAATTCATTGCAAGTAATTTTTAACCATGTAGGGTAGAGAAGGAGGTGAGTAGGGGAGGGTAGGGGACCTATGTTAGGGAGAAAAATGATGGTAGATAGAAAAACATACTTTGCCACTTACAGATAGAACTACCATTTATCTATAAGCTACATCCACCAGAGAGCACATCAATATCACAGCAAGTGTAGAGGGAATGAATATGTAGAAAATCCTGACTATGACACTTCACATCTTCCCAGGAATGTCCTACCATTCATCCCTTAACACTGCCTTAGGCAAAGGATATCCTGCATGAACTGCATACAGATAAAAAGTCAAATCTTTAACACTGTGAGTTAGCATTGCTTTTCATAAAACTCTCTATAGCTTTTGGCCTCATTTACCTTTCAAAGAAAAACAGATGAGTTGAGTGTATCATTATAGTTAAGGAATTTAAATTCTTTCAGCATTTAAGTGATAGCAGAAGGCCCAAATTGAGATCAACTTTTGACATGGCACCTGGGGCAAGAAAAACAAGTGCTAATGAAAAATGATTCATTCAAAACTGCCATTACTAAAATTGTTAGTCTACACCATGAACCAGTGAGAGGAGAAAAATACTTTTGAAGGTTAATGGCTTTAGAAAGTTAAAAAGTGAAAAATTGAGGTAATGTAAAATCAAAAGCCTCTAAGAAATTATTATTGTATTCATGTACTCACATAATACCAAACCAAGAGGTTGAAAACGAATAAACTAGCTAATCAACTAGTTATTTCAAACATACATGACTGAATTTTAACATACACAATTATACCTAAGTGATATCTACAGTGAGTTTCAACATATTATAGTCACAGCCTAAATACTTTTAAAAATAATTGACTTAAAAAGAAATAAGAATGAAGATTTACTTTTCCTTGATTTTGATAATCTCCTGTGAATCCATTTTCATTTGTCTTTATTTACATATTGATGAACATATTATAGTGAATTTCAAACTTGAGTATGGTTTGATTAATATCAAAGATTATAGTATATCTGAGTAATGGAAAATATTTTATTAACTGACTCAGTATAAAGAATTATTTTGGGTATGTGTACCTACAAAACAGGAAGGCATTTTTTGGTAAATAATTGTTTACTCCAAATGCAGATTTTTTCAGCATAAGAAAACAGTGACAGCAGGATGTTGATAATATAGGTAAGCAATTTACCAATATTTATAAAGATTGTATCGTAAGACAAATAAAACCAAGAATGAAACTAAAAGCATGTCGTAGTCTTTAGAATAAAAGATACCTTTAAAATATGTTACACCTACAATGGGTGATACAGTATTGCATCTACAACACTACAGACTTTAATAAAAACTCAACTTACAAGGTTGATGGTTTTCATTCTTTGTTTTAATATAGATAGTTCTTAGCTCTCTATTCTTCATATGTAAAAAATAGGAAGTATCTTTCTATGTAGCAAATGAACTCATAAAACTCTTGAATATCTTCTCCGCAGTCCCAATTTCAAGTCAATAGATTAAGTGTCCGTGTTGTTTGCAGCTAAGCCGCAGCTGTCTAAATTGCTTCAGAAATGTTTAGCAGATTGCTTTATAGCAGGATAACACAGTTTGAACCATAGTTTCCCGAATACATCTTGCTGAGGGCTTATCTCATTCAAATGATGAAGGCAGCTGAAGCATGGTATTTGAATCATTCACATTTTACTCTAATAAAGGAGAACTTTAGGAAGTTCTATTTGTGATAGGCAAAATAGTAAAGCAATTGAAATGGGGATCTTATATTTTACACCATTCAAACTGCTTGCACATGTGTATGTGGTGATAAGATACTTTAAAAATAAAATTTCATTTGGTGGGAGGCTTACAGTTAAACTGTAAAAGCAATACACGGATCATGTGAATTACCACGATATAAAAACAAAAATGCAAATGACTGTAATACTCTTTTCCAAAATAGCATCTTTAATAGGAAATCCTTCATAAGAATCTTTGTAAAGTGACATAGTTTAAAGTTGTTTTTATATTTTATAAGTACTTATAACTAGCAGTTCTTATTTTTAATTAGAAAATCCATGTCTTTTAAGCCACACCTGAGTAAGCAATATGTAAGAACGTGAAGAATGGGTACATATATATACTTCTATAACTATACTTATTCAATCTGCATGTTGAGCAAATAATCTGAGAAAATGGACTATATGAAGAAGAATGCGGCATCAGGATTGGAAGAAGACTTGTTAACAACCTGCAATATGCAGATGACACAATCTTGCTTGCTGAAAGTGTAGACGACTTGAAGCACTTATTGGTGAAGATCAAAGACTACAATGTTCAATATGTATTATACCTCAACATAAAGAAAACAAAAATCCTCACAACTGGACCAGTAAGCAACATCATGATAAGCAGAGAAAAGACTGAAGTTATCAAGGATTTTGTTTTACTTGGATCCACAAACAACACCCATGGAAGCAGCAATCAAGAAATCAAAGGATGTACTGCAATGGGCAAATCTGTTGCAAAAGACCTCTTTAAAGTGTTAAAAAGCAAAGACGTCACTTTGAGGACTAAGGTGTGCCTAACCCAAGCCATGGTATTTTCAATCGCCTCATAGGCATGGGAAAGCTGGACAGTGAAAAAGAAGACTAAAGAATTGATGTATTATAGTGTATTATGGTGTTGGCAAGGAATATTGAATATACCATGGACTGCCCAAAGAACAAACAATTCTGTCTTTGAAGAAGTACAGCCAGAATGCTCCTTAGAACGGATGATGGTGAGACTTTGTCTCACATACTTTGGACATTTTATCAAGAGGGACCAATCCCTGGAGAAGGACATCATGCTTAGTAAAGAGTCAGCGAAAAAGAGGAAGACCTTCAACAAGATGGATTGACACAGTGGCTGCAACAATGGGTCAAGCATAGCAATGATTTTGAGGATGACATAGGATTGGACAGTGTTTTGTTCTGCTGTACATAGGGTCACTATGAGTCGGAACTGACTGATGGCACCTGACAACAATCATAAATTTTAAAATTATTATCAAACAAGTTTTCATTAAGTACTTTCTACTCATAATGAGCTTTACATACTAGTATATGCTGTGGAGATTACAGAAATCTGATTATTATACACGTATATTTTTTATTCAAGAAGCTTAAAATCTAATTGGGGAAATATAAGAGTGAATGTAAGTCGTGTAGTTTGCAGATATAACCCCAGTAACTTGGAGGCACTCCATAAATAATGTCAGATGAGTGAATGAGTTGAAAAAGCTAAACTTTGTTCTTAATCACTAGGTTTAGAGAATTTAAATATTTCATAAACATTTAATCAATGTTTGAGAAGAGGGCCTATCTAAGAACGTAGCTCGGAATGTAGGTTCTGGTTATTTATTGTCATGTATCTATTCCCATACATATCTATTGCCTTCCCCCCCAACAAACAAACAAAAAAATAAATCATTTTATTATGCTCTCAAATTCTGTGGTTTGGGAATTTGGACAGGGCATAGCAGGGTTGTTTTGTCTCTTCCATATTTGGGGCTCCTAATAGGATGACTCTGATAGAGGTAATTTGAACCAACGGGTGCTGGAATACTGGGACTGGAAGATCTATTACCAAGATGGCTTCTTCACTCACATGTCTGGTGCCTAGGCTGGGATGATTTGAAGGATGGGCTCAGCTGGGACTGTTGACCAGAATACCTACACATGGCCTCTCCATGAGGCTTTGGCTTCTCACAGGATGTGTCTGGGTTCTAAGAAGGTTCTAGCTGAGAAAGAATGTTCTAAAAGAGCAAGTGTTTCAACACAGGAACACTTATTAAAAGAATTTATGGTTCCCTCTTCTTTTTTTTTTTAAACTGTCACATTGAATCATTTGCTTTAGGCTCTATGGAATCCAATAGCTACAGATTTGGAGCTTGCATTTTAAAGCCTGGGAAGTAGAACACTTTACTGATTGTGAAATTCATTGGCTAAAAAGCCTATGTGAATTCATACATATAATAAAGGATATAGGGGCACAGTCACAGATACCTCACAGACATAACCAAATACCTTGCAGGATTAGTTTACTGGGTTTGAAGGCTTAGGACCATAGTCCCATGGGACATCTTGGTCAACTGGCACAACATAAAGTTTATGTTCTACATCCTAGTTTGGTAAGTAGCATCTGGAGTCTTAAAAGCTTGACAGGAGCCATCTGAGATGCAGCTATTGGTGTTTACTTCTCTGGAGCAAAAGGGAAAAAAAGGAAACCAAAGACTCAAAGAAGAATCCAGTCTACAGGACCAACTGCCTACAAGAACCATGGTCTCACCTATCCAGAGACCAGAAGAATTTGATGGTGCCCAGTTACCACTACCGACCATTCTGATTGGGGATACAATAAATAGTCCTGGATAGAATGGGAGAAAATTGTAGAATAAAACTCAAAATCTTAAAAAAAAAAAAAGGCCAGACTTACTGGACCACCAGAGACCTGGGGAACCCCCAAGACTATCGCCCTGAGATACCCATTAAACTTTGAACTTAAACTACTCTCAGAAGTCACCTTTCAACTAAATAATAATTGGGCTCATAAAGTAAACAATATTACCCAAAAGTACTGTGCTCCTTTTATATTAGGGGGAAAAAATCATCTATCTGAGACCAAATCATCAACATTTACCCTAAAGCAAAGATGAGAAGGTTGGAGGTGGGGGTGGGGAGACAGAGAAGCAAGAATAATGGAAACAGAACAATCAGAACGGAAATAACGAGTATGCTGACACAATGTAGAAAATGTAATCAATGTCACTGAACAATACGTGTAGAAATTGTTAAATAGAAATCTAATTTGCTATGTAAACGTTCACCAAAAACTCAATAAAATACATTTTTTTAAAATAGTGTATGTGATGTGTATAGAGACCAAAGTTCCTTAATGGTTACCAAGGGAGGGGGAAGGGAGGGGAGTTATTGCTTATGGAATACTGAGTTTCTATTTCTAGTGATGGAAAAATCACATTGATTATGGGTAGAGCTATACAGCCAAATAATATAATTACTGTCAATAAGCTGTACACCTGCAAAAATTGAATTGGCAAAAGTTGCATGAGAGATATGTTTACAATGACAAAAAAAAAAAGAAGCTGCTGAGGCTGCTTATGTACCACCAAGCACCTTAGGGGATTTGGTTCCTTGGTTTGGAGGTGTAGGAGGTATGGTTTCATCGGCCATCCCAGCTAACTGGCCTAATAACATGTTTATTGCTTCTGTTCTACCTCCTAGTTCATTGTGTAGTGCCTGGGGTCTTAAAAGCTTGCAAGTGGCTATCCAAGTCACAGCAATTGGTCTCTATTAACCTGGAGCAACAGAAGAAGAAGGAAAGTCAGGAACAGGAGGGGGAAACGGAATGTGTGGCTAATTGCCTCCATGAACAACTGCCTCCTCTGCCCATGACACCAGAAGAACTGGATAGTGCCCGGCTACCATTACTGAACCTTTTGAGCAAAGATTTTATAGAAGAATCTTGATCAAAAGGAGGAAAATGCAAAACAGAATTTAAAATTCTTATGGAATCCAACCTTTCTGGAGCTGGATGAAACCACAAAACTATTCCCCTGCGATAAACTTTAAATCTTAAACCGAAAATAACCCCCCAAGTCTTTTTAAAACTAAACAATAGTTTAGCTTAACTAGTAAAGAATGTCTGTCTTGAGCACTGTGCTCTTTTAAGATCTATCTATATGGAATCGAATTGACAACAGCAACTCAAAGAATCAGATAGGATACTTAGGGGGCAGTGAGTTTACATTAATGGAGGAGGAAGAACTCAGAAAAGGAAGGTGAGACTGGTCCCACAACTTGAAGACTGCAATCAATGCCACTGAATTGTACATGTAAAAACTGTCAGATTGGTGTATGTTTTGTTGTGTATAATCTCAACAACAACAAAAATAAATCATGTAAAAAGAAGTCTACGTGATGGATACTGTGAATTGTCCATCAAAATCCACTCTGTCCCTATTCTTCAGTAGATTGGCTGGGCACATGACTACACAGCTAGAGTCTTGCTTGAAGCTAGGTGTGTTCAAGCAACCAAATTCTCACTAACAAAATGTGTGCAGAAATGATGTCTGCTAATTCTGAGGTTGGGCCTTAAGACATTGGACATATGACCCCCATGCTCTCTTCCCACAGGTAGATCTGGAGTTCCTTGACCCAGCTTCAACCATGCAGTCGAGAATAATGCCATAGTGGGTGGTAGAACAATAAAATAGAAGGAACCTGGGTCCCTGGATGGCCTCAAGAAGCAGAGCAAGTCTAATAACTTGGATTGCTTACCTTGTGCAATCTTTGTCTGTGAGGGAGCAACATATTTCAGTGTACTTTAAGCCTCCTTGTTACCAAAGTTTAGCTTTACCCTAATTCAGATAGTAAAAACCAAAAAAATCAAACCAGTTGCCATTAAGTCTTTTCCAACTCATAGTGACCCCATATGTGTCAGAGTAGTACCATGGCTTAAAACCCTATGGAGTATAGGTCTTTCTTCTGAGGTGTCAGGCCTTTCTCCTGAGGCACCTCTGGGTGGACTTGAACCGCCAAACTTTCAGTTAGCAGCCAAGTGTGTTAACCATTTGTACCACCCAAGCACTCCAATTCAGATAGTAACAACAACAAAAAACAAACTCATTGCTATAGAGTTGATTCTGACTCATGAAGACCCCATGTGTTACACAGCAGAACTCAGCTCCATAGGGTCTTCTTGGCTGTAATCTTTATGGAAGCAGATCACTACGCCTTTCTTCTGCAGTGCCACTGGGTAGGTTTGAACTGCCAACTTTTCAGTTAGTAGCCTAGAGCAAACCGTCTGCAGCACTCAGAGACATTCAGATAATAGATACATATTATTGAATAATAGCTGGATCCTGAAGAAATGATGGTAGGAAAAACAAGCTCTCTGTTGCCTCCCTCCCCAAATCATCTGTAATGTTCGGTAGACTCCATGTTAAATTCTTTCTATTATTGATTTTTCATTGTCATTTTTCAGTTGCAGAAGAATTTTTCTCTAAGGGAAGCACCAGTAGTGAAATGATCCAGTTTTCTATAAACGTTTTCATATCGCTATTCCTTTTTTATTCTGACAGGGACAGCCAAAATTTCTCATGATTCACACCAACATTTTATCTGAAAAGACTAAAAACCAAACCTATTGCCGTCCAGTTGATTCCGATTCATAGCAACCCTACAGGACAGAGTAGAACTGCCCCACAGGGTTTCCAAGGAGCGGCTGGTGGATTTGAACTGCCAAGCTTTTGGTTAGCAGCTGAGCTCTTGAACACTGTGCCACCAGGGCTCCCTGAAAAGCCCAGAGGCTTGTAATTATTTTTGCATGATAGTAGATCTTAAACTCTGGAAACACAGAGATCACATTCCCATATTTACACATAGAGAAACTTTACTAATATAGAGTCATCGAAGGCAGCCTTATAGGTCAGAACAGCAGTTTTCAATGCATGGTCTAGGGATCCCTACGAGACCTTTTCAGGGGGCCTGCAAGGTCAAAACTATGGCCATAATAAAATGCGACTTACCTTTTTCACTCTTACTCTCCTACAGATGTAAGGAGTTTTTCAGAGGCTGCTGACATGGGATGAAACTGTCACTCTGATGGCTAGTCAAATGTGAGCTTATATATTCTTGTGTTTTAAAAATTCTTCAGTTTTAACTTCTCGTATGGTAAACATTAGAAGACATACAGCCTACGTAACCAAAAGCTCTTTGGGATTTTTGATAATTTTTAATAGCATAAAGGGATTCTGAGGGCTAGAATAAAAAGTTTAATTTCTCAATGGTGGTTTAAACATACTTTCTTTTTCATACCTTCAAATACATACAACTCAAAAAGTTATCATTCATTCAATGATTATGTAGCAAGCTGTGGAAAATGGTATTCTCTGGTATCCTTTTCAGGAGAACATTGTATTTATTTGGAAGAAATGTCCAAATAATCTTGTTTGAGATTATAGCTTAGAATCAGAGGGACCTGACTGTAGTCAAACTGTAACAGACTGAGGAAGGAGCAGGATTTGTTAATTTATTGAGGGTGAAAAAAATAGAGGTAGACCCAGCAACAGGGTGAAAGGCATCATACTCTACAGAGTGAGCCCTCTTAAATCTGTGATGTTAATTAATTCATGAAATGTTTGAGGACAGTGGATTTTGGAACGTTCAAACCACTAATCTTTCAGTTAGTAGCCAAGAGCAAACTATTTGTGCCACCCAGGGACATTCAGATAGTGGATACATATTACTGAATAATACCTGGATGCTGAAGAAATGATGTAGTGAAAGTTAAGCCCTCTGTTGCTCCCTCTCCCCGAATCGTTTATAATGTTTAGGATGAGCTTCAGGCCCATACCAATATAAGCAGAACCAAAGGACACATGTGGGTAGGGGAGTGTGTGGGAATATTTGCGGAGGGGAGACAGGAGCAGGCAAGCATGTATAAATAACCTGTCAGAGAATCCCCAAAATTGGAGGAAATGGAGACTCTTGGCTTTAGAGGCTATGAAATTGAACATATGAGGCAAGTTTACCTTATATATCTGTGACAATTTATGTCACTTTCTCTAAACTAAGTTACATGAAGACAGAGACCAGGTATGCTTTGGTATACTTTATTCCATCATCATCACATTCTTAGTGACAGGAGGGAAGGAATTCTTTTCTCTTCCCACCCAGCAGCTTTTTCTGCTTCTATGTGCATGTGGAAGAAAACAGTCATCCTTGGCCTAGAACCACAATACCTTCCCACTCTAGGACTTTCAACTGGTCATCATTCCAATGTTCTATTTCCAATTTTCTGGAGAGAGAATCTGATTGGCTAAACTTGGATATGTTCTATTGGTGGGCCAATCATAGTTTATTAGAATATCCAGGTCAAGCAGAATCAACATGTCTACAGAGACTTCTTCTCCGGGGATAGGGGTAATTCTCAGAGAAGGGGATGTAGACGGAACAGACATGCCCAAAACTATCTGGTAGAGTCACGACAGCCGATTGTACTTTTCTTTGTTCTTGACTTTGGTTTAACAACCTTGTTTTCAAATTATCCTCATGCAGGGCATAAGGGGTCTCTTAAGGAAGAAAAGGGTGGTGACCAAGTAGTTCTGGCTCTGTCCTTCCAGTTTTGGCTCTCCTTTGGGATTCTCTTACTTTGATTACCACTAATTCATTCTGATGTCTTGGAAGTAAGGGGTTCACTCTTCTCCTTTTCTTTGAATACAAACATCATCATCATCAACAACCACAAAACAATAATAACAACGAGCCTTCCCTCAATTCTCCATAATACTGTAGGGACAAGCTGGAATTAAAAAAAAAAAAAAAAAGTTTTATTGAGTATAAAGAAAGACCAGAAGGGAAATAAACAATGCAAGGCAATAAAAACAGTATGACTCACAAAGTAAAGGTTTCTGACCCTTTCCAGTTCTTTGCTCATTTCACATGGGATCTCAGGGAAAGAGGATCAATATCATTTAAATACCTGAACGTCTGTTTCTCACCAACAGCACAGAAAACTGAAAATACACAGTGAAAGGCAGCTGTACTAGGATTTTTCCTGTAATGTATTCCATCTTAGGAAAAGGGAAGACAACACTTTGTATCTATTTTTGTTAAACTCTAGTCTCTTCCAGTTCTAAGATTCCATCATGCTAAAATGTGAATATTTTCTCTCATATCTAAATTATTTCTATATGTTTGGTCATTTCTACTCCTTAGAGACCTTTAAAATGTCTATGAAACTTTTTAAAAAGTATCTGCATGACTAGAGATATAATCCAGATACTTTTAAGGTCTTTAGCTTCTTAAACAGACACTTAAAAAATAAACAAAACTTATTTTCTTTATTGCTAATATAAATTAAAAATAACTTGAGGTGAACTATACTTATGATCCCCTAAAAACATTTGTAAATAAGGGTTGAATACAACTCATCTGAATCAACATGATATGGGTTTCCATTAAAACTTTTTCAAGTATGCCTCAGTTTGATAAGTATAATCCATGATCTATTACTTCCTCCACTCTCCCCTCCCCAGAGACTGTGAGCTGGGTAGTAATGAATTAATGGTAATCAAAGTAAGAGAATCCCAAAGGAGAGCCAGAACTACTACCAGTAGTAGTAGTAGCTCTTAGTTACCAATTAAATTAAATTTACCAATTAAAATTAACACATTTTTCAGATTATCAAGCAGTTTCTATATTGTGTCTACCTCCCTTTTGTGTTGTGCTACTTTCCCCAGGATAACTAATCTCAGAAACAATTCCTTTATCTTTTAAATCTGTTTATATTTGTTGCTTATATTTATATGCAATATATAAAATTATCTTCTATACTTGTTTTAGCAATAGAAATATCTAAGTTTGAAGTCTTTTTCTATGATAAAATTTTGGAGGAACTATTATGCTTTAAGTTCAATTTAAATAAGGATTCTATCGTAAAGTTGTCCTTCAAGCAGCATGAATAGGTTAAAACAAGCAGGTGATTGGCAATCAAGAGACTTAGGTTCTAGTCTCCATCTCTGCCACTAATTAATAATGTGACCGTCCTTTTAATTAGTTAATCAAACTCTGGCTTATTTTTTTTCTACCTATAATAAAACAGCTAGACTAGACATTGTCTCTTTGTAATTTTAAAATTCCATTGTGCTGAAATGTGAACATTTTCTTATATCTAAATTTATTTTTAGCAAGAAATTCTCACTGACTCCTGATTTTTAATCTCACCATTATTAAGCACCTATTATAGCATTGCTATGAGTTGGAATCGACTCAGTGGCAATGAGGTGTGTATGTCAGCCATCTCAAATCCCTTCTGGAGTAAAACAAACAAAAAAAATTAATTCCAATTTATGGCAATCTCATGTGTGTCAGAATAGAAGTGCACCCCATAGAGTTTTCAATGGCTGTAATCTTTCGGAAGTAGATATCCAGGCCTTTCTTCTGTGGTGCCACTGGGTGGATGCAAATCTCTAACCTTTTGATTAGTAGCTGAGCTCAAACAATTTGAGCCACCCATGGAGGTAGGCAGGATAAAAATAAGCAAAATACATCTGCATGCGGTATTCCCCTAACACTTCTGCCTACCATTTAAAATTGCTTTATAGTTGTTGGGGCACGAATCTATTTACCCAAAGGACTCCCCAGTTACTTCAGTGACAAGGACTCTCAATCATGATTGTAACTTCAGGGCCTAGAAAACTGCCCAGCTCTTAGTTACCAGAGTATAATTATATCCCGGCTTTTCCAAGTGTTATTTCATATATTTTAATTATCATTTTTAACAAAGGCAATTCATTAAACACCTAATACTTGTAAAACGTTTGAAGCACACATCAGAAAAACTCCTTATCACATATAAGTTGGAGTTTAGAAAATGTGGTCACAAAACTCTATACTTTCAATAAATACATGTTTGTTGAATTAATGCATAAGACTTCAGGAGACAAAACATAAACAGGAAGTCTTAGTTAGCATCGCCCAAAAGATCTTAGATGGGATACAAGTACATTCAAGTATACCACTAACGCCCTTCCTCGTGTAGCTATCTACCTGAATACCCTACGACCTTCTCCAAATAGCTTTTAACAAAGCCAAAGTACATCAGGTTCAAATAATCAAAGAATAGGTGGTTGCCTAGAATACTCATTCACAGTTCAGAGAAAAGTGACCTGTTAAATATTTTGATATTCCTGAATACTATAGTGTCATTTTTTAAATCTAAACTTACACTGCTTAGCTCTATGTTACTAAGTAGACTGTTAGCTTGGCTGTTTATTACACCAAGAAAAGTTGGCTCTTTTCCATTCACAGGACTGATCCCAGCCCCCTTCACAAACCCTCCATCCCCAAATTCAATTAAAACAATTCAAGCAGCCAGCTAATTAAATTCTGACCGCAGTAAAGTTCTTCAGCCCAAACCACAGTAGTTTAGTGCTGGAGGAAAAGGCATCTTAAAGGCTGTGCATTAAAAGTTACCAGGGGATTGCGAGCCGTTTATATTTCTTGAAAAGTACGGACTATACTCCAGTTTAGACAGCTGTGCACCTTGCTGGTCGGGAAGGCGCGCTGGGAGTTGGGGCGAGCAATAGGCGAAGACTAATAGCTTGGGATGACAGGATGCAGATACTGCATCAGGTTTGAGCCCCTAAGCTCTTTGGGTTGTGGGACTAGACAGGAGCCCATCTAAGACAGGCCCAAACTTTGGCAAGAGAAAGAAAAAGGTGGCATCGCAAAAAACAAGCATTTGCGCTCCAGAGTTCTAGCGTTCATCGTGAGGCCGTTAAAACACAGCAGGAAAAGTGGGCGTGGCGTATGTTTTCTTCCTCTTCCCGCCTCCCCAGAGACGCAGGCTCAGTCCTTTCCCCTCTTTTTCACCCGGGCCGGGTCCAATGGCTGCCCCCGCCGCAAAGCCCGGTGGGGGACGTCGCCCCACCCCTCTCGCCTCTCCCGCCCTCGGGGTCCGCACCGCCCGACATCCCCCGCCAGGCGAGAGGCGGTGGCCGCGGCCATCACGTGTCCTGGGAGCCGCCAAGTGAGGCCGCTTTTGCGACGCGGTGACAGCCAAATGGTGCGACAGGAGGAGCTGCAGTTGCGGCCGCAGCGCCCCGCACCGAAGGCTTGAGGCAGCTCCTGGCGTCGCCCAGAGGGAGCGATTGAGCGGAGCTGAGTCTGGCGCGGGCGGCAGCGGCAGGCCGGCAGCGAGGGGGAGCCTGCTAAGAGTGCCCTCGCTCCCCACTGCTCTCCGATGAACCGGACGAAATAATCCGCGCCTCTCGCAGGGGCAGCGCCTCCATGAATTCCTAGTTTTTTTCTTTCTCTCCCCGTTCCTCACCCTCCCTCCCCCCCGCCCCCCGGCTCCCGTCCCGCCTTCTCCCTTCGCCAGCGACGACCGCGTCCAGGTGCGGAGTCCAGAGCGGAACGCAATGGCGTCCAACCCCGAGCGAGGGGAGATTCTGCTTACAGAGCTGCAGGTAAGGGCCGCGGCCCGGGTGGGAGGCGCCGGCAGAGGAGAGAGGGAGAAAGTCTGGCGCGGAGTCGGGGGCCGAGGGAAGCCCTGCGGCCGCCGCGCCCCTGGCCCGCTAAGTGCGGAAACTCGGGGATGTCACTCGGGAGCCGCTTCCTTTGGGAGCCGAACCCGTTTCCCCCGCCAGAGCCCCGGCCTGCCGCCGCTTTAATTTGATTCTACCTACCAGAGGGGACCCCATCTCTGCCGCTGCCTGCCGGCCGAGTCTGCTCTCGCCCCGTCCCGGGAGCGGTCAGCTCACCGCCCCCTCCCTCGATGTCAGCCGCCCGCGAATGCCCTGGCCGCCCCCTCCCTTCGCCTGCGGGGCCGGGCCCCGACATCCCCCCCCGTACTTAGCTCCTTAAACTCCTTTGAATGACTCCCAAGCTGTTTTCTCGTCCCTCCCCTTCCCCTCAGACTCCGCACAAAGAGCGCCCCCATAACTTCCAGCCCCCAGAACAAGTTTTCTAAAAAGGAGTCTCACCGAATGCTTGTTTCACTTCATCGACCTTCATCAGGTGACGGACTGCCTTTCTTCTAATTTAAGGGCTACCTATTATTCTTTTTTTTTCTAACCAAGTGATAGCTGTATGGTCTCTTTCTCGACTACCCCCTGCTCGGATCCGGAAGCTCAGCTGATGCTTTTCAGACGTTCATTTTCCCTCCCATTTCAACACCCGAGAAAGAGCTATAGAAGTTGTTTACGAATGAGAAAGCAGTCAACGAGGGAAAACATTGGGCACCACATGCCTGCACAAGATGAGAACAAAATAGATCCCTTAATTAGCTACGTCCGTATTGAGTAGCAGTATTATTCTTTCCCATTTTTAGCTAAATATTTGATGTAGGCACGATTTTTGTTTTTAGATTTCTGTGATGTACGCGGGGACTCAAGCTGCCCTGGCGGGTTTATTTTTCATCACTTTGGAGTGTTCCAGAGATGTTTACGTTTGAATTAAGACGTCATGCTTTTTTTTTTAACTTATTTTGACTTGTTCTGATATAGTCATCTTTTAAGTACTCCAAGATTGGAGACAGGAATTAACAAAGAAGGGGGGGAAAAAAGCGTGCCTACTCATTTCTTTTTGTGGGCTGGGCTGGGCTGTTAATTTTTTTGAAAGGACTGAATCTAGAAACTGAGGGGTTGATTCTTGATGATGTCAAAATTAAGTATTGCAACTGGTTCTAAATTTCTTGTCTTCAAATGTATTTTTTGATAGATTCGTACATAAGTTTGGTTTATTGTGTAGTCAGATGGAACCTTGAAAGGCAGTGCTATAATACTTGGTATTTCCTCTACAAAAATGAGATTTCAGCGTACACCAATGCAGTCTTGCAGATTTGAAACCCTTTTGAAATGCAGAGCTGGATTTTATATCATGGAAAATGTTGCTATATAGTATTTTAATTACTGTTAGTCTCTTATAAGTAGATATTACAGTATGCTCCATTTGCTGAATAAATGAAATTTTTTTTTATTAAATATACAAAAGCTTTTAAAATGAGGATGGTTTAAGGCATATTGAAAATACATTGCCTAGTCTTGAAACATGAAAAGCATACTTTTTGGTTCTGACTGAAAAAAAGTCATTAAAATGATAGGAGCATTTTTTTATTTGAATAGAGTAGCTTTAAAATTATGAAGTGTTTGGCATCTTTATTTATATTTTTTAGAAAGTTGGCATAAAATACTCTTATTTAGAAACTGGGATTGAAAATACATTGTATATTAAAATATAACATTTAGGGTCTTTTAATAAAGTCAGTTTTGGCAATAACAAGGAAACAAGTCAGAGAAATAAAATTTAAATATGAAGATTTTAAAATGAGACCCAAGGAGGGGAACACCTCATCTAAAGTTAGGCTTCTATATAAACTAAATTATAACCTCCTCCTGAAAAATAATAGTTCTTGTGTATTACCTTATAGGTTGCATTTTTCTTGATTTATTTGACTCCCAGTTCTAATAAAAGTTATTCTATTTGACTTTACCGTTTGTTAAAATATTGAGTATTACATCAGTTCCTTAGGTAGTGATAAACGTTGTTTCACCAAGCATGCGCATCTATTCAAACATTTTATTATTTTGTTTGTTCATGAACCTAGTATAGCATAACCAATAGCTATTAAACTTTTTTTTAAAATCAGATTTCAAAAGCTTCTAAATTGTTTGAATTCATTTAGATTGAAATGTCTAATACTTCTCTACCATACGTATTTTAAGTATTTAAATAGTAAGGCCATGTGGCAAGTTTTAAAATGTGTTTAATTGTTTAAAATGGTTACTTTGCCATATCTTGTGTCAGAAATATACTTGTATCAATCTCAAAGTTACATATTATAACCAAATTTTTATGAAATTGATGCTTATGTAGAAACATTGTATATGCAAAATGTTTTATTTTTCAAATTTTATTTTAAGGACCATACCGCAGAATTTGGAATACTTTACTACTAAGATGGAATTGGCTTATTAATAACCTTTAATTGTAGAAAGACAAACCAAGAAAACCTGAAACTGCAGTACTTTGCCTTGTTAGTTACTGTAATTTTCTAATGGAGTAGTGTTTCCAATTCTTGCTGGTAATTTAGCAAGAAGGAACAAGGAAGCACTAATAAAGTGCATAGAAACTTTGATTAGAAGTTTCAGAATGTAAGGAAGAATATTTGCTGTAGTAAAAATAGGTGGTTTAAAAATGTACACTCAATTGGCAGTTTGTAATCATTTCATAACTAATTTGTTGTGTAGTATTTCCTTTATTGTTTATTTGAAGTGTAGTGGAAAACTTAGATGCCTTTGTGAGGCCAAAGAAATAAAGTTTATTTCCAAGGAAAACTGGATTAATGAAAGCTATAAAGGATCTCTGAATGAAAAATGTTAGCTAAAATAGTAGTTTTGTAGAATGCTGAACCAGATATTGAGTAGCATACTAATAAGGTTACCATGTTGATTATTGGAAATTCGTCGTCTTCATCAAAATGTCTAATAAAGTGTTAGGCTGGAATCTTAAATTTCATTCCCTGTAGAATTTACTTAGGCAGAGGTGACTTGCTCAAATGGAAGATTGAGGTAGTCTTGAATTATAGGGGTTAATTTCAACAAACATTTGTTAAGTATCTACAACAGCTATATTGGAGGATAGAAAGATGACATAAGATTTTCACTTTCAAGAACTCGAAGAGAATACAAATAACATTTGTTGATTACTTGCTGCATATCAGACTGTGTACTAGGTACCCTATATACCTTATTGTTCTTCAGAATAATCCAGTTGGATGAGTGTTATTCCATTTTACAGATCAGGAAACTTAAGTTCAGAATATTAAATAAATTGCTCATGGTCACACTGTAAGTCTAAGTTTGAACCCAGGTCTTATATTCATCACAACATGATTCTTTAAACTGCCACAGTTCTGTGGATTCCTAAATGTTTTCCATTTCAATATTATAGTTGTGTACACTTTATAAAAATTGACTAAAAATGTAATTAACCAGAGTTTATTGTAATACACACTTTATATTACCTGTTAGATCCCTCTGTAACAGGAAAAAAATGATTTCCACATTCTGTTTGGTAGTCTGTAATGTAGCAGTACTGGAAATAAGGTATAATTTTCTACAGAGAATAACAGTACAAATAACTTTCTTGCAGACTTTCTTCATTTAACAATTATTCTTTCTGATGAAAGGTGTCATGTTTGCCAAGAACCTTTCAAAAGATTTAGCATTTTTCTGTAGACTGTTAATAAGATGACCGTTTATTTAAAATTTTAAGCTCATGTCCAACCTAGCAATGTGTTTGGCACTTAGTAGTTGCTCAGTGCATTGATGAGAAGGCTGCATTTGTCACCTAGGATGAGGGATATCTATGGACTGTTTTAAGAGAAGTTGATTATAATCATTTTCCATAAAAATGACTTATTTTTCTTTAATTTGCATTTTAATTCCTTCTTTCTAAATATTCCCTGGAAAAACATGAAGGAGATTTCTGCAGTGGTTGTGTTACACTTACTATATATAACACACTGGTATTTTACCCATTTAATGGGAAATTAGGAGGTGATGTCTAATTTTGCAGTGATACTAGAAAGTGGAAGATCTCAGTGAAAGGAGTAGAGTTGGAAGGTGTCTTAGTTATCTAGTGTTACTATAACAAATACCACAGGTGGATGGCTTTAACGAACAATTTTTTTCTCTCATAGTTTATGAGGCTAGAAGTCTGAATTCAGAGCACCAGCTCCAGGGGAAGGCTTTCTTTCTCTGTTGGCTCTGGGAGAAAGTCATTGTCATCAGTCTTTCCCTAGTCTAGGAGCTTCTCAGTGCAGGGACCCTGGGTCCAAAGGACGCACTCTATTCCTGGCTCTTCTTTCTTGGTGGTAATGAGGCCCCTCTCTCCTCTCTTCTCTCTTTTATATCTCAAAAGAGATTGACTCAAGTTACAACCTAATCCTGTAGATTGTGTCCTGCCTCATTAATTTAACTGCCTCTAGTCCTGCCTCATTAACATCATAGAGGTCAGGATTTATAACACATAGGATAATTACATCAGATCACAAAATGGAGGACAACCACATAATACTGGAAATCATAGCCTAGCCAAGTTGACACGTTTTGGGGGGACACAATTCAGTCCATAACAGGAGGATTAAGATTTTGGTGGTGGGTGGGTTGGGGGAATATGAAAAGGTAGGCAAGATGAGTAAGAGATACTTTATTACAGTTTTTTTCCAAATTATAAATGTAGTACACATTCATTACAGAAAATTGGGAAAATGCAGAAAAACACAAAAGAAAAGCTGCTCGTTTGACTTTATCATGGTTATTAAAATCTTGAGAACATTATTTGTATCAGCTTTTCAGATAAATCGTGATAAAATTTGCTTCACCAAGTATGCCCATCTGTTCAAACATTGTATTATTTCGTTTCTTCATGAAACTAGTAAAGCTTATCTTTTGAGTATAGCAGTCTATGGAGCATCACTCAAATATAACTGACAAGGTTATCCAACTTACAGGATACTTGGCGTTTGAGTCCATTTCCTCTTTTCTTTCTCTTTATCTCATTTTTTAAATTAGAATTTTGAAGGAAAATGAGGCTCAGAGAGATTTAAGGTGGAAAAAGCTATCGATTAAAATTTCTGTGTTACTGGTTCTAGATGAGTAGAGCTAACTAGCTTTATTGACTTTTTTGTCTCAAAATATTTTGGTTTTGAGACTGTGCTTTGAGATACAGTTAAGAAAAGTAAAGAGGACAGTATGGATTTAGTAATAGATAGTAATGATACATAGCAACAACTCTTGAACAATACGTTGATACATTGTGGTTATTCAGCTTAGATTTGGTGATTGCTACTCTTTCAAAATACTGGAAAGATTATAATTTGTGGGACATAAATATACTTCCTTCATTGAGTAGAGCCATACCATTAAATTATTTTCCACCCCTAGGTAAAAGTCTGTAAAAACTAGTGTTACAAAATGATGGGTCTAAAGTGAATCATGTTTTCCTATTATCTCTCATTAGCATAGTATATGGGTAGTTCAAGTCTCCTACAACTCCCACCTCTCAAACATATGGTCCGTGTTGAAATAGACGTAGGAGCATCTCTTAGGCATTGTCTCTTCACTCCAGGGCTTGGCATCTGATTCCTTGGGCTCTCTTCTTTTTAGTTTTGAAACTTGATATGATGGTAAATTTTCATGCCGTTCACCTATGTCTCCTTTTAAATAGATGGGAAGAGTAGAGAAGTAGTTTGCAAAGGATGAAGTGTTACTTCCATAAGCATTTATGATATTTGATTATAACAGTTAATTCTGCATCATTTTCCTAGTAAAATGTGCTGTATTGAATAATTGTCACATCTGTATTCTGTTATTTCAGAAACCAGTTTTAACCAGAGAATAACAAAACCACATGACATTTATTATGATTAACTTTTAATATACAGCAGAGTTAAAACTTGACAGCAAAGTTGAAATCTTAGTTAAAAGCTTTAAAATTTTGAATGGGTAAAACACACTATTGGGAAATATCTAGATTTTCTTAATGTCTAGATTTTCTTAATTTAAAAAATTTTTTGAAACTAGCCCTATTATCACATTCAGATTTTAACAGTCTCATAAAATTTAAATTTGTTCAACATTATGCTCAGAAATACTGTCTATAAAAAGAGAAGAACAGGAAGACCTGAAAGTAGTGGACTTGATAATAATAAATACCTTAGATTAGAAGCTAAATGATTTGTCATATTATAAAAATAATATTATTATTATGTTTGAAGACCATTCTATTCCAGGTACGGGATTATGTGAGTCAGGTATTCAGGTATTTGTACAGCTTGTCAATAAAGTGCTGGAGTTAATCAGATTTAATATTAGATCTAAAACAGATATTATTCCTCTCTTGCACAATTTACTGGTATTTACAAATCTGGAGTCCTAAATGTAGTTTTTGTCATCACTAAGCTATCTTTTGATGAAAAAAATTCTTTATTTTAATGAAGTCAAGGTTATCGGTCTTTTCTGTTACCATAATTGGTTTTTGTGCCTTGCATAAGAAATTGTTTCCTACCCTGAGTCTAAAAGATATTTTCTGCCAACAGTTTTGAAGTTTTATTTTTTACATTTAAGTCCTCAATCCATTTGAAGTTAGTTTTTGAATATAGAATAAAGATCTGAGTTATCATTTTTTAATATTTAAAATATTTTGAAATATAGAATATTTTTATAATATAAATTTAACATATTGCCACATTTTTCGGCTTTTAGGAGAGAAACATTTCTGAATAGCCTTACTTGATTAATTTTGACAAATAGAAGTTAACGTTACATCATGCTAGGTTATATAATGAACTGTGAATTTATCCTTACTAGATCATTAGTCCTTTGTGGCGCAGTAGTTAAGAGCTCTGCTGCTGAGCAAAAGGTCAGCAGTTTGAATCTACCAGCTGTTCCTTGCAAACCCTGTAGGGCAGTTCTGCTCTGCTCTGTAGGGTTGCTGTGAGTCGGAATCAACTCGATGGCAGTGGGTTGGTTTGGTTTAGATCATTAGTTGATTTTTCCCTTAGAGTCACAGTTTGTGGTTCTTCTGTGTTTTGTTTCATCCCTTGAATCCTTGAATCAATAAGAGATGATTCTTGATTTACCTCTTCTTAGCTTCCTATCATATTCCCCATAGTTCAATCAAACCTTCTATATTTTCTGTAAGTCCAACCTACCGTTGCTCCTTTGTTCTCAGCAAGTCGCTCACCTAATCACTTTCTCTACATGAGTACATGGTATTCAACCATGTGAATTTTCTCAACTTTTTACTTTAAACTTTCTTGGAGTTTTAGTCATTCTTTAATCTTTTTGTTTACCCATGTTTAAGGAAGAATTGTTTCACCTTGCTAAGGCTGTACTTTCCTGGACTTCTGCTTTCTTTGGAATATCACGCCTCACTCCCTTGCAGAATGAGGCTTTCATTCTCCCTACTTCTTCTCCTTTACCTAAAGATACGTTCACAACTTTCCTATTTTTAGTGTATTCTTTCTTTGATACTGTTATCCCCTCAGATTTTTCTGTGCATCCTCATACTTGTTTAAAGAAATTTCTTAGTTGCCTCTACTTTTACCATGTATTTAACTGATTTAAATCCAACTTCTGCCTCAATTATTCTGTTAAAAATATTCTCTTAAAGGCATCAGTTCCCTTTGCCAGTCTTCAGAGGCAATTGACACTGCTTCATTTTCCTGAAAATCCCTTTTTTAAGCTTTGTGAACACTGTACAATATTGGTTACTTTTCTTTCATTATATCTGCCATTTGCCACGACTCCTTTCTTTTGCTAACTCCTTTCATAGTTAACTGTTCCACCTGTTTCCTAGTCTGTTTCTCTTCTAATTTATCCTTCAGATTAACCCCTAGAATTAATCATTTTGTTCTATCAGGGTTGCAGGGAATAGAAACCCATTCAAATTAGCTTAAGCAAAAATGGGGGAAAAATTACATTTTATTAGAAAGCTGCAAGGACATCTCATTTAACCAAAGGATAGCTAGCTGCCCATGAGTACTAAACAGAAAACTGGAGGCTTGCTTTCTCTTTAGGGCTACGTGTTCACGCATCTCTTCATCTTGAGGCTTGCTTAAAGCTGCTTTATATTTTCTCTGTATACTGTTCTCTGTTCTCCTGATGTGTGGCCCCTGGTGGCACTCCTAACTCTTTGGTTTACATCAACCCTGCAAATCCTGTACCCATAGCTAACTGACTCACTTGTTCTGTGCCACGTTTCTAAATACTTGGATGAGAAAATCTGATTGGCCTCACTCTTTCAGTCAACTATGGAAAGATGGGGTTCTTTCATACCAACATGGCTTCAGGGGCCCTCCTATGAGATGGGGATAGGGACTGTTCTCTAAGAAGCACTTGAGGAAGCACTTTTCCTGCTTAAACCCTTTTAGTGACTTCCCATTGATCATAGAGTGAAAGCTATTAAAACGTCCATCATCTGGCCCTTATCAGTCCACCTTGGTATCTTTGTAAAGGGAGCCCTTGTGGTGCAGTGGTTAAGTGCTCAACTGCTAACCAAAAGATCAGCGATTTGAACCCACCAGCCACTCCATGGAAGAACGATGTGGCGGTTTGCGTCTGTAACGATTACATCTTTGGAAACCTTACGGAGCAGTTCTACTCTGTCCTGTAGCGTCACCATGAGTTGGAATTGACTTGACGCCAACAGGTTTGGTATCTTTGCATATGCTGTTTGTAATTTTAAGAATGTTAATACTGATTATTTCTTCCTGAAAGACTTTTTGACAAATTGGGCACTCCTTAAAATTCTGCTAAGAATAATATATTCATTGAGTATATGACTATATGAATATCATATAATCAAGAAAATATTCCTTAAATTTTTGATGAATAAATTTAGTGAATTGGTCCTTTGGTCCACTGGCAAATTAGCCTATTTCCCAGTTTTGCAGTTTCTGCTCTGAAGACAGAACTAGGACTTACTCATCTTTATATCCCTAACACCTGGCATATGGTTTATGATTGACATGCATAAATAAATAAATCAAAAGATTCTTTTTATTCTGTAATCTGCCAAACCTAACTTCTCTTTATTCCTAAAGGTTTTTCTTCCCTGGTTGTCCAGGCTAGAAATCTGCTGGTCACTTTTGACTACTATTTCATCCATTTCAGTTGATTCTACCATTTATGCATCTTGAATTCATTCATTACTTTGCCTCTGCCCAAGTTTGGGCCTTCATTGCCATTTGAATGATTATAATGTCTTGATATTCTATCTCTACCTCGAGTCTCTTTTTTTTTTTTATTTAGACTAAGTACAACTGCTGAGGGCATTCATGATTCAGTGGGAGATTTCTTGCCTTCCCTGTGGAGACTTGGGTTCGATTCCCAGCTTACACACTTCATGAGCAACCACTACCTGTCTGTCATTGGAGGTTTGCATGTTGTTGTGATGCTAAACAGATTTCAGTAGAGCTTTAGGCTAAGATGGACTAGGAAGAAAGGCCTGGCAATCTACTTCTGGAAATTAGGCAATGAGAACCTTATGAATCACAGTGGTTCAGTTGTGCCTGGGGTCACCATGAGTCAGGCTGAGTCAATGGCAGCTAACAGCAACAACAACAATAGGAAATAAGGAGGAAGGAGGTTAAAGAACAGGCATAAAGGTGAGGACAGAAGAGCCGGCCAGAGGACCACCACTACCCTAATCCTTACTTGCCCTAGAAACTCCAAATTTTCTTTTACCTTTAAGGAAGAGCAGTTCTACTCCCCCAGATTCTTCTTAAATTGCATTGCCAAATTGATCAGGTGTTTAGTAAATAAAAAACCAATCTCACTGCTGTCGATTCTGACTGATAGTGACCCCATCGAGTTTCGAAGGCTGTAAATCTCTGTGTGTGTGTGTGTGTGTGTGTGTGTGTGTGTGTGTGTGTGTGTGTGCGCTTTAGTGCTTTAGAAGAGGCTTACAGAGCAAATTAGTTTCTCATTAAACACTGAATACACGTATTGTTTTGTGACATTGATTGCCAACCCCATGATGTGTCAACACTCTCCCCTTCTTGACCTTGGGTTCCCCATTACCAGCTTCCGTGTTCCCTCTGCCTTTTTGTCCTTACCCCTGGGATGATGTGCCCATTTAGTCTTGTTTTGTTTTATGGGCCTCTCTAATCTTTGGCTGAAGAGTGAACCTCAGGAGTGACTTCATTCAGTACTGAGTTAAAAGAGTATCCGAGGGCCATACTCTCGGGGTTTCTCCAGTCTCTGTCAGACCATTAAGTCTGATCTTTTTTTGTGAGTTTGGATTTTGTTCTACATTTTTCTCCAGCTCTGTCTGGGACCCTCTATTGTGATGCCTGTCAGAGCAGTTGATGGTGGTAGCCTGGCACCATCTAGTAGTGCTGCACTCAGTCTGGTGGAGGCTGTGGTAGTTGTGGTCCATTAGCCGTTTGGACTAATCTTTCTCTTGTGTCTTTGGTTTTCTTCATTTTCCCTTGCTCCAGAGAGGGTGGCACCAGTGGAGTATCTTAGATGGCCACTCACAAGCTGTTAAGACCCCAGGCACTACTCACCAAAGTAGGATGTAGAACATTTTCTTTATAAACTGTTATGCCAGTTGAGCTAGATGTCCCCTGAGACCATGGTCCCTAGCCCTCAGCCCAGTAATTCAGCCCCTTAGGGAGTTTGGATGTGTTTGTGAAGCTTCCATGACCTTGCTAAGGCTGTAAATCTTTACTGCAGCAGATTGCCACATCTTTCTCCTGCAGAGCCGTTGGTGGTTTCAAACTGCTGACCTTTTGGTTAGCAGTCAAGTGCTTTAACCACTGCACTGCCAGGGTTCTTTTAGTAAATAAAAGAACCTATATTTAATAGGACCAATCCTGCTTAGACAGACAACAGTTTTAGTTGTAAATAGTAAAGCTTATTTTTTTGCTAAATCACTAAAAACTGTCTAATGTCCTGGAGGAGGAGAGAAGATTGTTTTCTCTGTTAATGAGCCTGTATCAATTAGGAGTACCTGTTTTATTAATAAAGATATTTGACCATATCAAGTGTTGATGCATTATCAGTTTGGTTCCTAAAAGTAAGGAAGCCTCATTGAAGATACTTATTCCTTAAGCATTTTGCAACCACTGGGTCATGGATCAGTGCTGTTAATGATGATATTTTCACAATAAGGATAAGATGGTGTGAGTATGTATTCTGTATATAGTGACATAAAGTTGCCAACTTATAAATAGATGGATTGCCGTCCATTCTGAAATTTTGCCATTCTTGCCTGCCTGTCCGCCTGCTTCCCTCCCTCCCTCCACGCATCTCTCCCATCTTTGATGTTAAAGTGTACTCTCCTTTAAGAAATGATGAGCGTAATAAATAGTAATATCCTAAATAAAATATCAGTGATTTTATATATGTCCACTAAATTACTTTTCAGAAATTTTACTGATCAGTAATTTCAAGGTCTAGTCAAAATTGTTGGTCTAGTAGATAATTCACATTTTGGAATCATATGAACCTAGGTTTAAAGTCCTTTTCTGGCATATATTAGGGCAGTTCTGCTCTGTCCTGTAGGGTCTCTGTGAGTCTGAATCGACTCGACGGCAACAGGCTATTATACTGTTCTCGTGTGGATTGTTAAGTTTCAAAAGCAATTTTTCTTTAATGGTGCTTTAGATGAAGATTTACAGGGCAAATTAGTTTCTCATTAAACAATTAATACACATATTGTTTTGTGACGTTGCTTGCCAACCCCATGATGTGTCAGCACTCTCCCCTTCTCAACCTTTGGTTCCCCATTTCCATTCGCCTAGCTTTCCTGTTTCCTCCTGCCTTCTTGTCCTTGCCCCTGGGCTGGTGTGCCCATTTAGTGTCGTATACATGGTTGAACTATGTGTATTATTGTTTGTTTTATGGGCCTGTCTAATCTTTAGCTGAAGGGTGAACCTCAGGAGTGACTTCAGTAGTGAGTTAAAAGAGTGTCCGGGGACCATACTCTCAGGGTTTCTCCAGTCTCTGTCAGACCATTAAGTCTGATCTTTTTTTGTGAGTTTCAGTTTTGTTCTACATTTTTCTCCAGCTCTGCTTGGGACCCTCTATTGTGATGCCTATCAGAGCAGTTGGTGGTGGTAGCCTGGCACCATCTAGTTGTGCTGGATTCAGTCTGATGGAAGCTGTGGTAGTTGTGGTCCATTATCAAAGCAAGTTTTTTTAATAAAAATGGGGGCAATTTCTGGCTCAAAGGGCTGTTTTAAGTATAAAAATAATGATGTATGTAAAGTGTCTAGTAGATAGTCAGCCCTTAGTAAACCCTTCTTTCAGGTTTAAATTTTAAGATTACAGTACTTCATTTTTGTTTTAATACTTAAGTTGTATGGTTGATAGACTAGCCTAAATTGGGCATAAAAGACTTTAAGAACTGATCATAGTTCATAGGTTAATGTTTTGGGTTGGTTTTTTTTTTTGTTTCCTCCTTTGCTTTACAGAAGGGACAATGAAGATAAATGAAAGATGTGGATATTTTCATGATTATCTTAATTTAAAATAACTGTATACTGAGATTACGTGATTTAAAAAATTATAAATTGATATATGATCAATTTCTAGTATTGGGCTTTCATTTAAGAATCTAGTATGTTGTTTGTCAAGCAAAAAAATTGTGCGTTATAGCAGTTTTTATTGCATAGATGTTTTAAATCATATTAATGAATATCGAGTTATATCACAGTTCAGTAGATTTTATGGGACAGTACAGATCCTTTCATCACATCAGAGGCTTTTGGACTTTTTATAAATTTGAACTAAGATTATTTATATTCAGAGTTCAAAATGGTCCTGCACATTTTAATACTAGAGAAACAGATTCATAGTAATTTATTTCTGAATATTAATAAATATCAACTCTGTAATTGAACATGCTTGAGCTTTGATGTGTAAATTAAAATAACTGTCCAGTTGTTGCTTATTGCTTGGCATAATTGAATTTACATTTTGTTGCCATGGAAACCTTTGCACTCCACTGTCAGCAGAATGTGCATTTTACTAAAAAATTCTGTCCTAGTGTATGTTTTTATTGTATTGAAACCTCATAGAAATCCTATACAAAATTCTACACTTAGTAAGTCTTTAAAAACGGTGGACCTTTCCTTTTGTTTTCTTTGTTTTGGCGGGATGCC
Source organism: Trichechus manatus latirostris (assembly GCF_000243295.1). Lineage (NCBI taxonomy): Eukaryota > Metazoa > Chordata > Mammalia > Sirenia > Trichechidae > Trichechus > Trichechus manatus. The sequence goes on from NW_004443994.1 coordinate 2,504,107, forward strand.
GAACAGTTCTTTATTTCAGCATAGTATAGTGGTAATTATAGAGAAGGAACTGTTGTTGGTTATAAATAAAGGTAGCTCATACAAAATAAAGAGAACCATGTTGAAAAATACAAGTAGTATAACACTGTATTTGTGGGTCATTTTTGAGTTTTAAAGCACTTTCACATATATTATTTCATTTGATTATTAAAACGACACTGAGTTAGGAATGGGAGGAGTTATCGTACCCAATTTACAGATGTTTATGTTCGCACAGTTTACAGATGTTCATATCTTCTGACTTTTATCCCTTTTAGTACCCTGCACAGTTCCAGTATTATCAACCTTTAGGGCTTTAAGGTTGTATGTTTTTCCTTTAGCACACCTCAATACAAAGAAAACAAAAATCCTTACAACTGGACCAGTAAGCAGTATCATGATAAATGGAGAAAAGATTGAAGTTGTCAAGGATTTTATTTTAGTTGGATCCACAGTCATCGCCCATGGAAGCAGTAGTCAGGAAATCAAATGACGTATTTCGTTGGGCAAATCTGCAAAAGACGCCTTAAAAGTGTTAAAAAGCAAAGATATCACTTTGAGGACTAAGGTGCACCTGACCAAAGCCATGGTATTTTCAACCACCTCATATGCATATGAAAGCAGGACAATGAATAAGAAACACTGAAGAAGAAGATGCTGTTGATTTATGGTGTTGGTGAAGAATATTGAATATACCATGAACTGCCTGAAGAACAAACAAATCTGTCTTAGAAGAAATACAGTCAGAATTCTCCTTAGAAGCAAAGATGGAGAGGCTTCGTCTCACATGCTTTGGACATGTTATCAGAAGGGACCAGTCCCTGGAGAACAACATCATGCTTGGTAAAGTGGAGGGTCAGCAAAAAAGAGGAAGACCCCAATGAGATGGATTGACACAGTGGCTACAACAGTGGGCTCAAGTGTTGCAACGATTATGAGAATAGCGCAGGACACAGGGCAGTGTTTCATTCTGTTATACACAGGGTCGCTATGAGTTGGAACTAACTAGACAGCACAAGCAACAACAACAGTAACGTCTACTTGCTATTGTGAGCAAATGAATTGTGGTAATAAGTGTCACACAGTTAAAACAGGCATACTCTCTTCATTTCGGTGGTTCCCAGAGAAACTTTATTTTTAATTGCAAAAACTGCATTATTAATACATGTATATTTGAAAGAGTCACCTTGAAGGCCATCAATTCTTATCATTTAGGTATTGCCAGCTAGACAGTAAATGAAAATTTCTTTTTTGAAAATCTTTCGTTTGTATAAATGTCCATAGAGCATAGAGCAGAGGTTATAACTAACATGCTTTCAGGGTCAACGCAAATGACATAAATTAGTGAAGTAGGTGAATGTAAGTGATATGCATACATTGTATAAATGGAAGTGACTCTGAACTAGTGAGCACATAAAAAAGCAACTGGTGTCCACCACTTCTAAGCTGTGGTCATACGTTTCCATGTGGGCCCTTACTGGCTTTTATTAGGAGATATTTTTCCAATTTTATAATTTTGGTTCAAGTTTTTAAACTACTGGTCTGTATGGCCATCTCTACTACTACTTTATTAAATCAAATGTTTAAGTTACTACCATATTCAGGTACGATTTTATATTTTAAGAACTATAGTATTTACAAAGGACCTTTCCACTACCCTTTAGAATAAAAAAACAGTTGCCGTTGAGTCGATTTCGACTCATAGTGACCCTATAGGACATAGTAGAACTGCCCATAGGGTTTCCAAGGAACGGCTGGTGGACTTGAACTGCCGACCTTTAGGTTAGCAGCCGTAGCTCTTAACCAGTGCACCATCAGGGCTCCATCGTTTAAAATAATACCATTCAATAATACTTCTTATGGTGATAGAAATGTTTTATATCCATTTGGAAACTGTCCATTATGGTAGCCACTAGCCACATGTGGCTTTTGAGCACATGAAATACGGCTAGTGTGACCGAGGAATTAGCTCTTTAGTTTAAACAGCTCCATGTGGCGAGCAACTCCTGAACTCAACAGTGAGGCTCTAGAAACTAAGTTCAGTTGCTGAGACCATCATAAAATGTTACAGGTTCAAATTTTAAATAAGATTTCAGACAGCAATAGAAGACATGGATTTAGGTAATACACAGTTTCTACATGGATTGTACAGCTGTTGCTTTAGGACTTCAGAGGAGGGGGAGTGGTCACTTTAAGATAGACTTTAGAGAGGTGGTGGTTGTTAGGTGCCGTTGAGTCGGTTCCAACTCATAGTGACCCAGTGTACCACAGAACAAAACACTGCCCGGTCCTGCGCCATCCTCACAATCGTTATACTTGAGCCCATTGTTGTAGCCACAGTGTCAATCCATCTCATTGAGAGTCTTCCTCTTTTTCGCTGACACTTTACTTTTCCAACCATGATGTCCTTCTCCAGGGCTGATCTCTTCTGACAACATATCCAAAGTATGTAAGACATAGTCTTACCATCCTTGCTTCTAAGGAGCGTTCTGGTGTACTTCTTTCAAAACAGATTTGTTCTTTTTTTGGCAGTGCATGGTATATTCAATATTCTTCACCAGCACCACAATTCAAAGGCGTCAATTCTTCTTTGGTCTTCTTAATTCATTGTCCAGCTTTCTGATGCATATGAGTGCGATTGAAAATACCGTGGCTTGGGTCAGGCACATCTTAGTCTTCAAGGTGATATCTTTGCTTTTCAACACTTTAAAGAGGTCTTTTGCAGCTTGCCCAATGCATAAGTCTTTTGATTTCTTGACTGCTGCTTCCATGAGTGTTGACTGTGGATCCAACTAAAATGAAATCCTTGACACCTTCAATCTTTTCTCCATTTATCATGATGTTGTTTATTGGTTCAGTTCTGAGGATTTTTGTTTTCTTAATGTTGAGGTGTAATCAGTCCATACTGAGGACTGTGGTCTTTGATCTTCATCAGTAAGTGCTTCAAGTCCCCTTCACTTTCAGCAAGCAAGGTTGTGTCATCTGCATAACGCACGTTGTTAATGAGTCTTCTTCTAATCCTGATGTCCCATTCTTCTTCATATAGTCCAGGTTCTCGGATTATTTGCTCAGCATACAGATCGAATAGGTATGGTGCACACCTTTCCTGACTTTAAACCACAAAGTATCCCCATGTTCTGTCCGAACAACTGCCTCATTCCTCATGAGCACAATTAAGTGTTCTGGAATTCTATTCTTTTAGAGAAGAGGTGGATAGAATTTACACTGGCTTATGAGGACAGGTAGAATTTTATTAAGAAGAAAAAATTGTTTTAGGAGGGTGGGATAGTAGGAGCCAAATGCATGCAGGCAGGAAAATTATTTTGTTTTTCATTCAGAAGGCTGTCCAAAATTATGTCCTTTTAACTTTTTCCTATTTTGACTGGCATATTATTTGATAATTAAAGCTGGCCTTGATATATTTCTGATTCTAAAGTCTGTTCAGCAGCTCGAGAAGTAGCCATTGTGCTGTTTATTCTTTCAGGTCAGCAGTCAAAAAGATGTGAAAATGTACACTTTTAAAGACGAGCTTTACTTCATAACGTATTTATTCATTTTGCTTGGAATAATGCAAATTTCATCATCTTTAAAGTTTTTCAGCTAGTTAACGTGTTTTAATATGATGAAAGATAATTTAAGTCAAGGAGCTATAGAAATAAGCAAACAAAAGCTGTCAAGCACTTAGTTTTCATGAGGTATCCTAATATTAGTTGGAAACTTTTTTTTTCCTGTTAATAATCGTTAGATCTTTTCTTCAGGGAAATTATATTTTCTTTGCAACATTACATTTGAAATATTTTGTATTCTGTTAATTGATATGCCAATTTAAAGGGCAGATTTCTTTATTAGTTTGGCCAGGAAAGTCTTTGGCTAATGATACAATGATATTTTGTGTTAAAGAAAAATTATAAATTAAAATATACTGAAATTCCTGTTGAAATGTCACCTAATGAAGGAGCATTTCCCTGGTTACTGTATCTAAAAAGTAGCAATGTCTTCCATTCTACCTTCTAGCACTCCCTGTCCCCCCACTGTCTTCTTGTTTTATTACACACATTAAATGAAATAACTAAAAACATGTTGCCACTGAGTCGGTTCCAACTCATAGCGACCCTGTAGGATGGAGTAGAACTGCCCCCATAGGGTTTCCAAGGAGCGGCTGGTGGATTCAGACTGGCGACTTTTTGGTTAGCAGGCAAGCTCTTAACCGCTGCGACACCAGGGTTCCAAATGAAATAAAGTAGTTATTAATTTATTTGCCTGATAATGGGCACTCAGTAAAGATTCTTGCCTAACCTTCGTGTCTTTTAAAAATTTCTCGTCTTTTTAAATGTATAGTGATACTTAGTAGTGGTTGTTTTAGTTTACGTTAATAATCTGCTAATTATTTTCATGTATGACGATAAACGCTAAAGTATGCAAATGATTTTACGATTTAGAGGACTTTCATTATTAATAGTTATTTTAGCTACTATATATTGAGCACCTCTAATGGGGCAGGCATATACCTGACATCTCTCTCTTTTTCTCTCTCTAATCCGCAGAACAATTTTAAGAGGTATTGATTTATATTTATTTACAGATGAGAAGAACTGAGGTGTAGAGAAGTGGTTACTTGCCCATGTTTCATAGCAAGTTAGCCCAACAGGTATTTGAAACTAGGTCTGCCTAAATCCAGCCGATGTTCCTTTCACTGCGTATTTTATATTTTAATATTTTAAGCAATTATAAGAGTATATAGTTTTTATTTTATAATAAACATTTTCTCCCATCATAGAATGTGATTTAATTTGTAGAATGAGAGTTGCTATAGAGTTCCAGGAATGACATAATGTGGTAAAAAGCAGAGGCTACTAGTTTATAGGTCCATAAAATACTTATTGAGACAGGAATGTATCCATTTAGCTTAATCTCATTTTACAAGTAAGAAAACTGAGTCTCAGAGAGCTTTTTTCTGCCATCGCTAAGTAGAGGAACTGGGACTGGAACTAAAATATCCTAACTCTAGAAGAGCATAATTTTTAATGAACAACCTTGATTTTAATACAGGTTAATGTAATCATGTCTGTAGTAAGTGAATCAGAATTAGAAAGGCTTTTTCTCCTTTTTCTTTAAGAAAACCAAACCCATTGCCATTGAGTCGATTCTGATTCATAGTGACCCTATAGGACAGTAGAACTGGGTTTCCAAAGCTGAAATCTTTACAGAAGCAGACTGCCACATCTTTTTCCCATGGAACACCTGGTGGGTTCGAACCGTTAACCTTTTGGTTATTAGCAGCTGGGCACTTAACCACTGTGCCACCAGGGCTCCTTCTTTAATTTCTTTATTGAGGTATAGTTGATGTTTAATAGGCTGCATATATTTAAAATGTACAATTCGATAAATTTTAACATATCCATACACCCGTAGTGACAGTCAACATCACGAACATATATATCACCTCAAAATCCTTTTGTGATCTTACCTCCTTCCATTATCCCCTCCCCACTAATTACCAGGCAATGACTGATTTGCTGTTAACCTTTGGTGCACATGCTCCCCACTGCAACCCAGTTAGCACTTCATCCTGATATTGCCTGCATTACTCCTGCCAACAGGCAGGAACAGTACTGGCCTTTTTTTTTTTTCCTACCCCACAGTGGTAAATGAGTGAGCTTTGACCTGTTCAGGGCAATATTAGGGGAGAATAAAAGATCCTGTAAAAACTGTGCTCACCATGTCTTATTCAGGGGCCTAGCCCTCTTCTGTTTTATAGTGCTGGGGGTTTATCATAAATTTTGTTGTTGGTTAGCCATAAACCTCTCTTTCTGAGGCCACTCTAGGGTTAGTTTTATGAAAAGGAGCCAGGAGCCTTGTGCTAGTTTACCATCTTGTCTCAGTTGAGTCTGAATATTCCTATTTTCCTTCTGTTTCTTCTGTAAACTTTGTATTGTCTTGATTTTTGAAAAACCCAGTTTTTAAACAGCTTTGTTGAGATATAATTGACGTACAGCAAACTGCCCATGTTTAAAGTGTACAACTGGTTAAGTTTTGACTTATTTGTAAATTACAAAAAAAAGTTGCTATCTAGTCAGTTCGTACTCACGGCGACTTTATCTGTGTCAGAGTAGAACTGTGCTCCTTAGAGTTTTCAGTGGCTGATTTCTCAGAAGTAGATCATCAGGTCTTACTTGTGACTTGTCTATTCATACATGAGACTGTTAAAAGCAATCAGTGTAATGAATACATCTATCATCCCCAAAAGTTTCTTTATTAGTCTTTGTTACCCTTCCCTCCTCCCACCCTCCCCAGGTAGATATTCATTTATTTTCTGTCATTGTAGATTTCTTTGCGTTTTTCTAGAATTTTATGTAAATGGAATCATACATTATGTACTCTTTTATGAGGGACAGAGTCTAGCATCTCTTACTTAACATAATTATTTCTAGATTTGTCCATGATACTGTGAATTTTAATACTTCATTTCTTTTTATTGTTGAGTAGTATTCCAGTGTGTATATATGTCATAATTTGTTTATCTGCCTACCTGTTGATGAACATTTGAGTTGTTTCTAGGTTTAAGCTATTACAAATCAAACCGTTACGAAATTTGTGTATAGTCTTTGTTTGGATACATGCTCCTCTCCCACCCCGCTTGGTAAATGCTTAAGAGAAAAACCGCTGAATCATGGTAGGTGTATGTTTAACTTCTTAACAGAACTGCCAAATTGTTTTCTAAAGTGATTGTGTCATATTACACTTTCAGCAGCAGTATATTGAGAGTTTCATTGCACCACGTGATGTGGTCAGTTTTTAAATTTAAGCCGTTCTAAAAGATGGGTAGTAATGTCTCATTATGGTTTTAATTTGCATTTTCCTAATGGCTAATGATGTTGAGCATCTTTTTATGTGCTTATTTGCCATCTGTATGTCTTCCTTGGTGAAGTATCGGTTCAAATCTTTTTGTTCCTTTTTTAAATTGGGTTGTTTGTATTCTTGAGTGCTGTATTCAGTACCTTTGTGGGATATGTGAATTGCAAGTATTTTCTTCCATTATGTAATTTGTCTTTTTATTCTCATAGCAGTGTCTTTCCATGAGCAAAAGTTCTTAATTTTGATGATGAAGTCTAGTTTATAAATTTTCCTTTTATGAACCATGCTTTTTGTATCATATTTAGAAATGTTTGTTTAAACCAATGGGACAAAGATATTCTCCTTTTTTTTTTTTTAGAAATCTTAACAGTTTTAGGTTTTACGTTTAGTTTTATAATGCATTTTTAGTTTATTTTTATGTATAGTGCTGGGTTGAAGTTCATTTTTTTCAATATGGGTATGTATTGTTCCAGCACCATTTGTTGAGAGACGTACCTTTTTCCACTCAAGTGTCTTTGACCTTGTCAAAAATCACTTGTTCATATATGTGTGAGTCTATTTCTGCTCTCTTTTTCCTCCGTTCTGTTGTTCTATTTGTTTATCTTTATGCCAGTCCCACTTCGTTTTGATACTGGTGCTTTTTTTTTATTTTTTATTTTTTTTATTTTATTGTACTTCAGGTGAAGGCTTACAGAACAAATAGTTTCTCATGAAACAGTAGTACACATGTTGTTTTATGACATTGGTTA
>NW_004443994.1:2513398-2527706 GCF_000243295.1 Trichechus manatus latirostris
ACTCTTTTGGTGAAGTCTTTTGAAGAGCATAGGTGTTTGATTTTTAGAAGATCCCAGTTATCTAGCTTATCTGTTGGGGTTTGTGCATTGGTGGTTATGGTTTGTATCCTGTTAATGCCATGTGTGAAGGTCTGTAGTGTTGGTCCTATTTTTTCTTCCATGAACTTTATAGTTTTAGGCTTTATATTCAGGTCTTTGATCCATTTGGAAGTAGTTTTTGTATACGGTGTGAGGTATGGGTCCTGTTCCATTTTTTTGCAAATGGATATCCAGTTTTGCCAGCACCATTTGTTAAAAAGACTGTCTTTTCCCCATTTGATGGACTTTGGGCCCTTGTTGAAGATCAGGTGACAGTAGGTGGATGGATTTACATCTGGGTTCTCAATTCTGTTCCATTGGTCAATGTATCTGTCGTTGTACCAATACTGGTGCTTTCTAATAAGTCTTGTAATCGGGGAAGGCTAGTCCTCAACTTTGTTCTTGTTTTTTCAAATTTGTTTTGGCGGTGTAGGTCCTTTTCCATATGAATTTTAGAATCAGCTTATCAATATCTACAAAAATGTCTACAGGGATATTTGATTGGGATTGTGTGGAATTAATTTGAGGAGAATTGACGTCTTAACATTGAATTGTCTGTCTCATGATGATACAAAGTGTAGATCCATTTATTTAGATCTTCTCTAATTTCTTTCAGCAATATATGTAGTAGTCCAATGTACAGGTCTTTTACACCTTTTGTCAGGTTTGTGTTTAAGTACTGCATATTTTTAATGCTATTTTAAATGGTACTTTTTAAATACAATTTCTGATTGTTCATTCCTAGTATATAGAAATAAAATTGCTTCTTCATATAGAACTAGCGTCCTGCAACCTTACAAAACTAGTGTTCTTGGGTCTGTAATTGTTCTTGTCTTTTTCTTTTGATGTATTTTTTTTTCTTGTATATTTGAAGCAAAGGGAGTTGATTGGGCAGTATTCAGTCATATCTGGGACAAAGACTAAATTACTATTTGGTTACATTCAGTAGAATGACTAACACTAATGCTGATTGCCACCATGAAGGGGAAAAAACCCTCAAATTATTCGTTATTAAGAGTTTCCTTGATACATAATGTCATAGTGACATTATATAGATCTGCAGTGGTGGCATACCTGTTATTCTCTGAGTATGTTGCTTGTAGTTGAACCTGTTTGACCTGTAGTTCTTGTGTTATGTGAATAGAAATAAGGAAACTAGTTATGGGTATTAACTGGTTCTCCCTGAGATTTTGTTGTCTAACCCCACCCGTAATAGACTATATCATTTTGTAAACTTTGTTCTATTTAGTAGTAAAGAATAAGATCTCTTAAAGCCTTGTGTGATTATTCATCTTCCTTTGGGTGCTGCTTATGCCAGTAAAAAACTTGGTTCTTCATTTTAGTATATCAGTTTTCAAGAGAAACAAAACCAACCTTGCTAAACCCATGATTGATACACATGTATATATATATGTGTGTGTGTGTGTACATATATACATATATATATATACATATATATATACACACACATATATCTGTATACTACACACACACACCCTGGTGGCACAACTGGTTAAGGTCTTGGCTGCTAACCAAAAGGTTGGTGGTTCCAACTAACCCAGCAGCTCTGCAGGAGAAAGACCTGGTAATCTCTTTCCATAAAGATTAACCCAAACCAAACCCACTGCTGTTGAGTCAGTTCTGACTCATAGCGACCTCATAGGGTTTCCGAGGCTATAAATCGCTATGGAAGCAGACTGCCACATCTTTCTCCCCATGGAGCTGCTGGTGGTTTTGAACCACCAAACTTTCAGTTAACAGTTGATTACTTTAACCACTGTACCACCGGGCAGTTCTGCTATGTCACATGGTTTTGCTGTGATTTGAAAACTACTCAGCGACACCTAACAACAACAATATATATGTGTGTGTATATATATATATACATATATTTTTATATAGAGAGATTGGTTGATTCGTTGATTAATTTTAAGGGATCGACTCATGCAGTTGTGGGGGCTGGCAAGTCTGAGATATGTAGGGCAGGCTGACAGTCTAGAAACTCAGGAAAAAGTTGATGTTGCAGTCTTGAGTCCAAAATATGTAGGGCAGGTCAGCAGGCTGGAAATTCAAGCAGGATTTTTATGTTATAGTCTTGAAGCAGAATTCCTTCTTTTATGAGAATCCTCTTAAGGCCTTCAACTGATTGGATGAAGCCTACCCACATTATCAAGGATAATCTCTTGTACTTAAAGGCAACTGATTGTAAATGTTAATATCATCTTCAACATACCTTCATGGTAACACCTAGACTAGTGTTTGACCAGACTGGTCACCATAGCTTAGCCAAGTTGACATAAAATTAACCATTACAGTCCACCCCTTGTCAGCTTGACACCCATACATATCTCATTAAACCATACTTAATTTCCAAATAAAGGCAATAACAAAGTCATACTTCTGCGTAACATGCATTTTTTATAAATAGTAAATGCTAATGAGTATGAGATTTGACCTTTTAGCAAGTAACTCAAGTGCCGTTATTGCCAGTTACCAGTTGACATTAATTTCAAATACTTTACAAACAGTACAACTGTTGTTATTACTTGCCATCGAGTTGGCTCTTTTTCATGGAGACTTTATTATGTATGGCATAATAAGATATTGTTTGGTCCTGTGTGCCATCTTCATGATCATCAACATGTTTGAATCCATTGTTGGCAACTATCGTGCAGTGCCTTCCAACCTAGGTGGTTCATTTTCCAGCACTATATCAAACAATATTCTGTTGTGATCTGTAGGGTTTTCATTGGCTAATTTTTTGAACTAGATCACCAGGCATTTCTAGTGTGGATAGGGTTAATTAACATTCTTTTGTGTAAGTTGAGGGGTCTAACTAGAAAAAGATACCTGAAAGAGAAGGATATTCTGTGTTCTCTAGGATGTAAATCCTAGGATTCCTTTCTAGCATGGATAGGGTTAATTAACATTCTTTTGTGGAAGTCAGTGGGTCTAACTGGGAAAAGATGCCTGAAAGAGAAGGATATTCTGTGTCATCTAGGAGGTAAACCCCAGGATTCCTTTCAGGCCACGCTAAAATAGTTTTAGGTTTGATCTTGTGTTAAAATCATAAGCCTAGCATGCAACTTACTTTTCCTCTGGGAGTTGAAATTGGCTCCTACAAAGAAAAATGACTTGAGTTGGGTCTGAAAAGATGACAAGGAATTCACTATGTAAAAGAGGAATAGTGGAGAGTTATGAATGTCCGTAGGTAATAGTGTGTGATTTCATACCACTGGAGATGTATTGTAAAGAGTGGTATTAGATGAGTTTGTAAAGGTGAATTGACTCCAGATTGGGAAGTTTGATATGGTGAGGAGTTGGACTCAATACTATAACAGATTAAATTTTCAAACCAAGAAAAATTTGATCAGATTTGTGTTATAGAATAAAAATTCTGCTGACAGTATGGAGGTTGGTTTTGGTCAAGGGAGATCTTTAAAGGAGAGGCACATATTTTACTCTCAAGGAGTCCTTTGTTATTGTTAGGTGCCACTGAATTAACTCCGAGTCATAGCAACTTTATATAACAGAACAAAACGTTTCCCGGTCCTGCGCCATCCTCACAATCACTGGTATGTTTGAGTCCGTTGTTGCAGCTGCTGTGTCAGTCGATCTCATTAAGGGTCTCTCTTTTTTGTTGGCCCTCTACTTTACCAAGCAACGATGTCTTTCTCCAGCGATTGATCTTTCCTGATGACAAGTCCAAAATAAATGAGCCAAAGTCTAGCCATTTTTGCTTCTAAGGAGCGTTCTGCCTGTACTTCCTCCAAGACTGATTTGTTCATTCTTCTGGCAGTGCATGGTATATTCGATATATTTCAACACAATTCGAATGTGTCAATTCTTCCTCAGTCTCCCTTTTTCTTTGTCCAGCTTTCACATGCATAGGATGTGGTTGAAAATACCATGGCTTGGGTCAGGCACACCTTAGTCATCAAAGTGACATGTTTGCTTTTCAAGATTTTAAAGAGGTCTTTTGCTGGAGATTTGCCTGTTGCAATATTTCATTGGATTTCTTGGCACCTGTTTCTGTGGGCGTTGATTGTTGCTCCAAGTAGAATGATTCCTAACAACTTCAGTTTCTTCACCGTTTATCATATTGTTTATGGTCCAGTTGGGAGGATTTTTTATGAGTTCCATAACATTTTTAATAGAAGGTAGATAGTAAGAATGCCCTAAGAGAAGGGATAGAGCATACTTGTGGAATTAAAAAATGCATCAAAAAGCTAGTGTTTGGACTGACTCTTGAAGGATAAATCCTACTTGGACTTTTTTGGGGGGAAAGTTGGAGGTGGAAGATATGATGTGAGCCGTGATAAGATGTAAGCAGAGATACGAAGTAAAGAAAATGTACATTGTCACTGGTAAACAGCAAGTAAAGTCTTACTATCAGTTTACTAGATATGAGGTAAAGGACCTAGTTTTACCCTAAGTAGCTTTTATCCTTGGCTCCAAAGAAATAATCCTTGGAGTAATTGATGTGCCTTGGTCTGGGACTTCTAGGCCATACCTGAGAATTTGTGCTGACAAGTGGGGGCTGGCCAGACCAGAACAGTCTCACTTGGGAGGCCAATATTAACTAGCCTTAGGGGGCATGAGATTTAGCCTGTCATGCAGGACTGACCATTAAAAGCCTGGAACACTAAGTCTCAGGGAGCTTCCTGGTTTACAAGAACATCTCTCAGGAGGGTATCACGTCCCTTGGGACATGGAAGCTTCACATTGGGAACCCTCCCAGATTTCACCCTATGCATCTTTTTGTTTATATACTTTTTGGTTATAGTAATTCTGTAGTCATAGGTATGGTATACTCTCTGTGACTTCTGTGAGTTGTTCAGTGAATCATCTAAATGAAAGGGGCAGTGGTAGCCAGCAGGTCAGAAAGTAAGGGTGTCATGTGGACTCACCAAACTTGCAACTGGCATCTGCCTGTCTGGCAGTCTGAAGGACAGTGTCCTTTTAACTTGTAAGCTCTGACCTAGCTACTGGGTAGCTAGGGTCAAAGAGGGTGCTGTGATGAGGATCGAGAGATGGAAATGTGAGGACTGGATCAACCTCCACATTATAAGAATTGGATTCATGCTGATCTATACTGTGCAGTAGGAGAGTGGTTCTCAAATTTTTTGATCCCAGGAATCCTTTACATTCTTAAAACTTGAGGAACCTAAAGAATTTTTGAAGGAGCCCTGGTGGCGCAGTGGTTAAATGTGCGGCTGCTAACTGAAAGGTTGGTGGTTCAAACTCACCAGCTGCTTCATGGGAGAAAGATGTGGCAGTCTAATTTTGTAAAGATTACAGTCTTGGAAATCCTATGGGGCAGTTCTACTCTGTTCTGCAGGGTCACTGTGAGTCGGAATCAACTCGACAGCAATGAGTATGGGTGAAGAATTTTCGTTTATTAGGTTTTATGTACTGATAATTTTTCACGGTAGAAATTAGAGAATTTTAAAAATATTTATTACTTAAAAATAAGAATCTTATGCACATTAACATAAACGTGTTTATGAAAATAATATTGAAGTAATTTACTGAAAAGAGTGGCATTGTTTTAAAATTTTGCAAATCTCATGTCTGGCTTAATAGATAACATCTGGATTCTCGTATCTGTTCTAAATTTGATCTGTTATGATGTTTTGGTTGACATGTATAATCTTCAACCCTACACAATTATGGACAATTATTTTAAAAAGAGGAGGATTTTCTAAGCTTTTCAGGTAATTGTGAATTCTGTGAAATTCCCAAGTGATAGTTTCTTAAAGGTTCACTGCGGTGTGGAATCTAAAACCATATTAATGAACTTCTGATACTCTGTGACATTAAAATCCAGTAGTCTCTCTTGGACTTCAAATGGAACGTAGTGCATTGGTCATTTGGAAAATACTAACCCTCTGTGTTACATAGATCTTCCAAGTCTTGACATATTTCTTTGTAAAACATTAAAACATCACATTGTTGTCTTCACCACCAATCTTAATAGTAAAGCCATTAAATGTTAGAAAACTGTTAATGAATACAAATGTGACACATACAAATTTTCCAGAATTTTAATATTTACTTGGAAGCTTAAATTTTATTATTAACAATATTATGCTATCAGTTACTTTCCTTGAAGTGACAGGCTCATTTTGTTTATTTCCGAGAAAATATCTGTCAAATACCTAAGTCTGAATAACCATGGTTTGTTTTTTGCTTGTTCTTTCAAGTAAAAGTGATTTTCCATGGAAAAAAACAGATGTAATCTCAACTCAAACAACCACAAGTGCTTTTCCTGGAGAAATCATCTAATTTGGGTAAACAGCAGAGGTGCTTCATGAGTACTTCTTTTTCATCACATGGAATATTAAAAGTATGCGTATTCAAGGTTTGAGATTTAATAGATATAGTATTTTTTAACTGCTTCATCAAAGATATTTTAAATTGAAACTTGCTTTTTTTTTTTTGGACTGCATTTATGGCAGTGAAGTTGAGTACTTGTCCAGTTTGGTGCCACTGGTGCCACTGCTTTGATTCATGCTAAGATACAAGCAGTTTTACCACCAATTTTGTTTCATTAATGCAAATGCCAACAAAACAAAAAAGGCAAATAACATACTAGTATGATTCTGAAAATAATTTTGACCTTGAGAACCCCCTGAAAGGATCTTGGGACTCTGAGGGGCGCATGGACCAAACTTGAGACCTAGTGAAGTAGAATACTGATCGGAAAGGAGGAAGCAGACAACACCAAATCATCAGTAAAGCCAAAGTTGTCACCAGGGTTCAAAGTGGACATAATGTAAGCTTTGAGTTAAAATACAGAACCAACGTTAAGAGCGTGTATTGTTCTAAAAGTGTCACTGAGAGTAAAAATGATACAGGTTTAGGAAAACTAAACATACATGACTAAATGTGATTGGAATGTGAAAGCTGGAAACAAGGATCAGTAGTTGGAAAAATATGGCCTTGGTGTTAGAAACGATACCATGTATTGCGTGATAATTTTGTACAATCAATGACCATTTCATTGGAACATTTCAAAGGTATTTCATTGGAAATACCTTTTTTTAAACAACATAAATGGAGACCATACACATGGTCCTAGTCAGATGGAATACACAAGAACTAAATTGACTGGCTACATCTGTAGAAGGAGATGATGGAAAAACTCAATATCATCAGTCAGAACAAGGCCAGGGGCTGACTGTGGAACAGATCATGAATTGCTGAGATGCAAGTTCAAGTTGAAACTGAAGAAAATTAAAACAAGTCCATGAGAGCAAAAGTATGACCTGAATTTAGAGACCATCTCAAGAGATTTGATGCATTGTACATTAATGACCGAACACGAGATGAGTTGTGGGATGACATCAAGGACATCATACATGAAGAAAGCAAAAGGTGTTTAAAAGGCAGGAAAGAAAGAAAAGCTCAAAATGGATATCAGAAGAGACTCTGAAACTTCCTCTGAATGTAGAGCAGCAGCTAAAGCAAAAATGATGAAGTAAAAGGGCTGAACAGAAGATTTCAAAGGGGGGCTCAAGAAGACAAAATAAAGTATTATAATGAAATGCGTGCAGAGATGTGGAGTTAGAAAACCAAAAGGGAAAAACACACTTGGCATTTCTAAAGCTGAAAGAACTGAAGAAAAATTCAACCCTCAAGTTGCAATATTGAAGGATTCTGTGGGCAAAATATTGAATGATGCAAGAAGCATCAAAAGAAAATGGAAGGAATACATGAGTCACTATACCAAAATGAATTGATCAACATTCAGCCATTTCAGGAGGTTGCATATAACCAAGAAATGATTGAAGGAAGAAGTCCAAGCTGCACTGAAGACATTGGCAAAAAACAAGGCTCCAGGAATTGACGTAATATCAATTGAGACCTTAACAGCAAACGGATGCAACTCTGGAAGTACTCACTTGTCTGTGCAAGAAATTTGGAAGACAGCTACCTAGCCAACCAACTGGAAGAGATCCATATTTATGCCCGTTCCAAAGAAAGGTGATCCAACAGGATATGGAAATCATTGAACAATATCGTTAACATTGAACACAAGTAAAATTTTGCTGAATATAATTCAAAAACGATTGCAGCAGAACATAAACAGGCAACTGCCAGAAATACAAGCTGGATTCAGAAGAGGATGTGGAACGAGGGATATCATTGCTGATATCAGATGGATCCCGGTTGAAAGCAGAGAATACCAGAAAGATATTTACCTGTGTTTTTTATTGACTATGCGAAGGCATTTGACTGTATGACTCATAATTATGGATAGCGTTTCGAAGAATGGGAATTCCAGAACACTTAATTGTTCTCATGCAGAATCTGTACATAGAGCAGGAGGCAGCCATTCAGACAGAACAAGGGAATACTGTGTGGTTTAAAATCAAGAAAGGTGTGTGTCACCATACTTACTCAGCCCGTATGCTGAGCAAATAATCCGAGAAGCTGGACTATATGAAGAAGAACGGGGCATCAGCATTGGAGAAAAACTCATTAACAACCTGTGATATGCAGATGACACAACCTTGCTTGCTGAAAGTGAAGAGGACTTGCGGCACTTACTGATGCAGATGAAAGACTACAGCCTTCAGTATAGATTACACCTCAACATAAAGAAAACAAAAATCCTCACAACTGGGCTAATAAGCAACATCATGGTAAGTGGAGAAAAGATTAAAGTTGCCAAGGATTTCATTTTACTTGGATCCACAATCAATGCCCATGAAAGCAGCAGCGAAGAAATCAAAAGACACTTTGCATTGGGCAAATCTGCTGCAAAAGACCTCTTTAAAGTGTTAAAAGAAAAGATATCACCCTGAGGACTAAGGTGAGCCTGACCCAAACTCTGGTATTTTCAGTCACCTCATATGCATGCTAAAGTTGGACAACAAATAAGGAAGACAGAGAATCGATGCATTTGAATTACAGTGTTGGTGAAGAATATTGAATATACCACGGACTGCCAGAATAGCAAACAAATCTGTCTTTGGAGAAGTACAGCCAGAATGCTCCTTAGATAGAAGGATGGCAAGACTTCGTCTCATATACTTTGGATATGTTATCAGGAGGGACCAGTCCCTCTAGAAGGACATCATGCTTTGTAAAGTAGAGGGTTAGCAAAAAAGAGGAAGACCTCTATAAGATGGCCTGACAGTCTGCAGCAGTGGGCACAAATATGGCAACGATCGTAAGGATGGCTCAGAATCAGGTAGTGTTTCTGTTGTCTGTAGGCTCGCTATGAGTGGGAACCTATCTCGAGGGCACCTAACAACAACAAATGTGAACATACATTGTTTGAAAAAGAAAATAGCCTAAAAGTTATTATTTATTAAAATAGTCTATTATTGTTTCTTTCTTAGATAAACTTACTTTTTTTTTTTTTAAATATCAGACTGAGTTTCAAACTGAACAGTGTCAAAAATTCCAGGTACACACACTCTTTCTTTCACATCTTTACTTCCATGCTCATAGCCTTGATTTGGAGAATGTACCAGAGACTTGCAGAGAGAATGGAAAATGGATATGTGTTATTTGGCATCTAGTGAGGGATGTGGAGGCTAATGGAAAGAAAGTGGTAAAAAATGATTCCATAGGATTAGGGCTGCATGACTGAACGTCATTAGCAGAAATAGGGAGAAGATTTGATAAGGCAGATGAAGTGTTCGTTTTGAGGCATACTGTGTTTGAAATCAAGAGTACATTTTAATTGGTGATGTATAGTGGGCAGTTAGACATGTAGAACTGGCTCTGGGAATCAAGGTAGACAGGCACACTTGGAAGTCATTAGATAGTATTTGAGTCATGATATTGGTTAAGTTAGAGACTGATTGTGTAAGTGCCAGATTAATACAAAATAAAGGAATGATAAGTTTGAAGATGAGGTTAGTTTGAAGGAGGCATCCTAGAAGTGGGTTATGATTAAAGTAGTAAAGGAGCTAATAATTATGAAATGTTGGAAAGGAGGAAATTTTCCAGCACCCCCTCCTTCCATTTTATACTTAATATATTGAGAAAAGTTTCCATAATTTTTCATGCAACCTGACTTTAGTTGTTTTATTCCTATGGCATTTTATACAGTTTAAAGTTACTCATCACTACCCTAGAAAAGAGACAGTTGAAATACAGTTTAAAACTTTGTTATGGATCTTTTAACAAACAAATGACAGAATCATGACCAGAATTTAGATTTCTTATCCGTATTATTTCTCTCCTCTCTCCCCCGTTGCCTTTAATATCTCACTTTTGCTTAATCAATCTAGACATTTTTGTTGGAGAAATGTCTAGTTTCTGTGTTGGAAGTGTGTAAGAGCGTAAGCTGTAATACATGTTGTCTAGTGAAATAGAGATGCTTTTTAATTATTTTTGATAGAGGTTATTTTTATCAGTAATTTTAATAGTATTAACGTGAGATGAGAATGAACTAAAAATGGTTTTTATATTATGCACTGTTTAAATCATAGGCTTTTAAATTGTTACTTTGGGTATATAATGCACTTTAATAAAACATATATGCATTAGGAGTGTTTTTAGATTGCTTTAAGACATTTTAAAATCGTAGATAGAAATGTGATCATTTCTGTTGCTCAGTAAATAGATGAAATCTTCACAGATTTCAAAGCTGTGTGGGTAAAATGAGGATTGAGGAATACCAGCAGTACTCAAAATTGGAAGGAGAAGGAATCGTATTTTATGTACTTTCTGTTATAGTCCTCTACAGCTCTAATATGAACGTGTGTTATGTATGATTTGGTTGGCTCATATAATTATTGTACTTGGTATTTAGATATGTGTAGGTCTAGTAAGAGAAATGGAAATGTGGGGAAATTATGTTTTCTGTGCCACCAGGGCTCCTTTTCCCCCTTAAGTTTTCATAATTCTAGTGCTAAGATGAGATTTAAAAAAATGTGATTTACATATGATATTTTAATGGGTTTAGAATAATATGTTTTTCAAAATAAAATGGTATTTTTTAAACAAGTTATATTAAAATCAGATATGCTTCTCTAAACTTAGATGTGAGCCACCAACTAATAGAAAGGGTGGCTTGCTATCCTTTTATCACTAGTCTCTAAAAGAAGACTTTACACATAGTAGATATAATAAATTGTTGCTGAATGAAATTATTTTTAAAAAGCAAGCTTGTGGGCTAAGTATAAGACTGATAGTATATCAGAGTACCTCTTTGCCAATAACTGAAATATAATTGATATATGATCAAAATATTTTAGCTTACCCCTTCTCATATATGTGTTCATAATAGGAGGAGGGATATGCTTGCAATTATGATAATTATATATACAATAAAAATTAGTCAAGAGAACTAGACAGACCATATTGTGAATTATTAAGACTGTAATGATGTCTGTGATCCTTTCAGATGAATAATAATTAGTGTGTTATGTATTAAAAGCATTATATTAATATACCATACAAATTAAAGTATTTTAAATTAAGAATCCATTGCTTAAGACACCAACTTGGAGTGAAGATTTCATTTGACTCTACTTAAACAATACATTTGTGTCATTTTGTTTTTTTCTTATATATTAAGATTTGTGTAATTGTATGACTGGAGAAAGGTTAACATTATGTTGTGGGTATAATATGAGAAAAATAAATAAGATATTACTAAAAATGTGATTAAATAATAGCTAGGAAACTTTGCACTTTCATTGTTGTTGTTAGGTGCCGTTGAGTCGGTTCCAACTCATAGTGACCTGTGTGCGATAGAACAAACACTGCCTCGTCCTGTGCTATCCTCACAGTTGTTGGCTACGTTTGAGCCCATTGTTGCAGCCACTGTGTTGATCCATGTCGTTGAGGGTCTTCCTCTTTTTCGCTGACCCTTTACCATGCAGGATGTTCTTTTCCAGGGACTGATTCCTCCAGATAATATGTCCAAGGTACTTGAGACAAAGTTTTGCCATCCTCTCATCTAAGGAGCATTCTAGCTGTATTTCCTTCAAGACTGATTTTTTTGTTCTTCTCGCAGTCCATAGTATATTCAGTATTCTTTGCCAACACCATAATTCAAAGGCATCAATTCTTTAGTCTTCCTTATTCATTATCCAGCTTTTGCATGCATATGAGGCAATTGAAAATACCATGGCTTTCATTAGGCACACCTTAGTCCTCAAGGTGACATCTTTGCTTTTAACACTTTAAAGAGGTCTTTTGCAGCAGATGTGCCCAATGTAGTAGTACCTCGTTTGATTTCTTGACTGCTGCTTCCATGGGCATTGATGGTGTAAAGTGAAATCCTTGGCATCTTCCGTATTTTCTGTGTTTACATGATAATGTTTATTGGTCCAGTTGTGAGGATTTTTGTTTTATGTTGAGTTATAATCTATACTCAAGGCTGTAGTCTTGGATCTTCATCAGTAAGTACTTCCAGTCCTCTTCACTTTCAGCAAACAAGGGTGTGTCATCTGCATATAACAGGTTGTTAATGAGTCTTCCTCCAATCCTGATGCCCCATTCTTCCTCATATAGTCCAGCTTCTCAGATTATTTGCTCAGCATACAGATTGAATAAATACGGTGAAAGGATAGAACCCAGACACACACCTTTCCCGACTTTAAACCACGCAGTATCCCCCTTGTTCTATTTGAACAACTGCCTCTTGATCCGTGTACAGGTTCCTCATGAGCACATTGAAGTGCTCTGGAGTCCCCATTCTTTGCATTGTTATCAATAATTTGTTATGATCCACACAGTCAAATGCCTTTGCATAGTCAATAAAACACAGGTAAACACCTTTCTGGCGTTCTCTTCTTTCAGCCAGGATCCATTTAACATCAGCAATGATATCCCTGATTCTACCTCCTCTTCTGAATCTGGCTTGAATTTGTGGCAGTTTGCTGTCAATGTACTGCTGCAACCGCTTTTGAATGATCTTCAGCAAAATTTTATTCGTGTGTAATATTAATGATATTGTTCGATAATTCTTTCTTTGGAATAGCCATAAATATGGATCTCTTCCAGTTGGTTGGCCAGGTAGCTGTCTTCCAAATTTCTTGACATAGACAAGTGAGCACTTCCAGCGCTGCATCCATTTGTTGAAACATCTCTGTTGGTATTTCATCAGTTTCTGGAACCTTGTTTTTTGCCAGTGCCTTCAGCACATCTTGGACCTTTTCCTTCAGTACTGTTGGTTCCTGATCATATGCTACCTTCTGAAATGGTTGAATGTTTACCAGTTCTTTTTGGTATAGTGACTGTGTGCATTCCTTGCATCTTCTTTTGCTGCTTCCTGCATTGTTCAGTATTTTGCCCATGTTGGTAGGTGTTGTTGAGTTGGTTCCAACTCATAGCGACCCTGTGTACAACACTGCCTGGTCCTTAGCTATACTCATAATTATTGTTATGCTTGAGCCCATTGTTGCAGCCAGTGTGTCAATCCATCTCGTTGAGGATCTTCCTCTTTTTTGCTGACTCTCTATTTTACCAAGCTACAAGTCCTTCTCTAAGAGCTGGCCCATAGAATCCTTCAGTATTGCAACTCAAAGCTTGTATTTTTTCTTCAGTTCTTTCAGCTTGAGAAATGTCGAGTGTGTTCTTCCTTTTGGTTTTCTAACTCCATGTCTTTGCCCATTTCATCATAATACTTTGTCTTCTTGAGCCTACCTTTGAAATCCTCTGTTCAGCTCTTTTACTTCATCATTTTCACTTTACATGCCATTCTCCGTTCAAGAGCAAGTTTCAGAGTCTCTTCTGATATCCGTTTTGATCTTTTCTTTCTTTCCTGTCTTTTTAATGACGTTTTGCTTTCTTCATGAATGATGTCCTTGATGTCATTCCACAACTCTTCTGGTCTTCTGTCATTAATGTTCAGTGCGTCAAATCTGTTCTTGAGATGGTCTCTAAATTCAGGTGGGATATAATCAAGGTCTTATTTCGGCTCTCATGTACTTGTTTTAGTTTTCTACAGCTTTTTTTTTATTTTTATTGTACTTAGGTGAAGGCTTACAGAGCAAATAGTTTCTCATGACACAGTAGTACACATGTTGTTTTATGACATTGGTTAACAAGCCCACAACATATCAACCCTCTAAATTCTCAACCTTTTTTTTTTTTTGGTGAAAATACACGTAGTCAAAGATACACCGTTTCAAAAATTTCTGCATACACAGTTCAGTGACATTGACTGCGCTTTTCCAATGGTACTGTCATTCTCACCCAAGATGAAGGCCTACAGAATAAAATACTTTCTCATTTAACAGTTACTACAAATGTT
>NW_004443994.1:2537304-2608711 GCF_000243295.1 Trichechus manatus latirostris
CACACCGCAAATTACCGGCTGTTTGTCTCCCACTGGACGCTCCGTGAGGCTGCTATCTCGTACCCCCATTTGCTGGTCTCTGATGGGAGTCCAAGATGGTGTATCCGCGCTGCATTAGCTGGTAGGGGACCTCTGCATGAATCTCTCCTCGCTCTCCGTTCTGTTTCAGTGTTCTCACTCCATTTGGTGCTTGGCTGAGTTCTTTATCTCTTCATTTGATGTTCTGGGGTTTCAGGATTGTTGCATTCTCTGTTTGGCTTAGTTTTTCTGATCTTTGCTGTGGAGGGACAGCGTGTTGCTTCTGCCTAGAGCGCCATCTTGTCAGAACCTCCTCCAGCTTTTTTTTTTTTGTAAATACCTGTTACTTATGTTGCACTTGACTGATTGGTTTTACTTACTTAAGGATGTTCTTTTGTGTTATTCATATAGTTTCATTGTTGTTCTCCAACTCCCCACTCTGAGTGACAACTTGCCTAATTAGTTGAACGTTTAATGAGAGTTCCTATTCTGATGCCCAGAATATTTATTCAGTTAAAGCATGTAATTATTGTATGCCTGGAGCATACTTAGCAGTATGCTGTGGGTAAGGAGAAAAATGAATATGTGAGGCCTTTGGCCGCGTATTTCTTACAGTATACAATTTCACTGGTGTTCCACATGAGGCAAACTTAACACTATATAATACATGAGTACATGCTGAAAACTAAGTTGTTGAAGGAACAAATGTCATAATAATTAACAGATTTAAAGAAAACCAAGTTAGACAATGAAGTTAATGGGAAGCCTTCATGAAAGACATCTTTTAAATCATCAGTTTTTTTATAGTAATTTTTTTTTTATTGAGGTATAATGCATAGTAATGTACACAGATCTTGTGTGATCAGTCTGATTAGTTTTTATGTATTTATAAACCTGTGTGTTCTTACCTCCGAGATCAAGATACATGACATTGCCAGCATTCTGGTAGCTCTGCTTTGTTACTCCTTCCCATACCATACCACCCACTGGTCTAATCACTTCCTTGACTTCTGGTACCATACATAAATTTTGCTGGTACTTGAACTTCATGTAAATGGCAACATCAGTATGCTTTTGTGTCTAGTTATTTTTACTCAACATTGTCTAAAAGAGTTGTCCTCGTTTTGTGCATGTAGTAGTTCTTTTTTATTGCTGTATAATATTCCGTTGCATAAATATACCATAATTTATCCATCGTACTGTTGATGGGGAATCCCTGGGTGGCGCAATGGGTTCAGTGATCAGGTGCTGACTGAAAGATTGGTTCAAGCCACACAGAGGTGCTGTGGAAGAAAAGCCTGGCAATCTCCTTAGCAAAGATCAGCCATTGAAAACCCTATGTAGCTTAATTCTACTCTGACAGGTAGGGTTACTGTGAGTCGAAATCAATTTGACAGCTACTGGTTTGTTTTTTCACTGTTGACAGACGTTTAAGTTGTTTCAAATTTCTGGTTATTATGAATGAAGTTCTTACTGAATATTTTTACATGTTTTTTCAAGGATACATGTCTCATTTCTCTTGGATATAATTATTGTGTGGAATTGCTAATCATAGGGTAAGCACATATTTAGGTTTAATACTCGGTACTGAACAGCAAAGTGGTTGAACCAATTAAACACTCACACAAGAACTATATGAGAGTTCCAGTTGATCTACATCTTTACGAATACTTGGTTTTTAGTCATTTTAATTTTAGCCATTTGAATGGATGTGTAATATAATACGTGGTTTTAATTTGCATTTTCTGAATAATGGTGTTGAGCACCATTTTATGTGCTTATTGGACACTTGGATATCCACTTTGGTGAAATGCCTAAATAAAGCTTTTGCCTATTTTTTCTTATTGATTTGTGGGAGTTGAACACACGCACAAGCAGAGAGGGAAAGACAGAAGAGTCCTTTGTCAGATATATGCGTTGAGAATATCTTCTTTCCCAGTCTTTGGCTTGCTCACTCTTGTACTAGTGTCTTTTGATGAGCACATGTTCTTAGTTTTAATGAAATTCAATTTTTCTTTTATGATTACTGCTTTTTTTTTTTTTCTGGCCTTATTTAAGAAATCTTTGCCTTCTACAAAGTCATAAAGATACTTGCCTATGTTTTCCTTTAGAAGCTTTATTTTTTAAGTTTTCACATATAGGTCTGTTACCCATCTCAAAATTATTTTTGTTTATGATGACATGTAGGAACACAACAAAAGTGATAAAAGACATAAACCCACACACATCTTTCTCATCTCTTTATTCTCTTCCATTGATCTATTTGTATTAATACCACACTGTTTTAATTGCAGTAGCTTTATGATAAATCCTAGTATTGGGTAGTAAAGTCCTTCAGCTTTATTTTTCAAAGTTGTTTGGTTATCCTAGATTCTTTGTATTTCTATAAAATTTTAAAAAATCTGCCCAACAATTTCCATTGAAAAAACCCTGCTTTTAAAATGTTATTTTAAATAGAAAATGTGTAAACTTTATATCTTCTGATCATTGTCTATTGAGGGCTTGGGGAAAAAAAAGAGATTTGTAGGTGCTCTTTATAAAAGTTAGCTGTTTGGGACTATTACCTTTCTTAGTGTTTAATTTTTTTTAAAACTTTTCTTTATAAAGTCATTTCAGATTTACAAAAAAAAGTGCCAAAAATAAAGAGTTCTCTTACACTCTTCACCCAGATTCTCTTAATGTTAGCGTCTTCCATAAATAGGTATAGTATATTGTCAAAAATAGGAAATTAACATTGATTATCGATACTGTAAGTTAACAATACTATTAACTAATCTACCAGATTTATTTAAACTTTGCCAGTTGTTCCACTGATGTCTCTTTTCTGGTCTTGGATCTAATCCAGAATCACACATTGGATTTAGTTGTCTGTCATATCTCCTTAGTCTTCATCTTCTCCAGTCTGGGCCATTTCCTCACTTTTGTTTTTGTCATTCATGACCTTGACACTTTAAGCATCCTGAGCAGTTTTTGTTTGTTTGTTTTTTGAGACTATCCCTCAATTTGATGTTGCCTTGTGATTAAATTCAGGTTATGCGTTTTTGGCAAGAGTACCACAGGAATAATCTTGTACACTTCTCCGTACACATGATGTAGGTGTGTTCTCATTATCTGCAATGTTAACTTTGATCACTTGGTTAAAGTCGTATCTGCTAGATTTTTTGATTGTTGCCCTCTGTCTCCCTCACTTTCCTCCCTCCCTCCCTCCCATACCTCTTTCCTTCCTTCCTCCCTTCTTCCTTCCCTTCCTCCTTTTCTTCTTATCTTTCTATCCTTTCATTCAGGTATCTATTTTCATTCTTAGTTTGGTTGCTTTTTATTGTATACTTTCAAAACAACAACAAAACCATTTCTGAGCTATTCCTTTGTAATTTTTGCTCTTTATTTCTCTTTATTTAACCAAAAAATATTCTTGTCATCATGCTTGAAATAGATATGCTGCTGTGTTTTCTACTTTGTCTGTGCTTATTTAAAAAACGTTTAACTCTTTAGCACATTTGGAGGTTTTTATGGTACATCAGAACTGTTCTAAATTAAGGATGACACATAAAAAATTAATTTAAAACCCATTTTCCTTTTGGTACCCTACTGTCCTTTGCCCACTTTTTTGCTATATTTAATAATAATGTTACTCTATTGATAACTGAACAAGTGATAAGTGCCAGATACTGTGGTAATGATTTATCTGTTTTACTAATTTAATAATTTTAATAATCCTTTGAGGTAAATAGCATCAATCCCATTACGAAGATTAAGAATTGAGATTTTTTAGAAGTTACGTAATGTGCCCAAAGCCAGAAAGGTAGTAAGTGGTAGAGCCAACATTTGAACTGGGAGCAAAAGCCTTTGTTCCTGAATGTTCTGATATACTTACAGGCTTCATTATTTTGTTAGTCTTTTGGCTTTTTCTTTCACAGAATCTGTCTCTTCCTCTTCCTGAGTCTCTTCCCACCTTTCTGTCTGTATGTCTGTGCTTCTGTGTCTGTTTCTGTCTATCTTTAACTTACTGTCATCTTCACAACCAGAATTTCCACATATTTTCAGAATATCTCCTATCTCTATCTTATTGTCGTCTTCACAACCAGAATTTCCACATATTTTCAGAATGCCTCTAGGTGGTGGTACAGCCCCCATTGAGAAGTTCTAGGTTAGGGGAAATAACTTTTACCCCACGTTTAGAAAAACGTAATCTGTAAGTGGCCTTCAAAAATATTTTTTCAAAAAAATTTTTTTAACCCTTTATTTTTAAGAGTTTCAGTTGAAGTGTATTGATCAATAATAGGTATATATAACTAATTATCATTATTATATTTTTAGGATTGTAGACACAAAAGAGGTCTTGCATGTTTTATCTCCTGGGAAGTTCAGGGATGGGGAAGGTTCAAGCAGGCCTCCTCTACCTTCAGAGGTGTGAGAGCAAACAATCTGGACACTAGGGTAGGTTTGTTTCTCTGATCATTGGGAGCCCTGCTTAAGATGATTTTGTAACTTAATTAACTTTTTAATGTGGTTTATTTTGTATAAAGGAGGTAGTCTAGGAAGTTAATTAAGCAAGGTCTGTCTTTATGTGAATATAGCATATTTTCCTAAAAAGCCTTTTTGCCTATTAGGCTCCTAAAAAATAGCTGATATCTAGAAAGTAACTGGTAGACAAAAGGCTAGGCCTACAAGGGTTCTGAACGTACGGTGCTTGAATGGACCTCAGGTATCTGTGAACTCCCTAAAACTTCCTGTCACTGTATGTGCGTGTGCACGCATATGTGTGTGTGTGTTACCCACATGGAGTTTTCTGAAGGTCCATTGTTTTTATCAGGATCACAGAGTGGATCTGTAACTCGCACTCGCTATTCCCTACCCCAACTCCATATACACACACCACTGGTAGAGGAAAACGATAAAGTTGATTAGTGGAATGGTGATCAGGTGTCCCTAGAGTCATTAGTAGGCGCTAGTACCTGTCACTTGGGTACTTGATAACAAGCCCTCTGGTTTAGAATATGGACAAGGTAAAATTATTTCTATTTTAACCCTGTAAATTTCTAAGAAATTGGAATGTACTCATAAAATAACAAAGAAAATTAGTCTGTTTTATAGTCATTAGAAGGACATTTACTTAATAAATTCAGATTTTTACTTACTGTATAATTTTCTTTTGTGCTTGAATATGCGTGTGACTTAATTGAAAAGAACAATGATTTCTAACTGCTGAAGCCCTTTCCATATTATACATATAAGGACTGTCTTGATTTCTGACTATTTATTGATCACTACTATGTGCTAGACACTGTGCTGGGAACATAATAGTGAGCAAAGCAGATTCTGCCTTTGTTCTTAGCTTGTTTCATCATCTACTAGAGAAGATAAATAACAGTAAGATGTGATAAAGGCTGTGATAGGGAACACGTATGGATACGGTGGATCACCTGAGAGAGGTACCTCCCCAGTATAGGTGAGATCAAGAATGGCTTTCCACTTGAGACCTGAAGGCTAAATAGGAGTTAGCCACAGGAAGACTGTACAGTCCAAAGGTGGTCTTTGAATATATGTGGGATATCCTGGTTTCCTTGCCTCATTTCAATATACTGTTGCTTCATTTCAGCTGGCATTTTATTCTTAATTATTAAAATTTTATTTTAAACAATATTAATAAATGTGTTTGTCCTTGCCTTTTTAAATACAGGATACTGAACCATCTCTATCTTATATAATGCTTTCTAATTTCCAATCACTTTCTCATTCAATTTTTTCTCCTTTGATTCTCAGAAGATACTGGAAAGTAGGCATTATTTTTCCCATTTAACAGATAAAGAAACACTTGGAAAGCTCAAACCACTTGCCTTAAGTTAGATAACTATTAAGCGTTAGAACAAGGGATAGAATCCAGTTGTTTTCATTTTTAGTCCAATGTTCTTGTATATTGTTTCGTATAATTAAACAATTTCTTGATAGTTCATTAGTTCTGCTGCACAGTTTGAGTTCTGAGCCCTATGTATGGTATATCAGTCTAGACCTGTCGTTGAATCTACAGATTCTGACCCATGTATAGGGTATGCTTACCTTTGTGGCAGGGATGATGGGGTTCCTTGATGATTGCCCTACGGAGTCAAATGAAGTGTGGGAAGGATAGTTCCAACGGGGGGAAAGCAAGGGAATTTTTAAAAACAGGAGTCTATTAAAATAGATAACTTTATTTTTCATTTTATTTTTTATTTTAAGGAGGGAGTTGTTGTCTCCACCCGCATCCTTCTTCTTGAAGTTGAAAAAATGGGGGCATTAAGCAGGAAAGACATGGAAAATTTTTCTTGTTTTTGTATAATAATGCGATTAACATCCCTATCCTTCAGATTTGATTGTTACACTTTTTATTCATTGGGAATCAATAAAAAGTAATTAATAATTATAATAAAGGGGACTGTTTAGCATTAGTGTCATCTCTTGCTTAGATTAGTGGAATAGCCTCTATCATGTATCTATTATAGTGTAACAAACAAAACTTAGTAAATTAAAATAACAGCTTGTTTTTTTTCCTCAAGAGTCTGGGTAT
Organism: Trichechus manatus latirostris; assembly: GCF_000243295.1. Classification (NCBI taxonomy): domain Eukaryota; kingdom Metazoa; phylum Chordata; class Mammalia; order Sirenia; family Trichechidae; genus Trichechus; species Trichechus manatus. The sequence continues at coordinate 2,543,867 of NW_004443994.1, forward strand.
ACTGAGTGGTTCTTCTGTTGTTCTCACTTGAGCTGACTTATGCAGCCTCATTCAGCTGGTGCCTAAGCTGGTCTGGAGTGTCCACTATGGCTTCACACCCGTGTCTGGCACCTCAGCTGGAATAGCTATCACTTGGTTCTTACCTACATGGTCTCTCTCCACATGATCTCTTTCATCCTCCAGGGCCTCTCTCTCTAGCAGAATAGCCTGAACTTCTTTACGTAGCAGTTGCATTTTCAAGAGCAAAAACAAATGCTCTGAGTCTTCTTCAGTCCTGCACTTGGAACTCCAGAGCATCACCAGAATGTCATTTCCACTACCTTTCGCTGGTCAAAACAAGTCAAAAAGCTAGCCCAGAGTCATTGTGGGAGGACTACATGATGGTATGAATTCAGAGAGGCAGGATTCATTTGAGGCTATTTTTTTTAACAATCTACCATAGCGTCGTAACTAGATGCCTTGCTTTCCATGCCCCCCCCCCCCAATCTACGCTTAACACAGCAGGTCAGACTATATCACTTTGCCTAAGCCTTGCCCTGACTCTTCAAGGTCCTATAGAATCTTGCTTTAATCAAATAGGGTTTTTTTTTTTTTTTTTCATTTAAAACAAATAGTCCAACGGTAGGTAGTCTAGGACTTTTGCAGCAGTTCAGGAAGGCCATCAGGGACCAAGGCTTTTTCTCTTTCTGCTCTGCCATCTTTAGTGTGTTGTTTTTTATCCTGTTTGCCTTTCAGTGCTGCACATTTAGGCAGTGGATCTACATTCCGGGCAAAAAAAAAAAAAAAAGTGGAAGCTTTCCCCAGAATCCTGAGCTTACTTCTCCTTGATAAGAATTGTCATGACTACTTCTAGCTGCGGGAGAGTCTGGTCAAGTGAGAAGTTTATCTGTGCACTTTGCTGCATCTAACAAAATGGGAGTTTTCTTAGTAAGCATAATAAAACAGAAACCCAAACCCATTGCCATCGAGTCAATTCCGATTCATAGCGACCCTGGAGGATGTGTAGGCAACCAGCAGTATCTGCTTTAGTGCCAAATATATGCAAAGAACTGTACTATTGCTAGAAAAGCATTCTTAGTCCTGTGCATAGCCATTATGAGACTTAGTTATACAGTCAAGATAGTTGTAACAATTTTATTTTGCAGATGAGGAAGCTTAAGCTTTATCATCCTTGCAGTATTAGATTTTATACACGGCCAGTCTGACTCCAGATGCTTAGTTCTTTCCATCACACTGTATTCTAAATCTTGTGTTCTTCAAAAACAAAACAATTAAAAAAGAAGAGCAGCACATTATGACCTACATTTGTATAAAAGCTTTGGTGCTTCAAATCATGTTTGGTTTACATGTCTGTCTGTCTTAATAAATTGAATACCTGGAAAAAAGAAGGACTGTATCATTTTTATCTTTATATCCCCATACGTAGCACTCAGTCAATGTTTTGAATAAAAGAAGTTTTTGAAAAAACTGAAAGATGGAAAAGTCAGACACCATTGGGTTTCATAGCTATTGACAGAAAACTAGTGTTCTACTGGTTTCCTGCTTTCTCGTTGTGAGCACTCTTCCCTGAGACACAGAAGCTTGTACTGGGGGGATGTAAGAGAAGAAGAGGAACTGTGTCCTGTCAGTATTCCTGACTTAAGAAACATAATGTCCATTAATTAATGCAAGTCAGTAAGAGCAAAGTGTAGTTCAAATATAGGGAAACGGATGCTCCAGATAGCTCCTCAAAAAAGACAGTCTCGGGTAAAAAGCATCAAACTAAGAGTCAGGAGACTAGTATGCTAAACCCAATCGTTTCAACGATATTTCTTTGTGACCTTAAGTCACTTAGCTGCTTTGAACCTGCTTTCCTCAAAACTAAAATCAAGAGTTACACTAAATGATCTTTGAAATTCTTGCTAGCTAAAACAGTATATGAATCATCATACCCAGTGGTTTTGCTGGGTAGTCTAACATTTCTTGGCATCTATCAGGTCAGACTGTTTTATATTTCCAAAATGTAGACAAAGTAACAGCTTTTTCTCTTCTTCCCTGGGAGCTTGGCCAGTGAGGAGTAAACATCCTTTCCTATCTCCCTAAATGAAGCAGTTGGTTACCAGTGACAGACTTTTCTTTTTATTTTGTTTTTTGAATCTGGTTTTGTTCTTATTTCATATTTTTCTTAGCTTTACTATGGGTTTGTTGAAGTGTAGTATATTAAAAAATGGCAATTTATATTTTCATTTAAAAATCAATTTCATTATTTCATATAATAAATATAGTTGTATTTATCAAATGCATATTAACACATTTGTGTATTTGAAATATTTGGCTGGCAAATGATGTGGGTGGTCTAATTAAAAGTGAGATATGTCTCATCCCTTGTAGTAGAATTGTGTTTACTAAAAATAGCCTAGTTAAATAGATATAATGTACAGGGTATCATTATAAACTTTTACGTTTGCCAAAATTGGAAGAAAATGAAAGCTATTTTTAAAATAATATCTTTCCCGCTTTGTTAGAGAGGCAGTACATGTTCTTTGCTAAAATTTGAGAAAAACGGAAAATTTCAAGAAAAAAATGAAAAGCTCTGTTCTTTATTTTTTATTTGAGTGAATGGTTGGTGGAAGATCCTGATGCTGTCTGGAGTTTAATTTTATGATTAAGAGGCAGTACATGTTCATTGCTAAAATTTGAGAAAAACAGAAAATTTCAAAGAAAAAAATGAAAAGCTCTGTTCTTTATTTGAGTGAATGGTTGGTGGAAGATCCTGATGCTGTCTGGAGTTTAATTTTATGATTAAGATTACTTCATGGGATTCTGTTCCCTTTCCTTCCCTCCCCTCCCCTTTTCTTCCCTTGTCTTCCCTCCACCCCCCTTTTCTCTCTCTATTTTATCTCCATACTTTGTGAACATATTAATAAATTTTAGAGGGAGATTGTGATTTGAGGCTGGATCAAACTTTGCTTTGTTTTAAAAAGATGAGAAAAGATACCTGTTGTATACTTTGGGGTGAGTCATGAAATTTCATAGAATAGAAAATAATTGTGAATGGTGGATGGAAGTTTTAAACTTTAAACATAAGTTAGTATAATGTAGATGTTCTGAACAGGTACTACTGCCTGTAACAGAATCTATTGAGATAAAAGTTACCACTATTTACCATATTTTTACACAAATAGAACCCACCTTCTACGTTTGTTTGCTGGCCCCGCCCTCCTGCCACAAGGCACCCTCACAAGTGCTGCCATGCCTATCCTCTTCCACATGTTGCTGTAAAAAAATAATTAGCATAGTGCTCAGGAATATACCTTATAGGGGGAGGGTGTGGCCCGCAAGCAGAAGGTGTGTGCACATTATTTGCATAAAAATGCGGTTTTTTCCTGAGGCTAATTTAACTTCCTGGGTCAAGATTGGGGTCCCTGCGTGGTGAAAACGGTTAACACGTTCAGCTGCTACCCAAAAGGTTGGCTGTTTGAGTCCACACAGAGGTGTCTTGGAAGAAAGACCTGGCAGTCTACTGCAAAACCAGCCTTTGAAAACCTGTGGAGCACAGTTCTGCTCTGACACACATGGGGTTGCCAGGAGTCAGTATCAACTCCACAACAACTAGTTTAGGTCAAGATTATTATTTCATTGCCTGGTAATGATTCCTGGTACTTATAAAATTGTTTCTTTTTTTTGAAATAGAGACATAATTTAATAGATGCAATATCTCATTTCAGTTGTTCCAAATGAAATACAAGAAAATTATATTTTCCAATAACTTTCAGTTTATTATTGCAACTAAAATTATTAGAACAGGGTAATAAAAAGTACTGTAACTTTTCCTATCTGCTGTTAGAGGCCATTTGTTTATCTTAAATTATTGAGTATATTGTATGTATCCCTTGCTCCTTTCCAGAAATATTTGAGCCACTGTCACAACGAAAGATGGGAGTAAAATGTGCTTCCTAAAAAGGGGGGAAATCAGGTCTGTGGAAAGGAAGAGGAACATGTTAACCATAGGTGGTAATATAGTTGCTGTGACTGAATACCGGTTTTGCCGTTGGGCTCCCTGGAGTTCGAGTTCTCTTGTTCTCCGAAACAGGGAAAACTGAGTTTCTCAGCAGTGACACGTTTTCCTGAATTCAGAAAGAATATTAAATAACATAATGGACAAATCATTAAAAACAAAACTACTCTGCCAGGCATAGGCTCTGCCCTCAAATTGCTCAGTGTTTTGGGATGGTCAGACAAGAAAAGGGATGATTGTTTAAAAAGATGCACACCATCAGAGCACGCAGGAGAGGCATTTAATCCACATTTTAAGGGAGAACATGGGGAGGGATTTCTTTCTCAGGAAGAGTTGTGATGAATTTTGAAATAAAGTAGAACTGGGCCAAGAAAGAACTTGGAAGAGATAGTTGAAGAAGGAAGGGAAGGAAGGGGGTCCATCTCAAAGGTACAGCATGCATAGTGACTGAGCCAAGAGTGATTGTGTTTCCTGCAGTAAGTTTCCATAATTTGTTATGATTGGAATTTAGGGAGCAAATTGGAAAGAAATAGGAGTTGAAGTAGGCAGAGGCCTTCAGAAGATTCACATCAAATACAAAAGCCATTTTCATGTGACAGTTTCTTTTAAAAAGCCTTTAAAGTTTAGTACCCTGGTTCCAGAACTGTGCACCAAAGCTCTCTGGGGTGCCAGCAAACTCTGAGAATGCTGCGGTATATTTAAAATTTTGAAGCTTTGTTCATTAGACACCATATGAGCTAGCTGGACACAGTTAACAGTTTAAATATTAGATGATTCTACATTCCCTTTCTGAAGCTGAGTTTTTAGTAATTGCTGTGAAGAAAGCAAGTACTGTGCAAAAAATCAGTGTGGAACAGATCGTGAGGTTGGTAGTAATGTCTAGTCTGATTCCAAGGTTGAAGAAATGTAAAATACCCCACAGGCAGTTACATCCCATTAGTAACTAACTGTAGCTATTAAAGAATGAAATAAAATGTTATTTTTTCCTTTATGTGTATTATTATTTCAAACAACTAGTAAATTGTTACAACGTAAGTATTAGGTTATTTGGATCTTACTACTTAATGAATAGAACTGTTAGGTATTTCCTTTGGCCTGTGGGGCACAAGGAAAACATCACCGAGACACTAAGGGTGTTGTGAAGAATCTCAGGTCACGCAAGGAGTTTGTGATCAGCTGCTAACCTAAGTTTGGCAATTCGAACCCACCCAATGGCCACATGTAAAAAAGGCCTGGTGAACTAGTTTCATAAAGAGTACAGGCAAGAAAACTATGGAAAAGTTCTACTCTGTAACACATGGAGTTGCCATGAGTTGGGGACTGACTGGAAGGCAGCTAACAACAAGAACAAGGGTGCCATGAACCAAGAAATTTTGGGAAGCTGTGGCTTAGTACATAATATTAAAGCACCAATTTGTTAAAGCAATTAATGTTCTGTAAGCAGTCTGTATATAATGCTTTCTGTGTTTTTCGCAAGCCAAAGGTGGATTCATAAACTTTGGAAACTAAATAGGTAGTAGGACTTACATTCCATTATAAATACAGTTGGCCCTCCATATCCGTGGGTTCCGTATCCACAGATTCAACCAACCGTACATTGAAAATATCCCGGGGGGAGAGGGAAGTTCCAGAAAGCAAAACTTGAATTTGCTGTGCGTGGAGCACTACCCTGAATCTACGCAGGTGAAGTGATGTGAAGGCGTATTATGCTGTAGCCTCCCACCATTTCACAGATCCTAAGTCTCTCTCCAGCGCTCGTTGTTTGAGCATTGTGTGTCTCCCGTCTTGCTGTTATTCCCTAAACAATACAGTACGGTGTAACAGCTATTTATATAGCATTTACATTGTATTAGGTATTATAAGTATTCTAGAGATGATGTAAAGTATACGAGAGGATGTGCGTGATTATATGTAAATATTACACCCTTTTATATAAGGGACTTGAGCATCTTGGATTTTGGTATCCACATGAGGTCCGGAAACCAATCCCTCGCGGATACGGAAGGGCAACTGTATTAAAAAACGTAGACTTTATTCTAGCCCAGATAATATCATCCTATATCTATGTAGATAAAAATCAGAATTTTAAGGCCAGTAGGTGTAAATCACTTATTCCAGGGATTCTTAACCTAGAATCGATGGAACCTGGAAATTATACATACATGCATGCAAAATTTTCTTTTTTCTACTTTTTTTTTGTTTTTAATCAGAATTTCAGCAGGGTTCTTGGCCCTAGAAATGTTAAGAACAAATTTATGGACCAACTACTTCAAGTTTTACATAATGCACCTAAGGGTACAGGATAAATTAGCACCAAAGCCAAGGATAGATCCTGTGTTTGCCAACCATTAGCTCTCCTTCTCCGCTATTTTGGCATGATACGTGTTTTTCGGAAATAAAAAAAATTAGATATAAAAAAATTACCAGGAATTTAAATGGAGCTGATTTATAGAGGTTTGATGAATTCTGAAAGACATTAAAATCTTTTCATAAATTACGCTTGTGGTTTAAAAGGTGCATAAAGGGTGTACAGTGAATTCTAAGTCGCTCTCTTTTCCATATTCTTCAGGAGCTTCAGTTTCCCTTCAGAGAGGTAACTATTATCTCTAGTTTATTTTGTTTCAGAATTTATACTAATGGAGTTTAAAATAGTAAATGATACACAAATAGCTGGAATATAACTTTGATTATTTTAAATGTAGAATAGCTTGCCTGATTTGATTTTTATTTTAAGATGTACTACTGTTCTGTGTATTGTCCTAGTTTCTGTCAATAGGGCATAACTTAGAGATATTATCTAGTAATGATGTTTTTGTGTTGAGTCAACTAGATTATCAGTTTTGATTGTTATTGATGAAATATATAAATGGAGGCTTCAATACAGTTTCCCAAACCTTAATGCATTTAAATCATTAACTTAAACGTGGTCATATGGGTGTCACTTTATTTTAATATAAATGTATTTGTCAAGTAATGCTGTTTAGTGAGTAGGCAGGATTTATGATTTTGTATGATTATAATAAAGTATGTAGCTTATTAAGGAGAGCATTAAAAGTAATAAAAGACTATTTTATGCTGAAAATGTAGTTTTATCATTAGGCTGCACGTTTTACTGAACAGCTAAATTTCCTAAACTTCTATATTTGTGTTTTGTTTTGTTTTTCCTATAGGGGGATTCCCGAAGTCTTCCATTTTCTGACAGTGTTAGTGCTGTTCAAAAATTAGACTTTTCAGACACGGTGGTGCAACAGAAATTGGATGATATCAAGGATCGAATCAAGAGAGAAATAAGGAAAGAACTGAAAATCAAAGAAGGAGCTGAAAATCTGAGGAAGGTTACAACAGATAAAAAAAACTTGGCTTATGTAGACAACATTTTGAAAAAATCCAATAAAAAATTAGAAGAACTGCATCACAAGCTACAGGAATTAAATGCACATATTGTTGTATCAGATTCAGAAGATGTTGCAGGTATAGTACTTTATTTGATATTTATATGGTTCTATTAAGAAATGTACCGTTTTAGAAAATAATAAATTTTTTGACGTATAGCTTTTCTAAAAGTATAGGCACTGTATTTTCTCTTATGGGTAAGGTCTTGTTTATATTCTATTCAGAAGTGTAGCAAGTTAATGGATATGAAAATTGAAACGTTTGCTTAGAGTTAAGTAGCTCTGCTGTCTACTCTGTTACCCTTGGTCAGTAGAACATTACTTACTTTCCATTATTGTTTTGTATTGAGTCAGCCACATGCTCTTACCTGATTTCATCCTTGTGATCGGATCAGCAGCATGGGTTTGCCAGATGACTTTTTAAAGTTAAAAATGCATTCTGTGACCAAGGGATGTTTTTACTCTTTGCAAATGTAATTAATCAAAATCTTGACCTTTGTTTTTGGTGCTCTAAACAACTGAATTAACACCTAAACTACCAGGAATACTGTGTTTTTTGTTTTTTTAAAAAGAGAAAATTTAAAAAGCCAAACATTACTTCTTCTTTTTTAAGTATGGAAAATATAAAGGGGAAAAATGACTCATAATCTGAACCTAAGGGCATAATTTTTAAACATTAGTATTAACAAATGCTTATTGCTAGCAATTTTTCGGTAGTGCAGAAAGTAAAAACGGAAAAACTGTTTCTGTCCATCCTAGGCTGTCTCCCTAAACGTAACATTAACCAACTTTTTCTTTACAAAGTTTTTCTTGAATATCCTTCCAAAAAAAATACTATGTTTGTATCAATATCCATGCATCCATGTATACATTGTTTCTAAAACATTTTGCATAAACAAAAAATTATATAAGATACACTGTTCACTGCTTTGCTTTTCTCCATATACTTGAACTTTTCATATCAGCATGTACATACATATGTACCTTATTTTTTTTTTATTGTTGTAGTTTAAATGAAGCTTACATTTCAAGTTAGTCTCCTATACAAAAATTTATACATCTATTTATGTACCTTATTCGTAATGGCTGCATATAACTTATCATATGCATGAACCATATTTAATTTAGCAACCTAAGTGACGAACAGTTAAATTATCAAGCATAACTCTTATAACTGCAGAAGTAATTTTGGTATATAATACCGTTTAACTTCTGTATATCTATTAATCATTGAAACTTTCCTTACATTGTGTCACATTTTAAAAACATTTATTAAATTTTCCTTTCCTAATAACAGCCTCTACATTTGTGGACCCTACCCCTAATTGTTCTTAAAACATCTATTTTAGTTTTTCATGCCTCCTACAAAAACTAGCTATTTGCCTGCAGATAGCAGGTTTTTTTCAAAGTTTTAATTCTTTACAGTGGGTCCATGATAAATTGCTATAGCCACTGGAGGACCTCTTGAAGAGATTTAGCTTGATCTGAAGACTACAAGACCTCTTTGACCATTCCTGTGTTTAATGCTTTTTGAATCTAGTTTTGAGGGCACCACTTAATAATTTGATGGCTTGGCTACTCATCTAAGTTCTTTTTTACCTGTTTCTCATGGAACTATGAAAAGTTGTATAAGTTGACATTCTATTTGATCTAATAGTTTTGTCCTTGCAGAGATGATCTCTTGAGAAAGATATTTAATGACCCTCAATTTCTTCATATGCACAGAGAGTGGTATGTATAGATTAATGCATTTAGTACAGTAGAAATTTTGGAAATACCCCTGTAAGTAATTAGCTAATAAAAAATAATAGATATAAGTAAAATTTTATTAAAATAGATAAATTTGACCAAGAACCTCAAATCAACAATCCCAAAAGTTGCAGAAAACCCTTCTGCTAGTCAGTGAACTTGATAACACTTGTTTTAGTGTGTCACTTTCAACATCAGGGACTTACCGTAGGGGTTTCATTTGTAGACTCTGTGTAGGGATTTCAACCTTGTAAGAATAATTGAATATTAAAAATGAAAGACACCATAGAGAAACTGACATTATTTTTAGAGCTGAAATAATCCCAGAGATGTGAATTAATTTGGTCAGAATCACAAAGCTAGTAAAAAGAACTCCTCAATGCCTCATCTAGTATTTTCTTACCCACACATTCAGTAATTACATTATAAATGGAAATTTGTATTATGGAAATGCTGTTTTTAGCAGTATAATATAAACTTAGAAATAGTCTGTTCTATTGGAAATCTGCCAAGCTGTACATTTTTTTACCCATTACATCTTTAAGAGTAGCCTAAAATAAGAAACATCACTGTAGCTTTAAACTGTTTATTTAGAGAAAACATTTTCCTCCTCATAGAACATTGATAACTACCTTGTGATTATTGGAATATAAAAGAGGTTTTGCAACACGAAGAACAGCCCATTTGGTTTCCCCTATTCCCTTTTTAAATACTTTATTGGGATATAAATTACATATGATAAAATGCACATACTTGAAGTGTACAATTTGATGTGTTTTAAGAAATACGTACACCTGGGTAACTATCACTATAATGGATGATCTAGAACATTTCATCACTTCAGTGTTTCTGTTGTATACCTTCCCAGTCAATCCCCAGTCCCTAACCCTGGCCTTGGAGAACCACTGTAATGCCTTCTGTCACATCAGATTTGTATAAAGAAATAACCTGTTTTAAGTTCTACTGTCCAATTCCTGTCTTTCATCAAAAGTAATTTGAATATCACTGTGAAACCTTCCCTGACTATCTAGTTATGTTCTCTATGCTACCTTTTTTGTTCATTGTCATATTATGTTTTATTATAATTTATTTCTTTTTTAATTTTTTTCCATACAAACATTTATACATACACTGTTATGTAACTCTGATTGCTCTCCCCACACTGTGACAGGACACTCCTCCCTTTCACCCCTGATTCCCCATGTCCATTCAACCAGCTCCTAACCCTCTCTGCCTTCCCATCTCACCTCCAGACAGAAGCTGCCCATTTAGTCTCTTGTATCTACTTGAGCTAAGAGGCACACTCCTCACAAGTATCACTTTATGTCCCACAGTCCAGAGTCCAATCCCTGTCTGAAGAGTTGGCCTCGGAAATTGTTTTAGTTCTGGGCTGGTAGAGAATCCAGGGGCCATGCTTTCCGGGGTTCCTCTAGTCTCGGTCAGACTATTAAGTGTGGTCTTACTAGAATTTGAGTTCTGCACTCCACCTTTCTCCTGCTCCATCTGGGACTCTCTGTTGTGTTGCCTGTCAGGGCGGTCATTGGTGGTAGCCAGGCACCATCTAGTTCTTCTGGTCTCAGGTTGATGAAGTGTCTGGTTTATGTGGCCCTTTCTGTCTCTTGGGCTAATACTTTCCTTGTGTCTTTGGTGTTCTTCATGTTCCTTTACTCCAGGTGGTTGGGACCAATCGATGCATCTTAGATGGCCTCTTGCAAGCTTTTAAGTCCCCAGATGCCACTCACCAAAGTAGGATGCAGAACATTTTCTTTTCTTTTTGTATTTTATTGTACTTCAGGTGAAGGCTTACAGAACAAATAGTTTCTCATGAAACAGTAGTACACATGTTGTTTTATGACATTGGTTAACAACCCCACAACATATTAACCCTCTAACTTCTCAACCTTTTTTTTTTGGTGAAAATACACATAGCCAAAGATACACCATTTCAAAAATTTCTACATGCACAGGCAGAACGTTTTCTTAATAAGCTTTGTTATGCCAGTTGACCTAGATGTCCCCTGAAAGCATGGTCCCCAGACCCCTACCCCTGCTACTGTATCCCTCATAGTGTTTGATTGTATTCAGGAAACAGCTTTGATTTAGTCCAGTTGTGCTGACTTCCCCTGTAGTGTGTGTATAATTTATTTCTCTACATGCTTATATCACTTACTAAATTATGTGCTCTTTGAGGATAGGGACATGTTTTCATTCATCTATTTTTCAAGGCTTATTACGCGTTTAGGTGTGAATATTGAATCTCAAAACCCAGCAAAAACCAAAATCTTGTATTAGTTCTTGTAATTAATACCAAAGCATAATTTATCATGTTGCAGTTTAAACATTGAATAACTTAGGGAACAAAGCCTTAAATAAAATTTTAGGATAATTAAATCCAGAAACTTTCTTTATGGATCATTTTAAATATTAACTTTTAGAAAATTGGCAGATAAATATTATGACATAAGATTTTACTTTGACTTCTTAATACTTCAGTTCATTGGGATACACTTGACAAGTTGATTAAAATTTGAATTTATTTTAAAAATTAGTTTCCTTTGAAAATGGCACTTGGCAACAGATAAGGTTTTTTTGTTGTTGTTCTTTTTTCCCTCATTACTGATTTTACAACATTAACAAAACAACAACAACACAGAGGATTAAAGATAGTTTATCGTTCGTTTTAGGTTAGTTTGCCGTAGAACTTAGATATTTTATACTGTGCACTAAAGAGTAAACAGAGTGAATTTATTTTGGATTAAGTCTGGAGAGAAAATTCAGGGACACAGTACTTTGCTTGCAGTTGTCAATGAGTTGATTAATAGTGTGTTGGCTGATTCCTGTTGTCTTGGGAGTATATAGCAGAATGAACGACTAAAGGAAATAGGTGCAAGATTTACATCTCCAGTGTGTAAATGATTCCTGGATAAGTAGTTAGGAGTCCTACTCTTGATTCACCTCTGCAATAATTAACTCTGTTAATCTTTAGTTTCTTATTTGTAAAATAAAGATTTTTATCAGATGAAGTTTAAGGCTTTTTTTAACTATAAAACTCTGAAATGTTTATAATAATGTCAAGGTCTGATCAGTTGGGACTATTATGTGTGAAGTAAATGTGTTAATTTATTCTTAAGAATAGTAGGAAATGAAATTTTTGATATTTTGTTAACACACACGATACTTAAGCTTCCTGTTCACCTTTTGTATACTTCAAGAATAGTTTCATGGCTATCATAGTAATCCTACGTGGAAATTATAAAGATAGTGTTAGCTGAGGCTGAATTCACCTTATGAAAAAAAATTACTGGATCCCTATAAAATAGAGTGGTATCTAAGTCTTAGTTGGCACCTGAGACTCTGAAATGAAATATTTGGAAAAGAACCAGTTTCCTGAATCTTGGCCTCTTAAGTGCATCATCCCTAAAGAAGAGGATAATAACATTTCCTGTATTTTATTAAGTACAGGTAGTCCCCAGCTTACAGTGAGGCTCCATTCCAATGACTCTGTCATAAGTCTGTTCTGATGTAAGCTGAATCTCTCTTTTTTTTGGTTTTCACTATTATTGCCTTTTGTATAAGTATCTGTATAAATCTGATCTTTGAATATCTGCAAGTGAACGTCTGAGAATGATAACATTAGCAAATTACGTGTTGCAACGTTGTGTGTAATACATATTACTAACAATAAGATGTACCCCCCCCCAAAAAAAACCCACACAAATGGTCATAAATGCAGTTCATCATAACTTGAGTATGTCATAAATCGGGAACTACTTATATAGTCAATAATTTGTGTAGTGCAAGCCCCTCTATTTTCATCTTACTTTTTTTTTTTTCTTTCCATTTTCATCTTCTCAAGCCCCACTAAACCTAGATTGGCTTTTACCTATTGATTTAGTGAATGTTTTCTTTAATATCTCTAGAAGAGAAATATTGATTTAGCACAGAACTAATATTTGGTGTTTTTAGAATAAACCTCGCCAAATTCTTCTGAACTCCTGGTATGTAACTGTATTGAGGGAAGTTTTCTTTCTTAATGACTAATTAAAGTGCCTTCCTTGAATGTGAGGTGAGAATTTGATTTTTTTTATTGATGCTCTGTCCACCTGAAATGTGGTGTAGAAATTATGGCTGAAATTTTATATATGGTGAATTATAATTGTGGAGTTTGTTACCTAGTTTGTTACATAATTTCTGTATATATATATTTTTTTATTGTTTAAGTGGAAGTTTACAATTCAACTTAGTCTCTCATACAAAAATATATACATACGTTGTTATGTGACCTAATTGCTCTCCCTATACTGTGAAGGCACACTCCTACTTTCCACCCCTGATTTCCTGTGTCCATTCAGCCAGCTCCTAACCCTCTCTGCCTTCTCATCTCACCTTCGGACAGAAGCTGCCCGTTTAGTCTCATGTATCTACTTGAGCTAAGAAAGCACACTCTTCACGAGTATCATTTTATGTCCCACAGTCCAGTCCAATCTTTGTCTGAAGGGTTGACCTTGGGGATTAGTTCTGGGTTGACAGAGAGTCTGGGGTTCCTCTAGTCTCGGTCAGACCATTAAGTCTGATCTTCTTACTAGAATTTGAGTTCTGCATCGCACCCTTCCCCCACTCCATCAGGGACTTTCTGTTGTGTTCCCTGTCAGGATGGTCATTGGTGGTAGCCAGGCACCATCCAGTTCTTCTGGTCTCAAGCTGATGAAGTCTCTGGACTATATGGCCCTTTCTGTCTCTTGGGCTAATACTTCCCTTATGTCTTCGGTGTTCTTCATTCTCCTTTATCCCAGATGGTTGGGACCCATTGATGCATCTTCGGTGACTGCTTGCTAGCTTTTAAGACACCAGGTGCCACTTACCAAAGTAGGAGGCAGAACATTTTCTTAATAAACTTTGTTATGCCAGTTGACCTAGATGTCCCCTGAAAGCATGGTCCCCATACCCCGACCCCTGCTACTCTGTCGCTCGAACTGTTTGATTGTATTCAGGAAACTTCTTAGCTTTGGTTTAGCCCCATTGTGCTGACTTCCTATGTAGCGTGTGCCGTCCTTCCCTTCACCTAAGATAATTCCTGTCTACTATCTAGTTAGTGAATAACCCTTACCTTCCCTCCCCACCCTCTTTATGTATTTCTTATTTCTGATAGAATTTCTCAATTTAAAAATACGTGATTTGTATTAGGTTGTGAACTCTTAAAGGAAGAGTCCTTAAGGAAAGGACTGCCATTAAGTAACTGTGTCATCGTTAGCAAATCACTTTAACACCTCTAGATCTCAGTTTCCTCATCTTTAAACTTATGAAATTGAATGATTTATAGATCCTAATACATGAATTCTTTTTTTTAATGTACAGTAAAATTATTATTATTATTTTTTTTGTATACCACTCCATGAATTTTAAGATGTATGTAGATTCGTCTAAGCAGCACCACAATCAGGAAAAGGAATAATTTCATTGCCCCCAGTATCTTGTGCTATGCCTTTGTAGTCACACCCTCCCATTCCATATCCCCTGGCAACCACTGATCTGTTTTCCTTCACTGTAGTTTTGTCTTTTCAAGAATGTCTTACAAATGGAATCATAAAATACGTAACCTATTGAGACTGACTTCTTTAACTTTGAGATTCATGCAAGTTGTATTTATCAATAGTTTGTTCCTTTTTATTACCGAATAATTATATAGGTGTACCATAGTTTGTTTTTCTATTAACCAAGGACGTTAGGGTTGTTTCCAGTTTTTTTTTTGGCAATTATCAATAAAGCTGTTACAAACATTCATGTACAAGTTTTTGTGTGAACATAAGTTTTCAGTCCACTTTGGTTAAAATTAAGGAGTGGGCTTGCTAACCCATGGTAAGAGTATGTTTAACTTAAAAGAAACTGACTAATGTTTTCCGGAGTGGTTGTATCATTTTTCATTCCCTCCAGGACTATATGAAAGTTCCAGTTGCTCCACATCCTCTGCAGCACTTGGTATAATCAATGTATTTTTTAGCCAGTCTAACAGATGGTTGATGACATACTTTATCAGAGGGAGAAAGAAGAAAAATAAGCATCCCCATCTTAGAATTTATAAATAACTGTACATGCCCTAGGTACAGAATTATGTACAGAATGAAGAAGTCTCCTCAATCAGGAGAAGCAAATGTGTAGTTATAAATATTAAGATATAATAGACACAGGCAGCTCTTAAACTTTAATGCCTAGGTTATTTGTTTCACCTTAACAAACAAAAAAATGGTACAACCCAACAGTCTTATCCATGCCTGTTCTTGTAAAATTTTGAGAAAGCTAAAGCAGAGGTTATATAAACAAAATTACTTCATTTGGTAACATCTGACAGAGGCCATCCAGAGAGTACACAAAATAAGTATTAATAATAAGTCAGCATTCATTAAAACCTGAGCAGATTCCAGATGGCTATAAAAGGTAAGCATATATGTTATTACATAAGGAAGTTAGACTTTGGAGGAGTTATAAACATTAATATAACTGTGTCACATGGCAAGATTCTGGAGCAGTTTTTTTTTTTTTTTTTAAATTATCAATTACTAAGTACCAGGTGAAAACCAAAATGTTGACCAGTGACCAGTAACTAAGAAACTTTTAAGTGGAAACCAGTGCTTCTGTGTAATACTATCTTTATTAATTTAGATTTGGCTAGGTTTACTTAAACTATATTTTCTCTTAATGTTTTTTAATGCAGTAAATATCCATATTCCATAAGCAGCCATCCTAGCTGTACAAGTACTGTATTTTGAATATTGAGCATAGGGAGTCAGCTTGATATAGGTTATATGATCTGGAATCTCATTCCAGCTGGACTGTTACATACTTGTGTGGTTTTCAACCACTCAGACCTTGTTTTTCTAACTTTTAAAACAAGGAGGGTAGACTATATGTACTCTTTCCTAGGGTGTTTTGTGAACAGGATGTTTCATTAGCTTGAGGAAAGAGTATAAGATATCCAAGCGCAACTAATTCTGGACATGAAACCCCTGTTTGGATGTAAATAAAGTCAGAGGAAGCTTTCCTGGGGCTGGGAAGGGAATACCCAAGGTCAGCCACATTCCTAACCCAAGAAAGTCAAGGAACCAGGTTAAAGCTGAACCTTAAGTAGTCAGGAGCCCTCTAAAGATCCGGACTGCTATTATGTTCTAGAAATCTTAATTCATTTTCTAAGACAACTCCTCAGTTGTGGCTTTAGAGAATATAGTAAAAGCAGCGAAAACAGCACATGTATTGCTCTAGGAAAATACTAACACATTAAATTTTTACTCTTCATTTTGGTTAGGGAAATCTTATCCCTAGGGAGGTTTTAAACACGTTCTGTTTTCTGGTGGAAGTCCCTGGATGGTACAAATGGCTAACTTGCTCAGCTGCTAGCCAAAAAGTTAGAGGCTCAAGTCCATGAAGAGGTGCCTTGGCAGAAAGGCCTGGTGATCTTCTTCCACAAAATCAGCCATTGAAAACCCTATGGAGCACAGTTCTACTCTGACACACATGGGGTCATCGTGAGTCAGAATTGACTCAAAGGCAACTGATGGTGGTGGTGAATTTTCGAGCAACTCCAAAGCTGTAGCTAGAGACAAGATGTCTTTTCTGGGCTTCATCTAATAATATATAGCCACCCTTATGGATCTTACCTGGAGTTCTATGGACTTTCCCTCTCATTGTATCTAAAATTGAACTCTTACTTCCTAGAATACCACCTCTCAGTCTTTTCTTGTGTCCTCTATATTGTTAATGGCATGACCCCAGTAATCCATGTCTAAAACCTAATTTTTTACTATAGATGCCTCCCTCTCTTTTTACCACCTTCCTCCCCCAGTGTAAGTTTATAGGTCACCAAGCCCTATAGATTATGCTTCTAAAATAGGTTACAAATCTGTATCTCTTTGCCATCATTATTGCCAAAGCCTGTAAGTCCAGTATTTCTCTAACCTAAGCACTGCTGCGGGTATTTTTTCCTAGTATCCGGATTTGATCCCAACATTTTCATGCTTAAAACTTTTCCATGGTACTCCATCCCCTAGAGAATACAGTACAGATTTGTAGAATGGCAGAGATGCCTTTCATATTATATCTGCTGCTGCTGCTGCTGCTGCTGCTGCTGCTACCACCCTTAACTCATACCTCCTCACACCTCCATTCCTAGCCCTACCAGTCATGTCCTATTAATATTTAATTACTTAGCTTCCCAAATACCTTATGCTTTTTAAAGGACCTATGGTATATCATATGCAGTTTCTTCTGCCTGCATTGCCTAAGCCCTCACCATACTAGTTGCAAATTCCTATTCTTATTTTTCATGCTATTAGTAATTTTTAAGGTAAAATTTACATATGAAAAATGCACAAGTGCGTTTTGACAAATGAATAAAGCCATGTAACCTCACCTATTTCTAAACCTGAAGAAAGCTCTCATGTCCCTTTCTGGTCAACAAACCCTCCTCCCCAGGCAATCACTATTCTGATTTGATTGCTATCACCATAGATTAGTTTGACCCATTTTTTTAAGTCATACAAATGGAATAAAGCATTATGTACTCTTTTGCATCTGACTTTAACTCAACTAATGTTTTGAGATTGATCCATGTATCAGTAGTGCATTCTATTGTTTGAATATGCCACAGTTTATCCATTGTGCTCTTAATACACATTTGAGTTATTTCCAGTTTGGGGCTGTTATGAATAACATAGTTGTGAACATTCTTGTAAAAAGTTTTTTATGGACATAGACATTCATTACTCTTGGTTATAGACCTAAGACTGGAATTTCTGAGTCAGAGGAAAGACGTTTCTAACTTTATTAGAAACTGCCAGTCTAACTCCCAAAGTTGGTTTTACCGTTTTATACCCGTCAGCAATGTATGAGACTTCCGGTAGCTCCACATTCTTGCCAACATTTGGTATCGACTTCTTTTTTTAATTTTAGATCTGATTGATGTAATGGTATCTCATTGTGTTTTTAAATTGCATCTTCCTATGACTAATGAAAGGAGCCCTAGTCGTACAAAGGTTAAGTGTTCGGCTGTTAACCGAAAGGTCGGCGGTTTGAATCCACCAGCTGCTCCACAGGAGAAAAGACCTGGTGATCTGCTCCTGTAAAGATTACAGCCTAGGAAACCGTATGGGGCAGGCAGTTCCACTCTGTCATATAGGGTCACTATGAGTCGCAGTCGACTCAATGGCACACAACAACTACATGACTAATGAAGTTAGACACTCTTTCATATGCTTATTGGTCATTGTATATCTTCCTTTTTGAAGTGTCTATTCGTGTTTTCAGCACATTTTCTTATTGGGTTGTTTACCCTTACTGATTTGTAGAAGTTCATAGATTCCTAGTACAAACCCTTTCTCAGACACTTTTAAATATTTTCTCTTAGTCTTTGGATTGCCTTTTTGCTTCTTAATGATGTCTTTTGAAGGCTAAAAGTTTGACTAAGTCCAGTATATCTATTTTTGAAAAAAATATTTTATGCATAGTGCCATTATATCACGTTTAGGAAATATTTGCTTACCTTAAGGTTGTGAACATGTTGGTGTATATTTTCTTATAGAAACTGTAGTTTTAATTTTGTTTCGATCTGTGATGCAGCTCACATTTTTTAGCGTGATATAGAAGTCTAAGTTTTATTCCATACTGATATCCAGTTAATTTAGCACCATTTATTGAAACTATTTTTGTTTAGCCATTTGGCACCTCTGTCAAAATTAATTGACCTTGTATGTTTGGATCTCTTTCTGGATTATATATGATTATGTATTCTATTCCATTGATCAGCTTGTTTTCTGACCAATACCACACTTAATAGTAAGTCTTGATATCTAGTAGTGTAAATCCTTCAGCTTTCTTCAAGAGTGTCTTTGCAGTGCTAGGTCCTTTGTATTTTAGATTCAGCTTGTTCATTTTTACCAAACACAGACACACACACACACAAATCAGAAACCTGTTGGTATTTTGGTTGGGATTGTGTTGAATCTATGCGTCAATTCATCAGTTTAGCAAGACTTGAAATTACAGCAGTATTGAGACTTTCAGTCCTTAAGCATGATGTATCTTTACATTTATTTAGGGTTTTGTTTTATTTTCATTTCTCTCAGCAGTGTTTTATAATTTACCATGTAGAGGTCTTATACATCTTTTCTTAAGTTTACTCCAAAGTACTGGATTTTTAAAATGCTGTTATAAATGACATTTAAAATTTTTATTTTCCGATTGTATATAGAAATATAATTTATTTTTGTATATTCTCTTTGTTTTCTGTGACCTTGTTCAGTTCTTATATAGAAAGTACTAGGTCTGTTAGTTTGTAGATGCATTTGAATTTTTCTACATAGACGGTCATGTTATATGCAAATAAAGACAGTTGGACTTCTTCCTTTCAGTCTTTGTCTATTTTTGCTACCTTACTGTACTTGATAGAACCCTGAGCACAATGTTGAATAGAAGAGGTGATAATAGACATACTTATATTGTTCCTGGTATTAGGGAGATAGCATTCAGTGGCATTTGTAGGCTAAACTACACTTAAATCTATTAAGATTTTTACTTTCCTTTTGTGTCAGTATTGTCATTTTCAGGATCGTGTCCGTTTTTTCTGTTGTCAGGTTTATTTGCATAAAGTACATAATATCCTGTATTATTATTTAATGTCTGCAGGATCTGAAGTGATGTCTTTTTTTTATTCCTGATACTGGTGATTTATGTCTTTTCTTTCTCTCTCTGATTAGTCATACTATGGGTTTATCAATTTTCTTAGTCTTTTCAAAGAACCAGTTTTTGCCTTTCTTGACTTTGTTTCTGTTGTTTCTCTGTTTTCTATTTAAATAACTGTTTTTAAGTTTCTTGTCCTCTTTTGGTTTTGATTTCTTCTTTTTCTAGCTTTTTGAAGAGGATTCTTAGATCATTGATTTTATTCCCATCTGCCACCCTCTATGCTAGCATTTAGAATTACAAAAGTCTTTCTAAGCACTAATTTGGCTGTATCTCATAAATTTAGATATATTGTGTTTTCATTATCATTGATTTTAGAATATTTTCTGACTTCATTTTGTTCAGTGGGTTTTTTAAGAAATGTATTATTTAACTAAATAAATATTAGGGGATTTTTTAAAGTTACCTTATTTTTATTTCCGGTTTAATTCTACTGTGGTCAAAGAACACAGCTTGTATGATTCCCATCCTTTGAAATATTAGTCATTTTTCATATCTTAGCCTCTTTGTCTAGTAATCAGTGATACCAGCTTTCTTTTGATTGGTGTTTTCAAGGTATATGTTTTTCAATTCTTTTAAGGTATTTGTGTCTTTATATTTAAAACGTGTTTTTCTATAAACAGCATATAGTTTGGTCTTTTTAATCTATTCTTAATCCTTTGTCTTTATATGGAATGTTTATCCCATTTATAATAATCAAGTTACTGATATGTTGGGTTTAAGTCTACCAGTTTGCCTTTATTCCTTTTTTGTTCCATACCTTTCTTCTCTTGGATTATTTGGGAATTTTTTTAGTGTCCTTTCCCCTGTATTGCCTTTTTAGCTATACTTCTTTATGTCAGTATTTTAATATCTGAGCTAGTGATTACAGTTGTATTTTTTACTTCTTACACATTACCATTGAGTCAATTCCAACTCATAGCGACCCTGTAGGACAGAGTAGAACTGCCTCATAGGGTTTCCAAGGAGCGGCTAGTGGATTTGAACTGCTGACCTTTTTGGTTAGCAGCTATAGCTCTTAACCACTGCACCACCAGGGCTCTTTACTTCTTATAGTCTGGCTTTAAATAATTTTTTTATCACATCAAATACAATGTAAAAATCTTATAAAAGAGTCAATATATATTTTAAATTTTTCTAAACATTTTTGTTATTTTTTGCTCTAGACACAAATCTTTTAAAGAAATAAGTGCAAATTATCTATTATGTTAATATACTTTTTTTTTTGCCCCTGCTTATGCTGCTTCTCAAATTCCAGCTTTAAATTCCAGTCTGTATTTCAGGTACTCACCAAGACTTTCATTTTCTGCTTGGGCTCCCTTTTCCTGTGTTATGATTTGTAAAATTATGCCACACAGAAAGCAGGGGGAGCTGTCCTCGGTACTTATTTTCCATCAAGGCTCTCAGTGCTGTATTATCCATTGTCTAATTTCTGAAAACAGTTGTTTCATATATTTTGTCTAGCTTTGTAGCTATTCATGGTGAGAGAACCATTGTGATAGTAGCTGCTCTGCCATGACTAGAACTGGAGATACTAAAACATTCATCATCAAGAATCATTTCCAATGTTAGCACCTCAGTTAAAAATAATACTTTCTGACCCCAGATAGAACAGATTACCCCCTTTTTTCTGCTGTTGTGTTATATACTTAACCTATGTTGTTTTACTTACCACACAGTTTTGTAATTATTTGTTGTTTGTATCCTTTAAGATAGAAACACTGAATCTTGTAACTATTTAATTTACAATTATTCAAAAAATACTATGTATCTTCTCTGTTTAGTTGGTTATAAACTTCATGAGGGCAGAGATTGCAGGCTTATCTTCATCACTATTTAATGCCTAGTACCTTGCCTGACATACAATTAGAAATCAACAAATACTTAGTGAATGAATTTAGTAAATATTTAGTGAGCTTTCTGTCATTGCCTTCAAACATGGGAAGCAATATTTATTGGACAAATAAATGAATGGATAAATATACATTTAATTCATAGACGTTCCCATCATTCCAACAAGCTTGAAAGTTTTCCAAGACATAATTAAATCTTTTTTGCTGTTTTTAGAATGTATTAATTGGATATGCCAAACAAAAGTTAGTTAGATTTTAGGTTTCACAAGTAATAGATTTGTCCCACAATGGAGTTGTTCATTTTTAGAGCCAACACCACATCTAAAAGCTCTGGGCAGGATTTGGAATATAAAGTAGATCACTCGTGGGTTTTTTTGTTTGTTTGTTTGTTTTGGTTTTAATGAAGAGAAGTTTATTTCCTCACAGTCAAAGTAAGCTAAGAGTCCAAATTCAGGGCAACAGCTCCAGGGGAAGGCTTTTTCTCTCTGTCGGCCTTCTTCTCTTCGGTGTTCCCCTGGACTAGGAGCTTCTCTGCGCAGGGACCCCAGTCCAAAGGACGCGCTCTGCTCCCGGCACTGCTTTCTTGATGGTATGAGGTCCCCCTGTCTCACTGCTCACTTCTGTCTTTTATATCTCAAGAGATTGCCTCAGGATACAATCCAATCTTGTAGATCCAGTCCTGCCTTACTAACACAACTGCCACCCATCCTCCCTCATTAACTTCACTGAGGCAGGATTTACAAAAAAATCACACAGTACCAGGAATCATGGCCCAGCCAAACTGATACACACATTTTTTGGGGGACATAATTCAAACCATGACATTCCACCCTTTGGCCCCCCAAAAATCACATCATTGCAGCATGGAAAACATATTCACCCCATCATATCATAGCAAAAGTCTTAACTCCAAGTCCAAAATCCAAAAATTCCTCTTCATCTGTGACATTAGAATACAAGTTATCTGCTTCCAGCGGTACAATGGCAGAACAGGCACAAGCTAGACATTTGCATTACAAATGGGAGAAACTAGAGGAAAAGAACTGATAACAGGCACCAAGCAAGTCAGCAGAACACATTACATTAGCCCTCAAGGCTTTGAAAATAATCTTCTGTTCTCTGAGACAATTTACACAATAGCCCTGCCCTCCACACTCTAGGTATTGGCCAGTCTCTGGATTTTGAGTGGAGGCCCCTCGGCCCTGGGCTTCAGCTCTGCCTTCCAGGCCCCCATGGGACAGCAACTCTGCTCCCTTGGCTTTAGGTGCACCATTCTCCTAGTCTCCACCCTTAGAAACACCAGAGGCCATGGCTCCACACTTTGAAACCCCTGAGGTCATGACCATACCTTTTGAGACTGAAGCAGGTTGGCTTCTTGAGTCCCTTGTCTCTGCAGCTTCTGCTTCCTATGACCTCTCAGCCTTCAGGCCTCACATCCGCATCTGCCCTGCTGGGGCAAGTGTTCCAAAGCTCAGTAGCTCTATCGGTAGGTGCCCAGAGACACCCCACTCCGCAGAAAGCCTCATGCACATGGGCACTCAGCTCTCTCGTTCCGTGGGTCGGCAAGCCTAGCTCCACCAATAAGTACCCAGAGGCACCCCACTCCACCAGGAAGCCTCCTGCGCATAGGCACTCAGCTCTCTCGCTCCGTGGGTTGGCTCCAGTGCCGCCTTGCACTGGTCTCCTGGTTCTGCTGCTGTTGGTTCTCTGCTGTTGCTGGTCCTCTGTCACTGCCGCACGTCTATCCATTCACAGTTTTAGAACCACTTCCACATTTTGGGTATCTGTTAGAGCAGCACCCCACTCTCTCGGTACCAAATTCTGTCTTAGTCATCTAGTGCTGCCATAACAGAAATACCACAAGTGGATGGTTTTAATGAAAAGAAGTTTATTTCCTCACAGTCAAAGTAGGCTAAAAGTCCAAATTCAGGGCGTCAGCTCCAGGGGAAGGCTTTTTCTCTCTGTCGGCGTTCTTCTCTTCGGTGTTCCCCCGGACTAGGAGCTTCTCTGCGCAGGGACCCTGGTCCAAAGGACACGCTCTGCTCCCGGCACTGCTTTCTTGATGGTATGAGGTCCCCCATTTGTTTGTTTTTGTTTTTTAAGTCTAGAAGAGCAGACTTGCTTATTTTGTGCAACTAGAGGTTAACTTCGTCTCAAGTTGATGTTTTTGTTCACCTGTATTTGGTAATACTAAAATCTGGCATTGTGTTAATTTCCTACGAATCAATACTAATCCACCTCTACCAGCCTGGTCTAAAAGAAATGGCTGGGGCTTCTGGTTCTGTTAATATAGTAGATTATATCATTTGAAAATGTTCTCATTAAAAAATCCTAGAAACTCTATAGATAGACTATAATTAACATTCTTTTAAATGTATAGTTTAGCCCATGATAAAGGAAATGAAATTCCAGCATTTGCAAACACCTGGCAGGGATGTGGGAGCCTGTAGATTATTGGTTTTGCTAATATAGGTGTTTGAGTTCTAGCAGCCACATTAAGATAGGGTCCTTTCTTCTCCCTATAAAGCCATCCAGAGATATAGTCATATGATAAGAAAGCTTGAAATTGGATTACATGCATAGTGCACTGCCCTCTCCCCCATCCCCAGCTGCAAGTTTTTGTTTTTCTTCCTTAACTTCCCCTTTGTTTTAGGTAAGAGAAAAGAAGCTTGAGCATTAGAAATTAGTCAGACAGTATCAGGTACGTAGGGATTGCAGGTATCTTCTACCTATGTAATTTATGGTTTTTTGTATGACGTTGAATTTTGTAGGTAATTATCTTTTCTTGAGTTACTTTTGGTGAGTTGTAGTTTTTTGAGATATTCTCCATTTTGTGTAATTTTCAAATTTACTGACAGTTTAGAATATCTGTATGTTATTCATTTGAAGTCATCAAATATCTACAGTAATGTTTCCTCTTTCTTTCCTGATATTAGTATGTTCTTCATTTTTTTCCCTTGAACATTTTTTCAGGGTTTGTCATATCATTAGTTTGTCCTCTATCAGAAAAGATTGTTTTTACTGATTCTTTTATGTATTTGTTTCTATTTTACTGGTATCTGCCCTTATCTTTATTATTTTCTTCCTCCCATTCTCTCTGGATTTATTTTGTTCTTTTTCTGAGACAGATGCTTAGTGCTTTAATTATTCAGTTTTCTTTTCTAAAATATACATTCAAGGTTTATGAACATTCCCTAAATATTGCGTTAGCTGCATCACACACAAGTTTTGATATATTTTAGGTATCATTCAGTTCACAGTATTTTATAATTTTTAATAATCCATGAGTTATTTAAACATCTTTCTTAATTATTAACCATATGAGGATTTTCTGGTTATCATTTACTGATTTCAAGCATAATTAATTACACTGTGATTCTTTGAAATCTGCTGAAATTTCTTTGTAGCCAAATATGTTACCAAGTTTTAAAAATATTGTATGAGCTTAAAAAAGAACGCATATTCTTCAGTTGTTGGGTATCGTATTCTTTATATGTTTATAGATGAACCATTTAATTGTATTGTTAGAAGCTCCAATATCCTTACTGGTTTTTTGTCTCTTGTTCTATTAATTACCAAGAACATTGTGTTAAAATTTAGTGGAATTTGGATTTGTTGCTGTTGTTGCTGTTGTTGTTAGGTGCTGTCGAGTCAGCTCCAATTCATAGTGACCCTGTGTACAACAAAATGAAACACTGCCCCATCCTGCGCCATCCTCACAATTGTTGTTATGCTTGAGCCCATTGTTGCAACCACTGTGTCAGTCCGTCTTGTTGAGGGTCTTCCTTTTTTTTGCTGGCCCTCTACCAAGCATGATGTCCTTCTCCAGAGACTGATCTATTCTGATAACATGTCCAGAGTATGTGAGATGTAGTCTTGCCATCCTTGCTTCCAAGGAGCACTCTGGTTGTACTTCTTCCAAGACAGATTTGTTCGTTCTTTTGGCAGTCCATGATATATTTAGTATTCTCTGCCAGCACCACAGTTCAAAGGCATCAATTCTTCGGTCTTCCTTATTCCATTGTCCAGCTTTTTTGCTTTATGTGCTTTGCAGCCAGAGATGGTTATGTATTATTCTAAGGAGGAAACAATTCCTTAACAGAACCCCTTTTCAAGCTAAATTCCCATCCAGTATAGAGTGATAGCTTTAAATGGTCGTTTATCTTCTCTCTTAAAGAATAAGGATTTTTGGTAACTTCTTATCACAGAAACTCAAAACAAATCTGCCACCAAAAGAAATTAAAGAACCTTGAGACTCAGAAGTAAGGCCACCAGGATCTCGGGAAGGCCCCATTCTCTATGTAGGAATGTGGTGGAATGAGATCCTTTTGATACGTCTACAGGGTGTTTTGTTCCTCTGGTTTCAGAGAAGCGTACATGACAGCACGAGGGGAGAAAGGAATGGGGGCCCCAGCGATAGTGGGACGTGCAGCGCGAGCAGGCCTCAGGTTTGGCAGGTAAGGCGAAGTAGAGATGGCAGAAAGTAGGCAGAGATGGGCGGACCAGCGCTTCCTGACTGGAAGTGGTACTCCAGCAGTTTCTGGCTCTGGGCGGTAAAGCCTGTGCTGTTTCCGGCTATGTGGCATGTAAGAAGCTTGAGCTATCTGGCTACTGCCTCCAGGAATAGTGAGTTTGGTTTTCACAGGGACACTACTATCCTTCATTAAAATATAACGTAACCAGTAGATCCCGGAATAGGCTCACAAACCCCAGGGCACCCCGGAGAAGCCCCGGCCTGGCGTCCCGGACCGTGGATCTCCGCGGCCCCCACCCCCGTCTGAGGCTGGCGTCAGCTGCGCAGGGTAACAGCCGGAAGCTCCCCTCCACCCGGACTTCTGCTGGGTTTGCTGGGGTTTTTTGTCAATTTTTGCTTTATGTATTTTGCGGCCATGTTATTGGGCAGCTACAAATTTAAAATGACACATCTTTCTGGAGAACTGAACTTTTTAATCGTTGTGAAATGACTAATAATCTTTTGGCCCCAAAGTATTTTTGTTATTAATATAGCTTGTAGGGTGGGGTATAGTGATTGCATGAAATATCTTTTTTCCATCCATTTATTTTCAACTTGTTTATATCTTTATGTTTTAGATATGTTTGTTTTAATTAGCATATAATCAAAAAACCAAACCTACTGCTGCGGAGTGAGTTCTGACTCATAGTGACCTTATAGGACAGAATAGATCCGCCCCATAGGGTTTGTAATATGGAAGCGGATTGCCGACGTCTTTATCAACCACCAACCTTTTGGTAGCAGCTGAGCACTTCACCACTGTGCCACCAGGGTCCCTCAATTTAACATATACTTGGGTTTTATGCTATTTTTACCCAGTCTTATGATCTTTGTCTTTAATTGGGATCATTTATCCGTTATATTTAAATAATTAAAGATATATTTGGGTTTATGTTTAATATTTTTATTTTTAACTTTTTTCTACTTTTTATTTTTCAGTGGCTTTATTGAGATATAGTTCACATACCATACAATTCACCCACTTAAAGTGTACAATTCAGTGTTTTTAGTATGTTTACAGATATGTGCAACCATCAGCACAATTTTAGAACATTTTCATCACCTCATAAAGAAATCCTGTATGGTTTAGCTGTCATTTCCCTAATCCTTCCCCCAACTCAGCCTCCCACCCTAACCTCAGGTAATAATTAGTCTACTTTCTGACCCTACAGATCACCCTGTCCTGGACATTTCATATGAATGGAATCTTACAATATGTAGTCTTTTGTGCCTGAACTCTTGTACTTAGCGTGTTTTCAAGGTTCTCCCATATTGTGTCTTGTATCAAGACTGCATTCCTTTTTATGGGCAAACTGTATGGATATACCACATTTTGTTTATCTATTCATCAGTTGATGGATTTGAGTTGTTTTTACCTTTTGGCTATTATGAACAATGCTGATTATAAGCATTAGTGTACAAATTTCTGTGTGGGCATATGTTTTCATTTCTCTTGGGTATATTAGCTAGGAATGGAATTGCTGGGTCATGTGATAACTGTGTTCATTCCTTTGAAGAGCTGCCAGACTGTCTTCTAAAGTGGCTGAATCATTTTATATTGTACCAGCAGTTTGTGGGGTTCTCATTTCTCCACATCTTTGCCAGCACTTAATATTATATGACCTTTTCATTCTAGTCATCCTAATGGATATGAAGTGGTATCTCATTGTGGCTTTGATTAGCATTTCTTTGATGACTAATGATATTGAATGTAAAACTGTCTATTCACCCCTTGCCCCTTTTTAAAAAGGTTTCTTTTGCTTTTTATTATTGAGTTGTAAAACAACTTTATATATCATGAATACAGGTCTCTTTTCAGGTATCTGATTTGCAAATATTTTCTCTCTTTCATGGTTTGTGTTTTCACTTTCTTGATGGTGTGTACTTTGAAGCAAAAAAGCTTTTAATTTTGGTGAAGTCCAGTTTATCTATTTTTTTCTTTTGTTGCTCATGCTTTTGTTGTCATATCTAGAGCTGTCTGCCAAATCCAAGATTATAAAAGTTTACTCTGTTTTTTAAAGAATTTTATAGTTTTAGCTCTTCCATTTAGGTTTTTGATTCCTTTTAAGTTAATTTTTGTATATGATTTGAGGTAAAGTCCAACTTCTTTGTTTACACGTGCCTATCCAAAGTAATACTCATCTCATAAAGTGAGTTGGTAAGTATTCCCTCCTCTTCTGTTTTTGGAAGAATTTGTGAATGAGTGATATTCTTTTTTAAATGCTTGATAGAATTCAGTGGTGAAGCTATCTGGGCTTTTCTTTGTGGATAGTTTTTTTAAACAATTATTAATTCAGTGTCTCCACTTGTTACAGATCTATTCAGATTTTCTGTTTCCTCAAGTAAGTTTTGGTAGTTTACATCTTTCTGTGACTTCGTTAAATTCATTCAGAGTTTTTAAATTTATTAGCATACTTTTTTTTTGTAGTATTCCTTTATAATCCTTTTTATTCCTGTAAAGCCGGTAGTAACATCCCCTCTTTCATTTCTGGTTCTAGTAATATGAATCTTCTCTTTTTTTATCCTCATTAATCTTGCTAAAAGTTGTCAAATTTGTTGATCTTTTAAAAAAAATCAACTTTTTATTGATTCATTTTCTTTTTTGCTTTTTTTACTCTTCATTAGTTTCTGCCTTAGTCTGCTTCATTTCCTTCCTTTTGCTTGCTTTTGGTTTGGTTTGCTCTTCTTTTTCCAGTGCCTTTAGGCAAAGTTAGATTATTTGAGATCTTTCTCCTTTCTTAATATAGTCATTTCCTGCTATAAATGTTCATCTAAGCTCTGCTTTAGCTGTCTCACATGGATTTTGATATGTTGTATTTTAATCTCAAAATATTTTCTGATTTCCCTATTGATTTCTTCTTTGACCTGTTGTTATTTTAGAAGTGTTGTTTAATTTCCACGTTTGTGTTTCCCAAATTTTTTCCTGCTGATTTATTTCATTATTTTATTGATTTGCATAGTGATCATTTAAAGTTACTCACATATTAACCGCTTTCTGTGTTCTTCATTACTTATTTCTCTTTTGACCTACCAACTTTATCACTTTTTTTCCTGAAGTAACATTCGTTGACATTTTTTAAATGAGTTTATGCTTATGACAAATTCTTTCCATCTTTGTGTGATAATATTTTTGTAATGTTTTATTTTACCCTCATTCCTGAAAGATATTTTGACTGGGGCTATATTCTAAGATTGGTAGCTATGTCCTTTAACATAAAGAAACTATCATTCTACATTTCAACTTTCATTGTTGTTGAAAAGTCGTTTGTCAGTCTAACTGTTGCTCCTTTGAGAGTACCATTTCTCTGACTGTTCTTAAGATTTTTTCTTTGTCTTTGAGTTTCTCAAGTTTTACCATGATGTGTCCAGGTGTGAATTTCTTATTTTCTATTTATTCCTGCTTGGAGTTGATTTGATTTATTGAATCTCTGGATTAGTATCTTTCATCTTTGTGGTAATTAGCTCTTCATATAATGTCTTTGAATCATTGTTTTTTTCCACTGAAACCTCAATAAGATAAATGTTTGAACTTTTTTCTGTCCTCTGTATCTCGTTTTCCTAATAATTTGCTAAATGTTTGGTGAAAATATTCACAACATATATATTTTTCAACAATTTTTACATGTGCACTTTATGGACAATGGTTGTGTACTTCACATTGTGTCATTCTCCCTAGCTCTATCCATATCGTTTCACCTTCACTCAGACTCTTTGCACCTTAAAAGTTCTCATCTTTGTTTTAGAGTTACTGTTGTCCATTTGATCTCATATAGATAATTCTTTAAAAGAGTGCAGTGCTCAAGGTGAACATTCTTTATTAAATGAACTAAATCCCCAACGATTGTGAGGGTGACACAGGACTGGGCAGTGTTTTGTTCTGTTGTACATAGGGTCACTGTGAGTCAGAACCAACTGGACAGCACTTAACAACAACAACATGACAAAGAAGGTCGTAGCTCATGGAGGCAGTTAGACCTGCGGTCTATTTCCTTGTCCAGTTCCAGGGTCTCCTCCTTTCTCTGTTGCTCCAGGCTAATAGATACCAATTGTTGTCTCTTGTATGGCTGCTAGCAATCTTCAAAGACCCCAAGCACTACTCAGTGAACTAGGAGTTAGAGTAGAAACTCTAAAACAGTATTAGGCCAGTTGACCAGACGGGCCCACAAAACCATGACCCTAAACCTTTGAACCAAGAAAACGAGTCCCATGAGTTGTTTATTTGTACCTATGTAGTATCAATAGCTCCTGCAGCCTTTTCTGGGGAGGCGGGGACTGCTGATTTTGTTGTAAAATTATATATAACATTCTGTTCGCCATTTCACACTTTTTTTTCCTGGTTTGCAGCTTATTGATATCAGTTACAGTAGTCAAGTTATGTATCCATTACATTTAGTTGATGCCAATTTTATGAGCATCACCATAGACAAAAATTCAGTATTTCCCAAAGAATGATTCTCCTTCTCCCTCCCTCCTTTTCTGTATCTCTTAATCTATCATTTTCCATCTCTGTCTTTCCCTGTTCTTTTCAGCGTTCCTGTTTTCAGTATGAATGTACTATTTTTCATCTATTAAAATAGCTAAGAGCAAGTACTTTCACTCATTATGCTTGTAATCTCAGGGAAAACAGACATGAAAGGAGTTCATTATAATATTGTATAATACATATTTCAGGAGAGCAAGTATGCTTTGAAGATACATTAGAGGAACACTTAATCAGACTGGGGTATGGTTAGGGAAGATTTTGTGAAGGAAGTAATTCCTAAGCCGAGTTAACAGCAGTATGGAGGAAGATAGGTGCACTGTATTTTTTGGAAATAGCAAGATGTAGATTTTTAAACCAAACAGAATTTGACACAGAAGTAGTAGTGGAAAATTGGCTTAGAGCTAGACTTTAGATGTCTAGCTATGAAGCTAGGACTTAATTTGGTAGACACAAGCCATTAAAAAGATTTCAGTGGAGGAACGTGTTAATCTTGTCTGCTTCCATCTTAAAGCAGAATGATTTATATTGCTTAAATGTGTGTAAAGACACAATTTTATAGGCTTATCTCTGATGCTTTGTCTTCCATAATTTAGACATGCATAAAAGCTCTTTGATCTCATATATAAAGATTAAAGCAAGTGTACTGGACTTATATAACATACATTTTAAATTGTATAGTAATGTTTAGAAGGTTAGAAGTATGCAAAATTTTTTGTAATACCCAAAAACTGTTTTTGGGTAATTACAGCAATAAATGAAGCATATGGAAATTTATTATCAGTCTTAATCGTGGTGCACAGTGTACTTAAGTGACAAAATACCTACTTAAGAGTAGATTTGACATTTTTTTCTCATGATTTAATAGCAGTTTTTTTGAGTGGAAAAATAATTTTCATCTTACAGAGTTTTTTAAAATTGTTTTTTAGAATAGAACATCAGTGGGGAGTTTTGTTTTGAAATATGTTTCATAATGAAGAAAAGAGGTTGACAAATATACTGGCAACCATGTTTTATAGTACTGTAACTTACCATAACCTACAAAGAACAAAATTGAAGAGAAAGTAGTGAGTGGAAAACTGGCTAGAAAGAAAAATAGGTGAAATCCCAGGAAGATAGCAAAGTGTTTCTCTAATTTCTAAATGAAAAAAAAAAGTGGGTTTAATAAAACAAGACATGTCTAAGGTTAAATTTCTCCTTGACATACTCTTTTGTGACCTTTGCAAATTACTTCACTTTTCTGAGTTTAAGAATTTTTATTTGTAAAATAAGGTAATATTGCAAACCTTTTTGAGTTCTATGCAGACTAAATGAGCAGAAATATCAGCTGCTTAGCTGAGCTCTGACATATAACTTACACTTTTTTTTTTTCCCCCAAGTTTCACAGTGTTTGTTGATAGATACAAGTATATAAAGTCAGGGCATGAACATGACTTGATAAATTAAGTAGACTTAATTTCTATACTGTAATAAAAAGGACCAATTAAAATTCTCACCATTTGTTTCACACCCACAAAAACCACTTCAAGAGCATTAACGATCTCTCAAAACTGATCAGGGGAGCCATGTTTCTTTTAAAAAGGCCTGTGCAATTGCCTAGGCTCAAGGATATTAAAATCCAGCACATAAAGCCCATTGATGCTCTTATCCATTCCCTACCTCTGGAATGGGAGACTTTTAATTTATTTTGAACACACGAACACATTTGTACATTAAAACATTCCACTTTCTCCAGAAAAGTTGCCATTTCTTTTACGTAAGAATCAGAACTGTAAAAGTTTCTCACATCAGCTCCTGAAATTGCTTGAAGGAATTGGTGAAGCCCCTTCCCAATCCATGGTGACAACAGTGATGGGTGATTATTATAGCTAACATTTATTGAGCCATTACTGTGTGCTGAAATTGCTCTAAGTACTGTACAGGTTTTATTTCTATAATAACCCCCTATTTATAGCTGTGGAAACTACAGCACAGAGATGTTAAGTATGTAATTAAGACTGTACCAATAAGTAGCAGTGACAAGATTTTAACCCAGCCATTGTGACCTCAGAATCCAGGTTATTAACCATTTTCTTATTTCTGTGTTTCTGTAATCCTTATTAAACATGATGGCATAGTTTTTCATTAAAAAAAAAAAAAGTTGTATGTAATACAATAGAGGGTCAGCGAAAGAGAGGAATACCCTCAGTGAGATGGACTGACAGAGTGACTGCAGTGATGGGCTCAAGCATACCAACGATTGTGAGGATAGCACAGGACTGGACAGTGCTCCATTCTGTTGGACATAGTGTCACTATGAGTCGGAACCGATTTGATGGCACCTAACAACAACAACATATAATACAATGCTATTACAAATTTGTACACTATTAGAATCAGTGGGTTTTTAAATGTCACAGTACAACGTCCTGTAAAGTATAGAAATTTCTTATATATCATCTCTAAAAGATAGTCATCTAGCTTCTGCATAAATATATCTAGAGACTGGGTTTTATTACATTTTAAGGCAAACCATTTCGTTGTTAAATTGTCTAAAATGTAAGGAATTTATCTTATGATAAATTTTTGCCCTCACTACTTTTACCCATTGATTCTAATTTTCTGCCCTTTAGGAAAATAGTAAATATACAGCTTCTTTCACAGACAAATGTTTAGACAGGAATCATTTCTTCTTCTTATCTTAGGCTAAACACCATCAACTATTTTACAAACAGGACATTTCCATACTCTTCTCGACTGAGAGGCTTTTCTACTTTTTCTGGCTTTTTCTACTTTTTCTAGTTTTAAAAAATGAGCTCACTGTAAGCTATACTCATATACCAAATTCTGTGTAATTTAGATTTCTAACAAAAATATTGTATCATTTATGTATAAACAAAAGAAAAGGAAAAAGGGGAAACAAAATATTCCCAGAACTGAATACACTTAACTGTTCAGTGAATGTTATAAAGTGCAGTTCATTTATGGATTCAGCAGAGGTACAGTTGTGCTTACTAGAGCAGCTACTGCTAGTTAGTATTTATTGAACATTTGCTGTACACCATGCTCTTTTCTAAACACTTTACACATAATTTATTTAGTCATCACAGTAATCCTATGAGGTAGATGCTGTTAAGTAACTTAATCAATATTACATGGTTGATAGTGTCAAAGCTGAGATTCAAACCCAGGCACTCCTAACCCACTGTATTATATATGTTAAGTAGTTCTTTGGTGATCTAATCTGAGAACCTGTCTACCTTTTATAACACTTTTCTATAAGAATATGTTACTTAGAAAATGATCTTGTGGACAGCTCATTTGTAATTTGATGAATTCAGTGAAAATAGAAACCTTTCCTGAACTGAATCCCAGCTAATAACTCTGTGACTTTACCTGTTTCCTGATATGTAAAATGTGGATAATATCAGTTTCAAAATACTATTTTAGGGATTAATATCTATCTATACACACACATTCATCTATGTGTATGTGTCTGTATAGTTATACTGTTATATATGTAAGTATACATAGTCTAGTATAGTTGCATACTAGGCCATTAAATATCAAAGAAGCAGCATAACACAATTAAGAGAATAGACTTCAGAGCAGAACTGACTGAGTTTAAATCCAGATTCTGCTATTTACTAGCTGTATGACCCTGGACAAGTTTCTTAACCTCTCTGTGCCCTAGTATTCTCATCTGTAATATGAGTGTAATACTCATCATGTGGCTGTTTATGAGGATTAATGAGTTGATATTTGTAAAGCACTTAGATCAGACTTTGTGCCTAGTAAGTTATATATAAATGTTGGAATATTATTACTTTACATCATTACCTAACATAGCATCTGTATTTTTATAAATTCATTAAAAATTATGTTTGTACACTTGTGAATTAGTAATTTTTTTAAACAAATTTAGAACTTAGACATGAAATATGTTTGTCAAAACCAGTTAGTTAAAAATCACCTTATATTACAGAGGAGAGGTGGCAACCCTGAAGAAAAAAGGTTAAGTAATTTAGAGTTTAGACATTTTGCCAGTGATGACTAGGTTTGTTATCACCTGAACCAGGTCTTAGTACCCTAATCTAGTTTTTTTTTTTTTTTTTTTTTTTTTTAAGTAAGGGACCTAGTGTGGATAAAACACAAAATAATGAACTTCATTATGAGGAATTTTAGTTACAGGGTAGAATTATTATAAGTGTTTCAACCATATTGAGTTACCCAAAATAATTAGAGTCCTTTTTGAAGTTTTTATTTATTTATTTTATGGTTTTATGTTTGTGTTTTTTAGGAGCATTGCAATATGCTTTATGAGAAACCATGGACTTGAATTTTTGTCTTCCTGTATCACCTTCCCCCCATCACTTTGGTATACATCCAGTCAGTATCTTTGAAACATCTTCCATTGTGATTGAATACCCTAGTAGTAGAAAAAAAAGTGAAGACTTGAATGCTTATGCTTGGGAGTTATTAGTAATTAATCCTAACAGTATATTCCTACCTTCCTTAGTTCTGTTCATAAAGAATTACTTTAGTGGATTTTATGTAATAATCTATATGCCTCGTTCTCTAATCAATCTGTAATAAGGGAATTTAGTTTAGTTGTTAAATAGACTAGTCAAATTGATTTGATCTAATTTAAAAATAATAGTACAAGCACTCCCCGGGTTATGAACAAGATCCCTTTCTAAGCGTGTCTTTAAGTTGAATTTGTAGCTAAGTTAGAACAGGTGCATACAATTCTTATTTAGCCTTACCCTAGTGCAAGAAATGAGCTCTGGTGGTGCAGTGATTAAAGCACTCAGCTACTAACGAAAGCTCAGCGGTTTGAACCCACCAGCTGCTCCGAACCCACTAGCTGCTCCGTGGGAGAAATAACGTGGCAGTCCGCTTTCGTAAAGATTTCCAGCCTTTGAAACCCTATGGGGCTATTCTACTCTGTCCTATAGGGTCATTGTAAGTCAGAATTGACTCCAGGACAATGGGTTTGGATTTTTGGTTTTAGTGTAAGAAAAGGCTCAGCGTCTTTTTAAAGACATAAAAGCTGCATGTGCAGCAAATGAAGGTGATTATGATAAAGAATTTGTTGTGAGTTGGTTCACTTGTTTCAGAGTGAAGGCAGATTTACATAACATTAAAAGGCAAATATGAGTTGTCCATAAGTTGGACATTTGTAACCTGGGGACTTACTGTATAAGAAAAGACTTTGGGCATCATCTGATTCAGCTTCCTACTCAGTGTAATCACTTCTGCAGTATCCCTGACAGATGGTTCTACAACTATACTGCAGTATTTCCTTTGCTTGAGTTGGTTGAATTCTTGAATTATCTGAAACCATAAGGAGGTTCCATTTAGGTGACTTCATCCTCATCTCAAATCCTGTAATCCTTTGTTTTTTGAAAATACTATCTTCGAATTTTAAACAACAGTTAGGCCTAATTAAGTAACTTTAACATAATGTTTAATTTACAGATTGCCCAAGGACTCCAGATACTCCAAATAATGACCCTCGTTGTTCTACTAGCAATAATAGATTGATGGCCTTACAAAAGCAATTGGATATAGAACTTAAAGTAAAACAAGGTGCAGAGAACATGATACAGATGTATTCAAATGGATCTTCAAAGGTAAGTACTGTAAAGAAATGTAAGTGTATATTTGAAATTATTTAAGTAGTCTAAGTGAACCTAATTTGTAAATTGAGTATATATCCTCAAAACCCCATTGCTGTCAAGTCAATTCCGACTCATAGCGACCCTATAGGACAGAATAGAGTTGCCCCATAGGGTTTCTAAGGAGCGGATGGTGGATTCGAACTGCCAAGCTTTTGGTTAGTGCCGAGCTCTTAACTACTTTGCCACCAGGTCTCCCTTGAGTATAGTGATGAAATAATTATTTTCTCAGTTTTGTAGCTTGAAACCCAATCCACAGACTTTAATGCTTTAGTTTTTTGCTTAAAAGGCATAAATAATATCCTAAAATCAGTATATTTTAATATGAACTATAAAATAATATTTGATCATGCCACAGTTACTTTGTGAAAAAGTTATATGAAACGCAGCCTTTACTAGTAACATTCAGCTCCTTCAGATATTTTATGGTCTCTGCTATTTTGGATATATGCTTTGGTATTTATTTTGAGCCATACAAAAACACATTAATGAATGTGTTGCAGGACTTCTATTATTATAACTTCAGAAGTTATTACATTAAAAATTAGTGTTCTAAAGCTGGATTAGATATTTAGTGTTACATAGAATGATAAATTCTTATTTATATTAGATTGAGTTGAAAATTAAGAGGTGTCTGATCTCATTTTAGCCAGAGCTAGTGAGCTATAACTGAAGTTTGAAGCTTTGCCTCCAGGTAGAGGCTGAATGAAGTAACATTATTTAAAAGAGAACTGATTGTAATTTGGAAACCAGATTCTTTTATTATTTTTATGTTTATTTTACTTTGTGAAAGTAAATATTACTTTCTTAAACTTTATTACTACAATAATCAGTATTTCTGTAATTGTTTAGCCTCAGCAACTTTCTTATCTGAGTTTTTAAATGTTATCATAATGATTGCCACATAAAATGCCCTCAGTAAATGGTAGTAATTATTATTTTGTTATAGTCCAATACATGGCTTATATGTATTTTATCCCATTTAATGTTTAAAACAACCCTGGACAAGAAAAGGAGCAGTGATAATTCTTACTTTGTAGATCAGGTAATTGAATCTGAGACATTAAATGATTGGCCTTAGGTCATTTACTTAGTAAAGAATCCCCAAATCTATATCTCCAACTGTGGCCTACCTCCTAAGCTCTAGTGCCATATTCCACAATCTACTGGACATCTCCAGTTCCAGGAACTTCAATTAAGTTTGTCTAATACCAAACTAATTATCTTTCCCCCTTACATTTCCTTTCCTTGTTTACTAGCACTGCCATCTGCCTACTCTCTTAATTTGAGAAACCTAAAAATTTTCCTTGATCATGAAACTCTCTTCATACCCTTATTCTATCCTCAGCTCACCTACTACTCACTCCCAATTAAATCAGTTAACCTCCATGGCCTTGATTGTACTTCATAATTGTTTTTCATATCTCTCTTCCTCTTTATGTCATTAGTTCAGGTCCTTGTCATCTTTCAACTGGAGTATTATAGTAGCCTGTACTTTAATTTTTCTGCTTCTGATAACTCTCTAATATGTGGGGTTAGGGTTGGGACGGGGACTTTGGAATCCAACAAACCCGTGTTCATAATGCAGTCTTTCACTTACTAGCTGTTTGTCCAGTCTGGGTCTCAGCTTTTTCAAATGTATAATTAAGATACTAATATCTGCCCTGTAAGATTATATGGTTGTTATGAGGATTAGAGATGACTCATGTAAAACACCTAGCACAGGGCTCAATAAGCAATGGGAATGTTTGCTGATGCTATTATTTTTAGCTGACATGAATTTTCTTTCTCGATATGTGAAAATGAGTGTATTTCTTATTAATCTTTTAACAGCTTTTCATTACTAATAGTAGTAACTTTTCTGGTGCTCAAACTTCTGTTGAGTATCGGTTTAAAGTATAGACGTTTTCCTCTTAAAATACATATTTATGCTCTTAAGAACTATCTATACGGTATAAAATTGACAACAGCAATTCAAAAGATTAGATAGGAACTTTATGGGGCAGTGAGTTTATGTTAATGGTGAAGGAACAACTCAGAAAATGAGGTTGAGAATGGTTGCACAACTTGAAAAATGTAATCAATGTCACTGAATTGTACACGTAGAAACTGGTGAATTGGTGTATGTTTTGCTATGTATTCTCCTCAACAACAACAAAATAAGTAAAAAATTTAAAAAATGCATACACACTGTATCTGCATTATTCATAGATTCCATATTTGCAAATTCACCTGGTTGTTTAAATGTCTTTGTAACCCCCAAATCAGTACTTGTGGTGAGTTCATGGTCATTTACAGACATGTGTAAAATAGAAAAAATTTGAGCCACCTGATGTACATGTTTCCAACCAAAGTCAAGCAAAGCCTTCTTGTTTTAGCTCTCATACTGTAAACAAGTATTCTTTTCACGGTCTATTTAGTGACATGTTTTTCAAATTTTTGTGCTTTTTGTTGGTGATTTCACTGTTTAAAATTGCCTTCAAGTGTAGATTGTGGTGTGCCTTATGGAGAAAATACGTGTATTAGATAAACTTCATTCAGGCATTTGTTATAGTGCTGCTGGCTGTGAGTTCACTGTTGATGCATCAACAGTATATATTGAATAAGATGTCTTTAAAACAAACACATAAAACAAGGTTATGTATTGATCAGTTGACAGAAATGTTGTGACCAGAGGCTCACAGAAGGCTAATCCCGTATTTCCCCTAGGAGCAGTGGTTCATTATTTTCTCGTTGAGTGTTCATGGCAACTTTATAGAACATAACTACCATGAATAACAAGAATTGCCTTTTATATACATAAACACATTGCTTTGCATTCAGTTTCTTAAAGCTAGGTTAAGAATGTCTGATGTATTAAATATTGTCCAAATTGTGATATATGAGGACTTTTTGCACTATGACCCTAGTACTAGTTTATAGTTTTATTTTATTTGAATTCTCTGAAGCTGTGAGGCCTCAACCTCTCCTTCCTTCTTGATATGTTTTTCCCAGCTTCCATCGTACCATACTCTCCTGGCTGTATTCCCATTTGTTTAACTATTTCTTCTCAGTATCCTTTACTGGATCTTTTTTTTTTTTTTTTTTTTTAAACCAACATCCTCTCTTGTTTAGAGCAGTGGTTCTTAATCCCTCTGGGGTTACAGACCACTTTGAGAATAGGGTGAAACCTGTGGCCCTATCACTCATCCATCTATCAATATATACACTTAATTTTCCAAAACTTTAAGGGATTCACGAACCCGTCAAACTAATCCATCTACTCCAGATTTAAAAGCCTTACTCCAGAGGGCAGTAGCTTGGTTAATTTAATTTTAAAAAATTAAAATTTTAAAATTTTAATAAATTTTAGAATTGTAATAAAAACTAAAAATCTCAAAGATTGGAGGTCAGTAGTACAGAGAATAATAATTCCACCACCCCGTAATAAATGTTCAAAATTAAGGAAATTGCATCATATCAACCATCATATATGCGTAATACATCAAGTAGAAACAAATGTGTTTCTCTAAAAATAACAGAAAAAAATCCTTCTGAAATATGGTATATAATCCAATTAATTTGACATAAATAACCGTTTAAAAAGCTTATTTATGGCTTACACACATTTCTGTCTTTTCAGCATCTTCTCAAATTTCATTTGGGGTGAGTAGGTGGGCTGTATAACTCGGAGCAAAGATTTTTTTCCCCCTCATTTCAAATTCCTCCTCTACTGAAACAAAAGAAATAGCTAATAACTTTTATTCTGAAATTATTTTTAAAATATCTGTTAAAATATGGAAGAAACATTGATTTAGAGATGCCAGAATCTTTAAAATAAATGAGTTGAGAGTAGAAAGGTGGATTTTATAACGCACGTTTCTAAGAATATTTGGAAATTATTAAAACTATAGAATCTTAGGTTGGAAGGTTCTAGGTAATCATATTCAGTGGTTCCCAATATTTTTTCTGCCCTATCATACCTAAGAAAAAGGACACACTCCCATTAGTAACTA
Source organism: Trichechus manatus latirostris (assembly GCF_000243295.1). Taxonomy (NCBI): domain Eukaryota; kingdom Metazoa; phylum Chordata; class Mammalia; order Sirenia; family Trichechidae; genus Trichechus; species Trichechus manatus. The sequence goes on from NW_004443994.1 coordinate 2,584,231, forward strand.
TTGCTCCTCATAAGACTGATTTTCAGTTGGGAGTTACATGTTAATACCAGATCCCCACCAGTAAATCTTCAGGTAGGTAACTCACAACGAGAGATGTATCATAGCTAAAAGACAAACCAGATTATTTGTATAAAATTAGGCATTTGGAATTCTGTCATATACGATAATAGAGAATTGTTGAAAGACTTTCAGCAGGGGAAATACAGGATCAAATTTAAAGTTTAGAAAGCTCACATCCATCTTCCTTGGACTTGAATTAATTAGAGAGGGTCAAGTGTATAGGCAGCAAATTTAGTTAGGCTTCTGTAGTAGTCCAGGCTAAACATACTTCATCCCTCTTATAACAGCAATGAAAGCAAAGAAGAGAGAGTCAAGCTATTTAGGTAGAATAAATATGTGGTGTCTGGGTATAAGGAAGAAGGCAGAGTCAAATACAATTTTCATATTGGTTATGTGGGCAGACTGGTGAATGGTGGTGCTTTTCACAAATAGGGAATCGAAGAGGAGGAGCAAATTTTAGGGACAGGGATGATTAATTCAGGTTGGTGGTAAACAGTGGTCCCCCGAATTCAAGGTATTTGGATTCTTTATGATAAAAATTATTATCCCTGCACATGTAATGGCCAGAATTGTTCTTTAAAAATGTGAGTCAAATATTTTCACTCTTCTGCTCAAACTATAGAAAACTATAGAATCTTAGGTTGGAAGGTTCTAGGTAATCATATTCAGTGGTTCCCAATATTTTTTCTGCCCTATCATACCTAAGAAAAAGGACACACTCCCATTAGTAACTATTGCTCCTCATAAGACTGATTTTCAGTTGGGAGTTACATTTCTTTCTCCAATGGCTTCCCCTACATTTAGAACAAAATCCAGAGTCCTTACTCTGACTTATAAGACTCTCTGAGTCACCAAGGATTATCTGTGATTACCTTCTGACTTCATCTCCTAAAATACTTTTATCCACTCTCATTACTCTCTAGGTACACTGGCTTCATGCTTTTCCTCTAGTATACCAGGCACACTCTTACCTTAGGGCCTTTGCACTTGCTATGTCTCTGCCTAGAAATCTCTTTTCCCATATTCTTTCATGGCTTCCTCCCTTTATTAAGGTCTCTACCTTAGCAAATTCTTCACTGTCACCCTATGGAAAATATCAGTCTCTGCCCTCCCTATTTCTTTCACTACATTAACACTATATGAAATTACAATTTACATGATCATTTTCTTTATCATCTATTTCCAGAATTAGAATGTAAATTTCAAGTGGACAGGGACATTGTCTTGTTTATCACTGTGTCCTCCTTACCCAGAATAATACTTACTGTATTGAGGTACTTTGCTACAAATATTCAGTAAATGTTTGTTGAAGGAAGGGATAGTGTTGCACTGTCCATTCATTGTCAGTTAACTTCCCTTGCCCCATGAGTTGCCCATTGTTTTTCTTAGTTCATGACTATGTATTATAATTATTTTCATATTACTCCTTATGTGACTAAGGTGTTCTTACTGTTAATACAAAGATCTGAGGAATGAAATGCGATTATCTTATACTGCTACCCACGGAGTGATGTACTCTGGCATCTCTTTCTTGATGGGCAGTTGTGGCTCTAAGCAGCACCACTGATTTTCAGAGTAATCTCTGAGGGCTTGGTTAAGACATGTTGAAGAGATAACTCCTGTTCACATATTCAGGTAACAAATCAAGCTATTTAATAAAAATGTAGGATTCTTCCTAGTCACATATCTTTTTTTTTTTTTTTTTTAATGCTTCTGAGTGTTTATGTACTTTTTCCTCATTTGGAAATACTTGCCCATCCATTCACATCTTCCATCCCCCAATCCTCATCCTCTAATCTTGGCATATTCCAATCTTATCTGTATTTCAGACCCATGAAATCTGTCTGAATTCCCTCAACTAAAGCTGATTCTACCCTCCTTTGAATTTTTCTTTGGTTACCTTTAAATTTGGGGGGCATTTAATAACTATCTGTATTTTCCCTTGTATTATTAAACTGTAAGCTTCAAGGGGTAGCATCCTAACTAATCAATCTTTGTATTTTCACCGATCTGACATTTAACATACAGAAAGTAAGTCATAAATATATGATGAATAAATACAGATAATGATTGGCTCAGTTATTTCTGAAAGGTATATGTGTGATGTAGTTTTTTTCTGTTTTATTGTTTGTTTTTTTTTTAATATATCCCACTTTGAGTTGCAGGAAAAAATAGTTAATTTTTTATACAATTTTAAAAAATGCAATTTTAAAATATAAAATTTATAAAGTTATTTATATTTAAATATTGGCCATTCGAAATAAAACTATTTGCTATCAGTAGTAAATTATTTTGACTAGTCTATTAGGTTGAACTATATGAAATTGCTGGGGCTTTTTTTTTTTTTTTTTGTTAAAAATCAGCCAAATACTGGCAATTTCATATGCTTCAACTTAATACATGTAAAATCTTCCAAAAGTATATCCATATAAAAGCCCATATCTTAGGCTGGTTTTTCTAGAGGAGCAAAACCAGTTAAGCAAATATATATATATATAAAGAGATTTAATGCAAAGAAGCGGCCCACACAGTTGTAAAGGTTGACAAGTCCCAAATCCGTGAGTTAGACGTCAGGCTGGAGGCTTCTTCTGACTCACATGATAGCAGGGGCTGACAAGCCCAAAATCGGTAGGTCAAGCAGAAGGCTGCTGGCTCACGGAGTTGTGAGACATGGTGCATCCCAAGATCTGCAGGTCAAGCAGCAGGCTGCTAGCTCATGTCCCAAGAACCACAGGTCAGGGGATGAGGCATCAATGGCAGGATCCAGAGAGAGCTTTGCCAGAACATCCATGTATGTTGGATTACAGGCCATACCCACAAGGAAACTGATTAGCTTTCAACTGATTGACCTTTCAGCTGATTGGCTGCCCACACCCACATCAGATCACAAAATGGAGGGTGATGACATAATATCTGCCAAACCACTGAGAATCATGGCCTACCCAAGTTGACACAGAACTTTAACCACCACAGTCCACCCCTTGTAAACTTGGCACCTGTACACATCTCCTTAAACCATACATAATCTCTAAATAAAGACAATTACAAAGTCATACTTGCACCTAACATGATGTGACTAACACACATACAACTGAAAACACAATAGCCCTGTTTACATCTTGTATGTTATAATGAGTAATGGAATAAGTGAGGGAAGAAAACAAAGGTATTTGCTGTACACACACACACACACGCACGCGTATAACGAAATAAGGAAGAAATAATAAAAACAATTACAGTCCTCGTTTCTGCAGTTGATTACGTGGTCATAGCTGGTGTTTAAAACTACCTTCTTCCACCACCTGTTCTGTATTCCCTTTGTCCCCAGGAAGCACCTTACCTGGTTGTGGGTCTTTGCCTGGTGGGGTGACCCAAACTTTCCTTCCTGAGGGGTCTGGATCATTAGTAGACATGTTAGAATTGGTTTCCATTGACTTTACTCGCAGGGCATGGTAGTACTAAGAGACACCCTAAGCGATCTCCTGTATTCCAGACATTCTCTTCTTTACCTCCATTATATAATATCAGTCTGATTTCCCCTTAGTAATCAGGATCAGTCATAGCAGCCAACACAATAACTCCCTTCTTTGCCTCTTGACCAGAGGCGTGAGGAGCCCAAAGTGGCCAAGTGGCATTCTTAACTTTCAATTCAGTGCAGTCAGTGTTGTATCTCCTGGTGGGAGCATTCCTCCCTTTGGAACTAAGACCTCTAGACCCTGAGAGCATAGGGTCACGGGGACAGGAAGCAAAAATTTTGTGAGTGGGTCACTAGGGGTAATAGGGAGTGGTGCCACTCCCATTTCTACCCCTTGATTCCTGGACCTATGAATCCTAGCTATGGGAGAAACAACACCATATATTGGAATATACAGCCTCCTGGAGAACATTGCCCAACCCTACAAGGAATTGCCACCTAGCTGGTGCCATAATTGTCTTTAGAAAGCCATTCCGTCATTCTGTTAAGCCAGCTGCTTCAGGATGAGGGGAACATGGTAAGACCAGTGCATTCCATGAGCGTGGGTCCATTGCTGTACTTAATTTGCTGTGAAGTGAGTCCCTTAATCTGAGGCAATGCTGTGTGGGATAGCATGATGGTGAATAAGGTATTCTGTAGGTTCATGAATATTAGTTTTGGAAGAAGCATTGCATGCAGGGAGACAAATCTGTATCCAGAGTAAGTGTCTATCCCAGTAAGAACAAAGCGCTGCCCTTTCCATGATGGAAGTGGTCCAATGAAATCACCTGCTGCCAGGTTGCTGGCTGATCACCCTGAGGAATCGTACCATATCAGGGACTCGGTGTTGGTTGCTGCTGCTGGCAGATTGGGCACTTAGCAGTGGCTGTAGCCAAGTCAGCCTTGGTGAGTGAAAGTCCGTGTTCTGAGCCCGTGCATAATCTCCATCCCTGCTGCCATGGCCAGTTTGTTCATAAGCCCATTGGGCAATGAAAGGAGTGGCTGGGGAAAGAAGATGACTGATTTCCACGGAACGCATCATCGTATCCACTTGATCGTTAAAATCATCCTCTGCCAAGGTCACCCTTTGGTGAGCATTCACATGAGAAAACAAATATCCTCAGTTCTTTGGCCCGTTCAGAGAGGTCTGTCCATATAACTTCTCCCCATACCTCCTTGTCACCAGTTTTCCAATCAGTGTGCCTTCCAAGGCCCATGAATCAGTTTACGGTTGTACATCTGGCCGTTTCTCCTTCCAAGGAAATTGAGCAACTAGGCAAACTGCTCAAAGTTCTGCCCATTGGGAGGATTTCCTTCACCACTGTCCTTCAAGGAGGTCCAAGAAAGGGGCTGCAGTGCTGCCACTGTCCACTTTCAAGTGGTGCCTGCATATTGCCTGGAACCATCTGTAAACCAGGCATGAGTTTTCTCTTCCTCGGTCAACTGATTGTAAGGATCACCACATGAGGCCATTGGTGCAGTCTGTGAGAGGAAAAATAATGTGACAGGAGTAGAGACCAAGGGCATTTGGCCCACTTCCTCACTTAACTTGCTTATGCCTTTACAACCTGCTCGAGTCTAGTGGCTTACGTGTTGCTGTGATGCTGGAAGCTATGTCACCAGTATTTCAAATACTAGCAGGGTCACCCGTGGTGGACAGATTTCAGCAGATCTTCCAGACTAAGACAGACTAGGAAGAAGGATGTGGTGGTCTACTTCTTAAAAAATTGGCCAGTGAAAACCTTATAAATAGCAGCAGAACATGGTCTGATACAGTGCCAGAAGATGAGCCCTTCAGGTTGGAAGTCACTCAGAATACAACTGTGGAAGAGCTGCCTCCTCAAAGGAGAGTCGAACTTAATGATGTGGTTGCAGTAGAGCTTTCAAGACTTCATTTGCTGATACAGCAGGACTCAGAAAGAGAAAAAACAGTTGTAAACATTCATTAACAACCAGAACATGGAATGTACAGAGTATAAATCTAGTAAAATTGAAAGTCATGAAAAACGAAATGATAGGCTTAAAGATCAATATCATAGGTATTAGTGAGCTGAGATGGACTGTATTGGCCATTTTGAATCGGACAGTCATACGGCCTATCATTCCAGGAATGACAGACTGAAGAGGAATGGTGTTGTATTCATTGACAAAAAGGACAGTTCAAGATCTATGCTGAAGTACAACGCTGTCAGTGATAGGATAGTATCCATATGCGTACAAGGAGGACCAGTTAACACAACTGTTATTCAAATATACACACCAATACTAATGCCAAAGATGAAGAAATAAAAGATTTTTTATCAACTTCTGCAGTCTCAGATTGATCAAACATGAAATCAAGATGCATTGATAATTAGTGGAGATTATAATGTGAAAGTTGGAAACATAAAAGAAGGATCAGTAGTTGGAAAATACAGCCTTGGTGATAGGAACAACGCTGGAGATTGCATGATAGAATTTTGCAAGACCAACAGCTTATTCATTACAAATACCTTTTTTCAACAATATAAACAACTGCTATACACGTGGACCTCACCGGAGGGAATACACAGAAATCAAATCTGTGCAAAGAGACAGTAGAAAGCTCAGTATCATCAGTCAGAACAAGGCCATGGCCAACTGCAGAACAGACTTCAGTTGCTAACATGCAAGTTCAAGTTGAAGCTGAAGAAAATTAAAACAAGTCCATGAGAGCAAAAATAGAACCTTAAGTGTATCCCATCTGAATTTAGAGACCATCTGAAGGATAGATTTGATGACTTGAACACTAATGACTGAAGACCAGATGAGTTGTGGGATGACATCAAGGACATCATACATGAAGAAAGCAAAAGGTCATTAAAAAGACAGGTAAGAAAGAAAAGACCAAAATGGATGTCAGAAGAGATTCTGAAACTTGCTCTTGAATGTTAGAGCAGCTAAAGCGAATGGAAAAAATGATGAAGTAAAAGAGCTGAACAGAAGATTTCAAAGGGCAGCTCGAGAAGACAGTGTAAAGTATTATAATGAAATGTGCAAAGACCTGGAGTTAGAAAACCAAAAGGGAAGAATATGCTCAACATTTCTCAAACTGAAAGAACTGAAGAAAAAATTCAAGCTTCGAGCTACAATACTGAAGGATTCTATGGGGAAAATATTGAACAATGCAGGAAACATCAAAAAAAAAAAAAAAAAAAGACAGAAGGAATACATAGAGTCACTGTACCAAAAAGATTTGGTTTACATTCAACTTTTTCAGAAGGTAGCAACTGATCAAGAACCGATGGTATTGAATGAAGAAGTCCAAGCTGCATTGAATTTCAGGCGGTGGCGAAAAACAAAGCTCCAGAGACTTACGGAATACCAACTGAGATGTTAAACAGATACTGCACAGGAGGTGCTCATTTGTCTATGCCAAGAAATTTGGAAGACCAGCTGCCTGGCCAACTGACTGAATGCAGAAATTATCAAACAATTATCATTAAATATCACATGCTGGGGGTTGTGGGTCTGTAAACTGGCTGAAGTTTGGGAATTGATTGAAGGGCCTTGACTATTTTGGTGATTCCAGTTAAACTGTCGTTCACTTGACCTAGAATTCTTCCACTTGTACAGATCAAGTGCATATTTAGATTTCCCATCTGTTTCATTCCTACGGACACCATGACTAAGTAGCCAACACCGTAAGTCCATACAAGTCAGACTATTCTGATTACTGCTTTGACTCTGCTGTCCATTATGGTAACCATGCTCACCTTGTCTTTGGCCATTAAGTGCTGCTACTTGGTCCCTACCACCATGGGGTCTGATCAGCCCCATTGTAGTTAGGTGTCTTAATTCAGTTTGGGCAGTTCCCACTGTCAAATCCTACTTATGTAAAGTAGCAATCACAGCAGTCTTCAGTGATACTGGGGCTCCCTTCACAAATTTGTTCCTCACCATTGTGGTTAAAGATGTGTCCTCCAGTCACTCCATGGGTAGGTCTGTGGGTCCAGCCAGATAAATCTACTCTAACATGCCAGGTTCATCTTGATTTAGTGTAGGCCGCCACTTAACCCATGCTTCAGTGAACCAACCAAATAAACTATTAGATCTTTTTCTGACCTCTCGAGCTGAAACATTGAATGAAGAATCTGTGTTTGCTGTGCCTGTAAAACTCAGACTGATCCAACTTTATGTTCCTTGCACCATTATCCTACACCCTTAATAGCCATTCCCACACATATCCGCCAGGTTTCTGTTTGTATGTCTTGGAAAAATCAAGCAGTTCTTTTGGAGTGTAGCATGGGGCATACTTTGTACTTCACCTCTTGGAGCTTGCTGGAACTTAAGTCTAGTTATAGGTTTAGGAGCAAAAATAGGTGGTAGGGGTGGGTCCTGGGGGGACATTCAGCAGTATCTTGTAAGGCATCTGCCTCAGGTGATGCCCCAGGCAGTGGCCCCAGGAGATACCTTAGACAAAGGCTCTTCAGACACAGCTGGGTTAATCTTATATGGGGGGGGAAGGGGTAAGGTTTTACTGGGGAGGGTGATTTAGCAGACAAAGATGGAGTAATCTCTTCAGATGGGAGTAAGAGGGCTGGTTCTTTTGGCAGGAGTGATTCAGTAGAATTTAGGGGCTCAGTGTCCCTAAATAGTGTCCCCAGATAATGTCTGATTATCTGCCCATATGTCCCCATCCCAAGTTTTAGGATCCCATTTTTTCCCCAATCAATTCCATTACTTTAACTTCGGACACCATTCGAGGTTGGGAATTCAGTTGTCGTAATTCAGCCACTCTTAGGATAAGACTCTGGGTTAGGTTTTCGGCAGTATCAGCTCTGTTACTACAAGAAGTGAGGCTTTCTTTCAGGGCGCAGGTGGCAACTTTGAGGTCTTTTATGTGGCACTCGAACTGGGACTCTGAAGCTCTGAGCTCATCTCTTTCTCTGCTATTTGTAGTGAAAGCAGGACCAACCAACCAGCTGACTCATACTTCTCATTCTCACAAAATTGTAGAAAAATATCAAATATGCTGTCACCCAGAGCCTTGTCTCTCAAAATTTTTGATCCATTGGTGGTGATACTTTGTGTATTTCTGTTGCCACCTCACACCATGGATTAGCAGCGCCCTTTACCACTAGAGGCAGACTCATCAGCGCCGTTAAGACTAGTCAGACTTGAGAACTGATTCAGAAAACTCATCCTTAAGATTTTGTTCTCTAGTACCACTCTTGGTACCTAATGTTTTAGGCTGGGTTCTCTAGAGGAGCAAAACCCATGAATCGTATGTATGTAAACATATATCTAGAGAGAGATTTATTTCAAAGCAATGGCTCACACAGTTTTGGAGGCTAGCAAATCTCAAATCCATGGTTCAGGCATTAGGCTGGAGGCTTCTCCTGACTTACATGGTAGCAGGGGTCGAAGAACCCAAAGTTGGCAGGTCAGGTGGAAGGCTGCTGGCTCATGGGGTTGAGAAGATGGCACATCCCAAGATCTGTAGATCAGGTGGCAGGCTGCTGGCTCATGTCCCAAGAACCAGAGGTCAGAGGATGATGAGTCAGATACAGAATCCAGATAGCTTTGCCAGAACATCTATATATATTGGAAGTAGGCCACACCCCCAGAGAAACTGATTGGCCTTTCAGCTGCTTGGCTGCTCACCTAAAATCACAAAATTGAGGATGGTTACATAATATCTGCCAAACCACTGAGAATCATGGCCTAGCCAAGAAGACGCATAACCTTAACCATCATGGTCAATATTTCTTCAGTATGTAAACTAGTTCGCTTACATCAGACCCACCTTATATTTTGCCTTGTACATATTAGGTGCTCCTTCAGAATCTGCTGACTGCCTGAAAGCATGAAACCGACAATAAAAATTCATTGAATGCCTGAAAGCATAAAACCAACAGTGTAGTAACTGTATATTGCCTGTGACAGATAATATCTAAAGTCAGCTTTAAAAGTCTTCATCATACTTTGACATCTGCGCAGATCCTTCAAATATCTGTGTGTGGGAAAATTCACTTACTGTTCAAATTAAATAGAAGTGCTGTTCCTTGCATGTTTAATTAAACCAGTTAAGGAGTGTTTCCAAAGACGTAAATGAAAAAAACTACTGTTGTTCACATAGTGAAAAAAATAATAAAAGAAGTAGCTTGATTGAAAAGCATGGTATTATATAAACCGTTTACTTAAGATTTATACTTCTACATTGGCACTTCATTGAAATAAGATATGCTATCATTTTTATTTCTCTAAAAGAGAACGTTTGAATGCCAGCCATATTCTAGGCAATTAATTTTATCTAATGCCTACAAAAGTCCTATATTTTAGGCAGTATTATCCCAGTTTTACAAGTGAAGAAACCTAAGGCTTGCAGAAGATAAGTTAAGTTATTCAAGTTGTGTTGTTATTGTTAATTGCCATTGAGTAGACTTCAGCTCATGGCAGTCTTACATATAATATATCCTAGTCTTGTGCCGTCTTCATGATTGTTGTTATTACCCAAGTTTACACAGTAATAAAATTTGGGGCCAAGTCTATCTGATTGCAAAATATTTGGCCTCTCACATAAGCATTGGAATACTAAGTTTTTCCTTACTCTGGTCTGTTCTCAAAGACGTAGAAAATTTATTTCAAATCTTCAGATTGTCTGATGCTCCTAATATTAGATAAATAGAAGGATTAGAGTAAGAAAAAGTATTTTCATTTTAAATTTGTAAGGTGAATTCATAAAAGTGTGTAGTATGTCATAGACAAACATCAAATTCAAGTTAGTATCCTTATTGCTAAAGCATAATTAGCATTTTTTTTTTTTTTTGGTGTGTTCTTCATAGTGTAAATTGATAATTAAGGGATTTAGTGTAAACTATATGAGCCTGTCTCCTTGGTGTGAAATCTGTGTACGTTTATTTATGGAAGAACGAAATCTGGCTAGAAGCTTCTTAAATGATTAACCTACCTTAGGGGCAGGAAAGAAATGGAAGAAAAATTAATAAATTTGCTTGTTGCTTTTTATTCCACTGTATATTAACCTGAGTTTGGTACTGTAACAGAATGTATTTCAGAACACTTTCTTTTTCCTTTACATAAGAGCAATATTGTGTTCCTTCCATACATATCTCCAGTCCTTTATTCTGTGTCCTGTGCGTGTGTTTGATTTATTGAAATGAAGCTACCTGCCTGATGATTGTCTCTTAGGTTCTAGTCTTGAATCTTATAGAGAATGTAGGTGATTGAATGCTGTTTTATTTTCACATTAGTACTGGCTACCTTAATGATGGAGTTTCTCAGTGTTACAAGCAGGTAATGTGCTTGCTGTTAAACAAAAGGTTGGAAGTTGGAGTACATACCAAGAAGCCTCTCTGAAGAAAGGTCTGGCAGTCTACTTCCACAAAATCAGTCATTGAAAACCCTATGGAACACAGTTCTACTCTGACATACGTGAGGTTGCCAAGAGTCAGAATCGACTTGATGGCAACTAGTTTTTACCTTAGTGATAAACGGGCAGCAGTGTGTGGTTCAGTGGTAGAATTCTTGCACCCTGAGCAAGAGACTCAGATTTGATTGCCGGCCAATGCGCCTCACGGGCAACTACCACCAGTGGAGGCTTGTGTGTTGCTATGCTACTGAACAGGTTTCAGCAGAGCTTCTAGACTGAGATAGACTAGGAAGAAAGCTTGGTGCTTTACTTCCAAAAAGCAGCCAGTGAAACCCTATGGATTTCAATGGTTCAGTACCCAACTGATCGTAGAAATGGTGCAGGACCTGGCAGTATTTTGTTCCATTGTGCATAGGGTCACCATGAGTTGGAAATCAACTCAGTGGCAGTTAACAATAACGACACCTTAGTGATAAGTATAAGTACCTAAATAATATGCAAAAATTGACCTATCTTGTTAACAAGTACTACCTGATTTGATGCTGGAGTCCTTGTGGTGCAGTGGTTAACAGCTCGGCTGCTAACCAAAAGGTCGACAGTTCAAATCTACCATCCCCCCTTGGAAACCCTATGGGGCAATTTTGCTCTGTCCTGTAGGGTCACTATGAATTGGAATTGACTCAACAGCAGTGGGTTTGGTTTGGTTTTAGAATTTGATGCTTAATTTTGTATGTCATTTATTTTTTGTCAGACTTTGACAGCTTCTAACTCTCAAAGCAAGAGATGGCATTAACTTCTGACACTTATATGAAATTTTTTCTTTATTCCTGTATAAGTTTTCTGTGACTCCTGTAACAAATTATCACAAACTTAGTAGCTTAAAACAACATAAATTTGTTATGTTTCAGCTTTGTAATTAAGAAGCCCTGGTGGAGCAGTGATTAAGCGCTCAGCTGCTAAGCGAAAGGTCTGTGGTTCAAACCCACCAGCAGCTCCACAGGAGAAGAGACCTGGTGATCTATTCCCATAAAGATTATAGCCTAGGAAGCACTATGGGGGCAGCTCTACTCTGTCATATAGGGTCACTGAGTAAGAATCGACTTGACAGCATGCCAACACTGGTTTTGTAGTTGAGTCTGAAATAGTTTCACTGGGCTAAAATCGTGGTGTCAGCAGGACTGTATTTCCTTCTGGAGGCTTTAGGGGAGAATCTGTTTCCTTGCTCTTTCCAGCTTCTAGACGCTGCCCACATTCCTTGGCTTATGGCCCTCTTCCTCTATCTTCAAAGCCATCAGCAGCTGGTTCTTCTTAGATCACATTCCTCTGACCTCCTGTTCTGCCTTCCCCTTTTCACATTTAAGGACCTTAACATTATATTAGGTCCACCCAGATAATGCACAATACTCTGTATTTTAAGGACAGTAAACTAACAACCATAATTCATTTGCTACTTTAATTTCCTTTTGCCATGTAAGGTAGCATATTCATAGGTTCCTGGGAATAGGGCACAGACATCTTTTAGGGGATGGTATTATTTTGAAGACAGCTTCCTGACCAGCTGACTAGAAGAGATCCATATGCATGCCCATTCCAAATAAAAGTGATTCAACAGAATGCAGAAATTATCAAACAGTATCCTCAATATCACACACAAGTAAAATTTTGCTGAAGATAATTCAAAAACTTTTGCAGCAGTACAGGAAACTGCCAGAAATTTAAGGCAGCTTCAGAAGAGGATGTGGAACCAGGGATATCATTGTTGATGTCAGATGGATCTTGGCTGAAAGCAGAGAATACCAGAAAGATGTTTACCTGTGTTTTATTGACTGCACAGAGGCATACATCTGATGAGTTACGCATAAATCTACCTTAACATACAAGTGAATATCAGTTTGCAGCAGCAGCTTTTATTTATACAGTGTTTTAAAGATGTGCAGTTTATATTATATTAACCTGAAAGGTTGGCAACCAGGTGAAATCTAATAATGCAATATAATTGTTTACTTTAGTAATGCACTATCTAACCGCTAGGGTAATTTTTGTGACTCACTGTTTGTAGGTTATAGTCTTGAACAGAACAAAGGGATACCGCACGGTTTTAAATCAGGACAGGTGTGCATGAGGGTTGTGTCCTTTAGACCATACTTACTCAGTCTGTATGCTGAACAAATAATCAGAGAAGCTGGACTACATGAAGAAGAATGTGGCATCAGGATTGGAGGAAGACTCGTTAACTGCTTGCGATATGCAGATGACACAACTTTGCTTGCTGAAAGTAAAGAGGGCTTGAAGAACTTACTGATGAAGATCAAAGACTACAGCCTTCAGTATGGATTATACCTCAACATAAAACAAAAATCCTCTCAACTGTACCAATAAGCAATATCATGATAAAAAAACAAACACCAAACTTGTTGCCACTGAGTCAATTCCTGTTCATAGCAACCCTATAGGGCAGAGTAAAACTGCCCCATAGGGTTTCCAAGGAGCAGCTGGTGGATTTGAACTGTTGACCTTTTGGTTGGCAGCCAAGCTGTTGACCACAGCGCCACAAGTCTCTGATATCGTGATAAATGGAGAAAATACTGACGTCAACGATTTCATTTTATTTGGATCCACAGTTAACACCCATGGAAGCTGTTATTGTTGTTAGATGCCGTCTAGTCGGTTCCGACTCATAGTGACCCTATGTACAACAGAAGAAACACTGCCCAGTCCTGCGCCATCCTCACAATTTTTGTTATGCTTGAGCTCATTGTTGCAGCCATTGTGTCAATCCATCTCATTCATCGACACATAGAAGCAGCCGTCAAGAAATCAAATGACACATTGCACTGGGCACACGTGCTGCAAAAGACCTCTTTACAGTGTTAAAAAGCAAAGATGTCACTCTGAGGACTAAGGTGTGCCTGACCCAAGCAATGGTATTTTTAGTTGCCTCGTATGCATACTAAAGCTGGACGATGAATAAGGAAGACCAAAGAAGAATTGATGCATTTGAATTTCGGTGTTGGCGAAGAATATTGAATATATCATGAACTTCCAGAAGAATGAACAAATCTGTCTTGGAAGAAGTACAGCCAGAATGCTCCTTGTAAGCGAGGATGGCGAGACTTCGTTTTTTGTACTTTGGACATGTGATCAGGAGGAATCAGTCCCTGGAGAACGACATCATGCTTGGTAAAGTAGAGGGTCAGTGAAAAAGAGGAAGATCCTTAACGAGATGGACTGACACAGTGGCTGCAACAATGGACTCAAACACAGAAACAATTGTGAAGATGGCACAGGACTGGGCAGCATTTTGTTCTATTGTCCATAAGGTTGCTGTGAGTTGGAACCAACTTGACAGCACATAACAACAATGACAACATTATTCTGCCTGCCACAACTCCTAAAATGGTCTTTTTTGTGTGTGATTTTCTGTCAGTCACATTCGATGTTACTAGAACTAAACTGAGGTACAACAACATTTCACTTATTTCAGAATCTTTCTTCAAGTCTTAAGAGATGGCTAAAGTTTATTCTGTATAACTTCTTCCCTAGTTTTATTGAGATCTTTTTTTTTTTTTTTTGACATTCAGGATTTTCTAAGGACTATCAAAATCGTATTATCATCCATGTTTACAAATCTTCCTTTATCAGAATTTAAGGTAACACAAATACAACCTGTGATTAGCTATTTTTTAAATTTTCCCATGCACGTGAGCTTCCTAAAGATTTAGATGAAATGTAGTAAGAAAGGAAGAGATTATTTAAATATTTTAGGCTTAGTCACTTAGGCACGCATCACATGCTATACTTCTGAGCATGAGAGTTATTGATCATGGTCAAGGAAAAGTCTTTATATTTTATGGAAAGAAATGGCAAGAGAAAGTTACAAATGTAAATTTGGACTTGTTTGCTGTTGGTTTTTTTTAATTTGCTGTCTCAAATTTTCTTAACTAATTGAGTTTTTTTTTCCCCTCATTTCTTACCCTATAAGTTTGATGGCTTTTTTTCTGTAAATGTAGCTACAAGCTACAAGGTATACTATAATGCTTGGAGTATTCATTTTTGGTTTTTTATTTTTATTTTTTTCACTTGTTGCTTTTTTTTTTTTAAATCTTATTTAGAAGCTATGAAAATATTTTCTTTGACTACATGCTTATATTTTCAAACTTTTTTTAATAGGATCGGAAACTCCATGGTACAGCTCAGCAACTGCTTCAGGACAGCAAGACAAAAATAGAAGTCATTAGAATGCAGATTCTTCAAGCAGTCCAGACCACTGAGTTGGCTTTTGATAATGGTGATGAAATAAATTGCCATTTTTCTTGTTTATGTCACTGTCAGATAGGCTTGTGTTAGGATGGATGTATGGTGCTAAACAAATCTCATGTGAGAAAGAGGCAGTGGTTCAGAATTAAAGGGAAGGAGGCATTATGTTTTTTGAATTGAGTTTTACACTCTTTACATGAGATGTATACCTTCAAATATTTGCTCCTCATATTTCAAGAAGTTATGGATCTGGAATGTATTTCTTCATTTTAATAGACTTTTAGATACTTTTAATTGATGCTTTATTTTTTAAAAAATCTGTTGTCTGTTTATAAGAGTATGATTTTTTGTTTTTTAAATTCCAAATGGAAACTTTACAGCTGGTTGCTAAAGTAGGAGTAGGAACTATTTTTCGGTCTTATATGATGTTTCAATATATGGATATATTGGCTTACCTGTGGTTATAATTTATTTAATTTTTTAGATTTTTAATTTAGATATATGATGGCTAAAATGGGAAGCTCTGAATTTCAGCATTGTATCTGTTAAATACTGTTTCAGTGTTTGTTGCTTAAAGGACTAACTTTCATATTCATGTCATAAGAATTCATTTATTTTTTGTTATTTCTAATCACTGCATATTAGAAAGTCAAATAAATGGTTCAATTAAGATTTTTTTTTCTTCCCTCCTCTAGCAAAACCTGTCATAAGTCCTCTTGAGCTTCGTATGGAAGAATTAAGGCATCATTTTAAGATAGAATTTGCAGTAGCAGAAGGTGCAAAGAATGTGATGAAATTACTTGGCTCAGGAAAAGTAACAGACAGAAAAGCACTTTCAGAAGTAATTTTAAATAAAATTTTTAACTTGTTTAGTAAATACATTATTCAAAGAATGTGATTATTTAAATGGTAACAATTGTCTTTCCTGTTCAAGGCTCAGGCAAGATTTAATGAATCAAGTCAGAAATTGGACCTTTTAAAGTATTCATTGGAGCAAAGATTAAATGAACTTCCCAAGAATCATCCGAAAAGCAGTATTATAATTGAGGAGCTTTCACTTGTTACATCACCAACACTAAGTCCACGTCAAAGTATGATATCTACGCCAAACCAATATAGTACACTGTCCAAACCAGCGGCGTTAACAGGTATGTGGCACATATTCCATGTTTTTTTTGTGTATTTTTGTCCACCTCTGATTCTCATTTGATAAATGAGAGAAGAAAAAGTGTACACAGACTTGTTTTAAAATTGTGGTAAAATATACGTAACAAAATTTACCATTTTAACGTATATGATTCCATATCATTTAGTACATTCACAATGTTTTAGAACCATTACCACTCTCTAGTTCCAGGACATTTTCCTAACCCCAAAAGGAAACCTTGTACCCGTTATGCAGTCATTCCCCATTTCTCCCTACCCCCAGCCACTGGCAACCGCTAATCTGCTTTTCTGTTTCTATGGATTTGTCTATTCTAGATATTTTAGATATTGGAATCATATAGTATCTGGCCTTTTGTGTCTAACTTCCTGTACTCAGCATAATATTTTCAAGGTTCATCCATGTTGTAGCATGTTGCAATACTTAATTCCTTTTTTATGGCTGAGTAATATTCCATTGTATGAGTATACACATTTTTTGTGATAAATATGTTTGTAATAAAACATTTTCTATTTCAGCATTCATCACATTGTGCAACTATTACCGTTATCTGTTTCCAGTTTTTCCAACACCCTTAATAGTGTCTTTTAAACAGTGAGTTCCCTTAAGTCCTCCCACCCACCCCCACCTCCCACCCCTCACCCCCCCCTGCCCCCGTAGCCACTAATAACCTTAGGTCTGCATATATGCCATGTTTTATTTATCTAATCATTACTTGTAGGGCATTTGGGTTGTTTTTACTTTTTGACTTTTGTAAATAGTGCTGCTATGGGCATTTGTATACAAGTTTTTTGTTGAATACCTGTTTTCAATTCTTTGGGATATATACCTAGGAGCAGAATTGCTAGATCCTATGGTAATCTATATTTAACTATCAAAGAATCACCAAACTATTCTCAAGGCTGTTGCACTGTTTTACATTTTATCAACAGCAAATATGAGAGTTTCAGTTTCTCCACATGCTTGTCAACACTTGTTATTTTCCTGCCCCTCCCCCCCCCCCCCCACCCCCTTGGTAATGCATAGCCATCCTAGTGAATGGTGTGAAAGGAGCCTTGGTTGTACAGTGGTTAAGGGCTTGGCTGCTAACTGAAAGGTCAGTGGTTTGAACCCACCAATGGCTCTGCAGGAAAAGAGATATGGTTATCTGTTCCTGTAAAGATTACAGCCTAGGAAACCCTATGGGGCAATTCTACTCTGTCCTGTAGATGGCTGTGAGTTGGAATTGACTTGAGGGCACACAACAACAACAGAGGGTGTGAAGCAGTAGCTTGTTGTGGATTTGATTTGCATTTCACTAATGACTAATGATGTTGAGCATCTTTCATATGATTATTGGCCATTTGTCTATCTTCTTTGGAGAAATGTCTATTCAAGTCTTTTGTACATGTTTTAATTGAATTGCTTGTCTTTTTTGTTGTTTATTTGTAACTGTTCTTTATGTATTCTGGACATATATAATAACCTTATCAGATATTCAAATTTTTTCACCTTTTCTGTGGTTTGTCTTTTTACTCCCTTGATAGTGCATTTGTTGCACAAAAGTTTTAAATTTCAATGAAGTCCACTTAATCAATTTTTACTTTTTTGTTACTTGTTCTTTTGATGTCATATCTGAGAAACTATTGCCAAATCCAAGATCATGAAGATTTACCCCCTTTTTCTTCTGAGAGTTTTATAGATTTAGCTCCTGTATTTAGGTCTTTGATCCATTTTTAGTTAATGTTTATATATGGTGTGGGGTAAAGGTTCATCTTCATTTTTTTGAATGTAGCTATCCAGTTGTCCCAGCACTATTTGTTGTAAAGACCATTCTTTCTCTGTTGAGTGGTTTTGCCACCCTTGTCAAAAACCAATTGACTCAAGATGTATGGGTTTCTTTCTTACTAGACTCGATTCTACACCATTAATCTGTATGCCTGTCCTTGTGCCAGTACCACATTGTTTTGATTATTGTTGCCTTGAAGTAAGTTTTGAAATTTGCAACTGTGAGTTCTCCAACTTTCCTCTTCATTTTGAAAATTATTTTGACTATTTGGAGTCCTTTGCAATTCCATATGAATATTAGGCCTGGCTTTTCCTTGTCTGCAAAATATTCCACTGGGTTTTTTCATAGGGATTTTGTTAAATCTGTGTCATTTTGGGAAGTGCTGTCATCTTAACAATATTAAGTCTTACAATTCATGAACACAAGATCTCTTTACACTTATATTTCCACTTCTTTAATTTCTTTCAGCAGTGTTTTGTAGTTTTCAGTGTACAGGCTTTACACCTCTTTGGTTAAATTTATTCTTCAGTATTTTATTCCTTGTGATGAAGTTGTAAAGGGAATTGTATTCTTAATTTTCTTTTCAGGTTGTTTATTGCTAAATCAAACCAAACCAAGTCTGTTGCCAGCAAGTTGACTTTGACTTATACCGACCCTATAGGACAGGGTAGAACCACCCCATGGGGATTCCAGGACTGTAACCTTTATGGAAGCAGACTGCCACATCTTTCTCCCAAGGAGCAGCGGGTGTGTTCAAACGGCTGACCTTTTGGTTAGCAACCAAATGCTGAACCCCTGCACCACCGGGGCTCCTTGTTTATTGCTAGAGTATAGCAGTACAACTAATTTTTGGGTATTGATCTTGTATCCTTCAACTTTGCTGAACTCATTTATTAGCTCTAATTAAGGATTTTTTGTAGATTCAGTAAGGTTTTCTTTATGTAAAATTACTCCGTCACCTGCAAATAGAAATACTTTCACTTCTTCCTTTCCAGTTGAATGCCTTTCTTTTTTCTTTTTTTTTGCCAAATTGCTCCTGTAAGAACTTCCAGTACAATGTTGAATAGAAATGGCTAGAGCTGGCATCCTTGTCTTGTTCCTGATCTTACGAGGAAATCTTCCATTTTTATCACTGAGTATGATAATAACTGTTTTTTTTTAAGATACCCTTCATCAGATTGAAGAAGTTCCCTTCTTTTCCTCATTTGAGTGTTTTTATCATGAAAGCGTGTTGGGTTTGTCAAATGCTTATTTTGCATCGAGATGAGCATGTGATTCTTTTCCTTTGTTCTATCAGTGTGTATTATGCTGATTGATTTTCTAATGTTGAACCATCTTGCATTCCTAGGGTAAATCCCAATTGGTTGTGTTGTATAATCTTTTTATATGCTGCTGGGCTCTATTTTCTGGTATTTTTTCAAGGATTTTTGCTTCTATATTTATAAGGGATATCGGTCTGTAGTTTTCTTCCGATGCCTGTCTAGCTTTGGTGTCACGCTATTGCTGGTTTTGAGTTGAGAAGTGTTCCTTTTTTTTCTGTATTTTGGAAAAGTTTGAGAAGAATTTGTGTTGATTCATTTTTAAATGTTATAATTCACCAGTGGAGCAGTCTGGTCCTCGGATTTTCTTCGCTGAGATGTTTTTGATTACAGATTTAATCTCTTTAACTATTATATGGGGGCAGTGGTGGTTGAGCAGTAAAATTCTTGACTTTCATGCAGAAAACCCCTTCCTCAGGATTTGTTGTTGCTGCTTGTTATGAGTTGTAGTTTTTTGTTTAGTGACTTTTCTAAACTTTTTCTGTAGGGATTGTATTCTTTGTCATGTGTGGAAACTGATGTCTGTGTTCTGTTAGCTTAATGGTCAGCTAGTGATTTGATAAGGATACCCTTAAACTGCTGGAAACAAACAAATAAAAAGTCATTAAGTGTCATGGATTACATTGTGTCGTCTGAAAATATGTGTCATCTTGGTTAGGCCATGATTCCCAATATTATGTGGTTGTCCTCCATTTTGTGATTGTAATTTTCCTGTGTGTTGTACATCCTAATCTCTGCCTGTGGCTAATGAGGCAAGATTAGATTATGTTAAAGAGGATTAGGGTAGGATGAAACACCCTTGCTCAGATCATATCCCTGATTGAATGTAAAGGAGTTTCCCTGAGATGTGGCCTGCACCACTTTTTATCTTACAAGACATAAAAGGAAAGGAGAGGGAGCATCTCATACCACCAAGAAAGCAGTGCCAGGAGCAGAGCACTTCCTTTGGACTTGGAGTTCCTGTGCAGAGAAGCACCTAGTCCAGGGGAAGATTGATGACAAAGACCTTCCTCCAGAGCCAACAGAGAAAGCCTTCCCCTGGAGCTTTTTATGCCCTCAATTTGGGCTTCCAGCCTACTAGACTGTGAGAGAATAAACTTCTGTTTGTTAAAGCCATCCGCTTGTGGTATTTCTGTTACAGCAGCACTGGATAACTAAGACACTAAGTGTTTGTAGCTAGGCTTCTGTGTGTGCTGGCACATAATTTCAACACTCAGCCAGGCAGTATCCAACTCTGCCTTCTCCTTCACTTCCTGCTTACACAGAGTGTGAAGGTCAGCCAGAGGTGAAAGCTTAGTCTTCTCAGGTGTTTTCTAAGCATTTTCCTATCCTGGACTTGGACGTGGCTTTCTCAGTCTCCAGGAATATATGGAAACTTTTCCGTGCCCTTATTTCCCAAAGCGTCTCACTCCCCAGCTTTTCCTCCAAGGCTCGTTGGCATGTCTGTTATTTTCACCAACTGATATCTTTTTTTCCAGCTGCAGCAGCTTGTTCATTTGCTGTTAAACGTTTATAACGTGCCCCCACCTCTCCCCACAGCTGTTTCTCTTCCCTGAGGGATTTCCTAGTTAGGCAAAGTAAAGGCAAGCCTTTTGTGTTAGTCCTTTAGGGAGCCCGTAAACAGGTCAAAACAAACAGTCAACAATTCTTTGAGGGCTAGGTTTGCTCCGCTGTCTCTGACCATCAGTATTGGGAATGCAGGCAACCACCTTCAGGACTGCTACTGGGCCAGTGAGGGGAGGGGGAGGGAAAAGGGAAGTTAAAATGCCACAAAGCTTTCGTACCAGATGTCAGTTTCCTTTTTTTTTTATTACAAATTTGCTTGGTTGATGTAATCTTTTGACTATTTTCCAGGGTTCTAATTAAGTTGATTTTGACAGTTTTTGCCTATTTTCTATTAGTGTTTCTATGGAGGGAGCACCCTTGGAGTTTTCTGCTCCTCTATTTTGTCTGATGTCATCTACAAAGACTTTAATATTCTGTGTAAATATTTTGGTTACATAGACTACCCCCACCTCCAGAACTCTTAAATTTTCTTATTAATAAGGACTTTACCTTAATAATAAAGTTATTTAATACTAAAAGTTATGAAAGTGTTCCTCAGTATCACATAGCATACTACCATGTTCTAATAACTTTGCACATCATTAATCATGTTTATACTCTGGTAAATGTCTACATTAAAACTTCAAAAGACAAATTAGCATTTAAGTTTACTGTTACTACTCTTTAGGATCAATCTAAACTTGCAGTTCCCAGATTGAGTTCCTAAATCTGAGGCACCTTGGGATGCCACAGTGAGTTTACAGGACACAGCAAGATATATCATTATAATTTTTGTATTTATATTTTGAGGGAAACATAGCATTGCTTCACATCCAACAGTCTTCACACAGGCTATTGGCTCAAAGTAGTTAACAGTTTCAACATTAGATGGAACTACATTCTTTTTGATGATGTCATATATTTATGAAGCTAGGTTTCCTTGGTTGTTGTGATAAAAATTAAATATCAGGTAAAAATCAGTAATGAGGGTAGTGGTGTCCAATCTGATTCCAAAGTTTAAGAAGTTGTATAATGCCCAGTAGACACAGGTATCCCAGTAAGAAGTAATCATGGTTATTTAAAAATGAAATAAAAATACTGCTTTTTTTCTTCCAATTTATGTGTTATTATTTTTGCAAATGGCTTTTGAGTTGTTAGAATAGAAATACTTGAGACGTTTGAACCTACATATTTAATAAACAGAACTTTTTGGTATAGCTTTTGGCTGAGGGACACCATGAAAATGTTATTGAGACATTAGGGCAATATGAATTGAGAAAGTTTGGGAACCTCTGGTCTAAACTCTCCATACAGTGATACCTGTTTACCTTTCCAACCACATCTTTTGTAACTCTTACCGTGAATCTTCTGTCAGAATCAAACTGATTTGTGCAGAGTACTTTTCCCACCCTACTTCATGTAGTAATGTATTAAATATATTTAATGCCTTAATACTTATCTTCTTATCGTTTGTGCATATGTATATAATTTTTTCTTTTTTTAAATCAAAACTGGAACGTAGATTTCCGAAGAACAAAAACTTGGCCATCTACGTACATGTAACCGTAGCCCCTAGCACAGGACATTTTCTACATACAACAGGTGCTCGGGAAATATTACTTGATGATTAGGCAGGGACTTTATTTTGTGCTTATTGCCTAGACTTCACCACATTATGACTGAATGGTGAGCACATTGTTGATACTCAAGAAGTTCTGAATGATCCATTAATTAAAATATAATTGTTAATATTTGGAAATTCATAATATTTCAAGAAAAGTTATGAAACTACATTGTGGAAACTCAACTGATATGATTGGAAAGTTTGTTTTTGTTTTTTCTCTTTTCTATTCTGGTCGTCTTCCCCCAACTCCTGAATTTTAACCTATTCGGTATTCCCTGTTCTTCATTTTACTCAAAGTGATGTAAATCATCAGTCTAAAAGGAAATATTGTAAAAATTCTTAAGACATCTTATTTATTTATTTTTTAATTCCATAAGCTTCAATGGGGGCTTAGACTGAATATATAGTAACAAGGAAGAGAAAGAGTTTTGGTGTTAATAAGGGATTGAAAAGCAAAACCAAACCCACTGCTGTCGAGTCAATTTTGAGTCATAGTGACTCTATAGGAAAGTGTAGAATTGTCCCATAGGATTTCCAAGGCTGTAAATCTTTATGGAAGCCTACTGCCACATCTTTCTCCTGTGGAGTACCTGATGGGTTTCAACCACTGACCTTTTGGTTAGCAGCCGAGCACTTTAACCCCTGTGCCACCACGGTTCTAATAATGGATTAGACATGAGGAAAGATTAGCATGGATAAATTGTAGGCACATTTACTGTCCTGAGTTTTTCACTGCATCCCATTATTTGTGGTTTGTGTCATTTATAGTTTAGCTGCTTTTGTGGTTGTATGATAGTAATACTGGAATTTGCACGTCTGTTGCTACTTTGATGTAAAGTATAATTGAATTTTTTGTTAAACAAGATTTCCTCAAAATTAAAAATGTTCTCAGTTGTGCCAAGATGAGAATACTGGGTTAGTATAATGGATATAAGACTTTTTCTGCTGTTGTTGGGTGCTGTCGAGTCAGTTCCGACTCATTGCAACCCTATGTACAACAGAACAAAACACTGCCTATCGCAGCCCCTCACACGGGGCACCATCTGTCACAGTGGCGGCGAGTGTCGGGGCGGCGAAGACAGTAGCCAAACACAACTCTTACAGAGAAGTGGGGCCAGGAGGGTCACTCTGAGGAGTTGACCCCGGCTTCAGTCCCAGGAGTTTATTTATAGTCAATACAGCAAGCAGTGAAGCAAATAACAATGGTGGGCTTTGGGTGTGGGCAAGGGAGAAGGAGTTCAGGTAAACAAGCCAATCAGTAAAGGGACAACAGGTTTGGGAAAACAAGTCGTGACAAGTGTCAACATGCTGGGGACAAGTCTCAACATTTTGGGGACAAGTCTCAACATGCTGTGCAGCATAGAGGCCTGTGGGGGCTGCAGTTGTCAATATAGTGCAGCCATGTTTAAATGGCATATATCCCCACAACTGCCCGGTCTTCCACCATCCTCACAATCATTGTTATGCTTGAGCCCATTGTTGTAGCCACTGTGTCAGTCCATCTTGTTGAGGGCCTTCCTCGTTTTCACTGACCCTCTGCTTTACCAAGCATGATGTCCTTCTCCAGGAGCTGTTCCCTCCTGATAGCATATCCAGAGTATGTGAAACGTAGTCTTGCCATCCTTGCTTCTAAGAAACATTCTGGTTGTACTTCTTCCAAGACAGATTTGTTCATTCTTTTGGCAGTCCGTGGTATATTCAATATTCTTCGCCAAGACCACAATTCGAAGGCGTCAGTTCTTCTATCTTGCTTATTCATTGTCCAGCTTTCTCATGCATATGAGACGAGGAAAAATAACTATGGCTTGGGTCAGGCGCACCTTAGTCTTCAAGGTGGCATCTTTGCTTTTTAACATTTTAAAGAGGTCTTTTGCAGCAGATTTGCCCAGTGCAATGCTTCCGTTTTTTTTTTTTTTTTTTTTTCTTTTTAACTGGGGG